>NC_057802.1:98347558-98694785 GCF_018294505.1 Triticum aestivum
AATGGGCCTCTGTTGGGCCGTGCCACATGTCAGCGTATCATAGGCGCTTTGGGTCCAATGAGTGGATGACATCTGTCCCAACGGTGAGCCGACATGTGTTTCCTCCAACGGATGATGATTTTACACGTGGAAAATCCCCATTGGTCGGGGCTGTTAACGGGTTATCGGATCCAAAATCGGACCCAATAGCTTAATGGCATTCCGTTACGGTGGATGCCACATGTCGGTCACCCTTGACGAAAGCACTTCTGTGACGCGCGATTTATCGTCATGGAAGTGGACACTTCCGTGATGATAATTTTGGTAATTTCATGGAACACTTCTACGACAGCACAGGTATGACCATCTTGATTCTGTCATAAATTTGTCATGGATGTACATGCATGACAGAAAACGTGACCTACTGTGACAAACACGTATCATCACTGAAGTGTATTTTTTTTGTAGTGTATGACGACACAGAAGTAGCCATCACCGCCGACTATCCCGGTCTTCTCCCTGCCTCACACATAAGTAATCAGGAGATATCTCCTCCAAAAGAGCTTCCTTATTCTGCCTCACCCACTGCACTGTCTCGTGCTCCAAAGGGGAGGCGTCCGGCGTGCCATGCTACACCAGAGGCAACTCCAAAGAGAGCGGCGCCCACGCCGGGCAAGCCTTCGAAGAGGAAGGCAAACAAAGACACGACCGAGCCTTCATCAAAGAGGTATGGCTTTGTAAATATGTTCCTCGGCAGTCACATCCAACTGTGACATTGTCCGTTTATGCCCTATCAGGAGAAGCATTCACCGGACTATGTCCGGGGGTCCTCCGATCACACTCCCGACAGCCAGGTTCCAGACCATGCCGTAAAGACGGGGGCTGATACAGGAGTGACACCGGATTGTCCTTTGGCAGAGGATTCGGATGATGTATGCGTCACAAACTCGGAAGTGGAGAGCACCATGAATCATCGACGCCGGAGGGCCGTTCTACGCGACCCCGGCTTTACAAAAGAGGCATTCAATGCCTTCAGCTCGGCTGATGCATACATCCGAGCTGCTCGAGACGGGCTTACCAGAGCCACAGACCAGTATTTGAAAGATATACGTGTAAGTTTACATTGTCCAAATATGATAATTATATACCAGTAGCCCCCGAGACTTGAAAGAGTTGATACAACTGATTTAAGGATCATTGTATAACCAGGTGCTGACGGAGAAGAACAACCTGTTGTCTCTAGAACTCTAAAAGTGTCGGACTGAGCTGAATGCAGCTACCGTTGAACTAGAAAAATCCAAGAAGGCATCGCCTGGTAATATTCCCCTCCATCGAGGAAATATAATTATATACCAGCAATGCTAATAGTGTTGCATATCTCATGGCATGAGCATCAGATAAACTGAAGGAGGCATTGGAAGTCGCGCAAGCGGGTGAAAAAGAAGCCAAAAGGCAACGGGCCGCGGGCAAACGTATACTGACACGGGTCAGGGAGGAGAAAAACAAACTCCAGGATACCAATACCCAGCTGGGCGAAGAACTGAAAAATGTGCGGGCCCAGCTGGCTGACTTCGTGAAGGAAGATAAGAGGCTGCGAGGCGACATATTTAGTATGTGTTCAAACTTTCCTTTGTGTAAATCAGCGAGGAAAGGAACTGACAGAGTTATGTCTGTAGGTATGTTGACTGGCCGTCCCGAGGAGGAGATGTCCGGATCGTCGGGCGATCTCCTACAAGAGCTGTCGCAAATGCACGAGCGAGCTCGGTAGGCGATGCGAAGTGTTGCCAAGGCCTTATGGCCATCCGCCTCCCCTCCAGGAAGTATGGAGGAGCTTGTACAACTTTTCAAGGGAGCGCGATGGCGTTTCCGATTATGGAAGATATCGGCCTACTGGGAAGGTGCGCGAGAGGCCTGGGCCATGGTGAAAACACGGTATACCAAGCTTGATCCGAATCATATGGCCCGGGTCGGACCTCTAGGGTCAGATGGGAAAGAAATTCCCGTTAATTTGGTATATGACCAAGTAGAAATAGCCGCCAAATAATCCCAATAGGATTGTAAGTTAGACAGCCTGTTAGAGGGTATATAGGAGGAATTTTTTTATTCCAAGTGAGTATGTACTTTCTGGACCCGAAGGTGCGGAGTGTTTCCGAATACGTGAACGGCAAAATAGACCAGGGTATGCGTGGAAACCAGGCGTAGGGGTCATAATTGCTTGAACAGACAAGTTGTATGTGGCTAGCTATGTTATATTAATTGTGATTGTAAGAAACATTTTCTAGAGAGAATAGTTCCGTTAAGGGTTCCTTTCCCTGGGTGTACATGCGTTAATGTGCATGTCCGAACTATGATTGAAAAAATCGCAGTATACGTAACATCTGGGGGTTCATAGTGGCATGAGTGTAAAAACATCTTTAGTCCGCCGACCGAATATTCCCTTAAGAACGCTAGCTTTCGGCTTCACCCAGTCTAAGGTACACATCCGGATGACCCGGCAGTAACAATCACAGAGGTGCTCCCTTTATGCCCTAGCCGAACTAACGGGAACGTAGGGCATAAGCACAGGAGCCAGGCAACCCAACTTGGCCAAAACTTAAGTCATATCGATGCATATAATGGCGAAGGAAATGTACATATGAGGAAAAAACGCATATGTGATGAGCTTGATGCTCGGAAAATAACAATAATAAGCTTCTGTGCCAGAAGCCCCCAGGTATAATGGACGTACATATTTGAGATGTGTATGTCATAGGTAAACGGTTTAGCAGCACGAAGGCATTAGGGCTAGAAAAAGAAAAGGCGAAAAGAGAGGAAAAATAATGAAACAATAGGGAAAAGGAGACGAACAAAGAGTTCGGCGCTAGGCGTAGAATCTTCGGAGTCTGGCCGCGTTCCATGGGTTCGAATCTAGGCGATTGTCTGATGCATCACACAGCCGGTACGCTCCTCCGGTGCGAACTCATTCAATGATGAAGGGACCCTCCCACTTGGGCTTGAGTTTGTCCTTTTTCTTCTCTGGCAAGCGTAGAACGAGTTCGCCAACATTGTAAGTCTTGGCCCGCACTTCTCTGCTTTGATATCTGCGAGCCTGTTGTTGACAAAATGCGGAACGGGCTTTTGCGACATCGTGCTCCTCCTCCAGGGCATCTAGGCTATCCTGCCGATCCAGCTCGGCCTCTCTCTCTTTGTACATGCGCACTCGAGGTGAGTCATGAATAATGTCGCAGGGTAACACAGCCTCTGCGCCGTACACCATGAAGAAAGGTGTATATCCGGTAGTGCGATTGGGCGTGGTCCGCAGCCCCTAGAGTACGAAGTCGAGCTCCTCCACCCAGTGCTTGTCTGATTCTTTCAAAGACCGCACTAGTTTGGGCTTAATGCCGCTCAAAATAAGACCATTTGCTCGTTCGACTTGACCGTTAGTTTGCGAGTGATAGACGGAGGTGTCATCGAGCTTAATACCCAGATTAGCACACCAGGTTTTCACCTCATCGGCTGTGAAATTGGAGCCGTTATCGGTGATGATGTTGTGTGGAACACCATAACGGTGCACAACACCGGATATGAAGTCTATCACTGGTCCAACTTCGGCCGTTTTAACTGGTTTGCCCTCTATCCAGTTAATGAATTTATCCACCATGATGAGCAGATATTTTTTCTTATGGCTTCCTCCTTTAAGGGGTCCGACCATATCCAGCCCCCAGACCGCGAAAGGCCAAGTGATGGGGATTGTTTGTAGAGCGGTAGGTGGCATATGGCTTTGGTTGGCGAAAAGCTGGCATCCGACGCAGCGTTGGACAAGGTCCTGTGCATCTGCTTGGGCCGTCGGCCAATAGAACCTATACAGAAGGCCTTGCTTACAAGGGCCCGAGCCGCGGCGTGGTGACCACCGAGACCGGCATGAATTTCAGCCAATAACTGCCGCCCCTCTTCCTCGGAGATACATCTTTGGAGTACTCCGGTAGCACTTTTCTTGTAGAGTTCTCCGTCATGAACTTTGTAGACTTTCGAGCATCGGACAATGCGGCGAGTCTCATTCTGATCCTCAGGGAGTTATCGCCTATTAAGGTAGGCTAAGAAGGGTTCAGTCCATGGGGCAATGATTGCCATGGTAAGATGGGCCGACGGTGTTATTTCAATGGCTGAGCCCCCGATGATATCAGTGTGTTTGGAATCTAGGGTTATGGTCGGATCCGGACTGGTGTTGCCGCTCTCTCCTTGCCACACCACGGATGGCTTGAAAAGCCTTTCCAGAAAGATATTAGGTGGCACGGGGTCGCGCTTGGCGCCGATGCAAGCAAGGACATCCGCCGCTTGATTACTTTCTCGAGCCACATGATGAAACTCGAGCCCCTCGAACCGAGCCGACAGTTTGAGAACGGCGTTATGATAAGCCGCCATCTTCGGATCTTTCGCATCGAAATCTCCATTTATTTGAGATATTGCGAGGTTTGAATCCCCACACACTTCCAGGCGTTGTATGCCCATGGAGACAGCCATCCGAAGACCATGCAACAAGGCCTCGTATTCAGCTGCATTGTTGGAGTCTGTGTATCACATTTGGAGTACGTATTGAACTGTATCGGCAGTGGGGGACGTTAGGACAACTCCTGCTCCTAGGCCTGCCAGTATTTTGGAGCCGTCGAAATGCATGACCTAGTTGGAATATGTGCCGTACTCTTTAGAGAGTTCAGCCTCTGTCCATTCGGCGACGAAGTCGGACAGGACATGGGATTTAATGGCCCGGCGCGGTCTGTATGTTATGTCAAACGGGAGGAGCTCAATGGCCCACTTGGCAATCCGGCCAGTGGCATCGCGGTTGTTTATTATGTCATTGAGGGGTACTTCGGAGGCCACCGTGATTGAGCACTCTTGAAAGTAGTGTCGTAGCTTCCGGGATGCCATGAAGACCGCGTATGCTATTTTTTGGTAATGAGGGTACCGGGATTTGCATGGTGTGATGACAGTGGATACGTCGTATACCGGTTTCTGTAGCGGGAACTTGTGGCCGTCCTACTCTCGCTCGACGACGAGCACGGCACTCACCACCTGGTGTGTTGCCGATATGTATAATAACATGGGTTCGCCGACGTTCGGCGCGGCCAGGATTGGGTTGCTCGCTAAAAGGGTCTTTATTTCCTCTAGTCTGGCCGTTGCCGCATCCGTCCACTCGAAGTGGTCGGTGCGTCGGAGAAGTCGATAAAGTGGCAATGCTTTTTCTCCTAATCTGGAGATAATGCGGTTCAAAGTTGCCACGCATTCGGCTAGCTTTTGGACCTGTTTAAGGTCAGTTGGTATAGCCAATTGTGACAAAGCCCGGATTGTGGCTAGATTGGCCTCAATTCCTCTATTAGAAACGATGAAGCCCAGCTGTTTTCCGGCGGGAACACCGAAAACACACTTTTCCGGATTGATCTTGATGTCATACGCACGGAGGTTGTCGAATGTGAGACGTAAGTGATCTATTAGTGACTCGAGGTGCCTACTCTTGATGACTACATCATCCACATATGCTTCAACTGTCTTGCTTATTTGTTTCTCCAAACATGTTTGGATCATGCGTTGGTAGGTGGCGCCAGTGTTTTTGAGCCCAAAAGGCATAGTGTTAAAGCAGGAAGGCCCGTATGGGGTAATGAATGCCGTTGCGGCTTGATCGGACTCCTTCATCTTGATTTGATGGTATCTGGAGTATGCGTCGAGGAAACACAGTGAGTCGTGTCCTGCGGTTGCGTTAATAATCTGATCGATGCGAGGGAGGGGGAAGGAATCCTTTGGGCAGGCCTTGTTGAGGTCTTTGAAATCGACGCATAGGCGCCAGGATTTATCCTTCTTTGGTACCATCACCAGGTTTGCTAGCCAGTCCGGGTGTTTTATTTCTCTGATGAATCCGGCCTCAAGTAACTTGGCTAGCTCCTCTCCCATAGCTGGTCGTCTGGGTTTGGAAAAACGCCGCAGTGTTTGCTTGACTGGTTTATATCCTTTCAATATATTGAGGCTGTGTGCGGCCAACCTGTGTGGGATTCCTGGCATATCAGAAGGGTGCCAGGCGAATATGTCCCAGTTCTCACGCAGGAACTCTCGTAGGGCGGCGTCGACCATTGGGTCGAGTTGTGCCCCGATGGATGCTGTCTTCTTGGGTCCGTCGGGTGGACTTGAAATTTGACTATTTCGTCTGCTGGTTTAAAGGAGTTGGATTTGGGTCACTTGTCCAGGATTACGTCATCCCTATCCACAGTAGAGCGTAGCATGGTTAGCTCTTCGGCCGCGAGGGCTTTAGACAATTCCTCGAGGGCCAGGGATGCGGTTTTGTTTTCGACGCGGAGTGCTATGTCCAGATCACTGGCAAGAATGATGATACCATTGGGCCCGGGCATCTTGAGCTTCATGTACCCGTAATGAGGTATGGCTTGGAAGCATGTAAACGCATCTCACCCCAGTAGGGCGTGATATCCGCTGTTGAAAGGGGCCACTTGGAAGGTTATTTCTTCGGACCGATAATTTTCAGGCGTGCCGAAAACCACGTCGAGCATAATTTTTCCCGCGCATCGCGCCTCCCGACTCGGAATGATTCCTCGAAAGGTTGTGCTACTTTGCTCGATGCGGCTCCTATCTATTTCCATTTTATTGAGCGTATCCTCGTAGATGAGGTTTAATCTGCTGCCGCCGTCCATGAGCTCTTTGGTGAGCCGAAATCCGAACCTGACCCGATTTGGGATCCGGAGTTTGAAAAACTTCCGAACTTGACAGCCCGGGCTCCGGGATATCAACTGATTTTTCAGGCCCATCGTCCGATTCTAGGTTCGGAGGGCAGGGTGTATCTTTCTGAAGGCAGGTATCCGGCTCTTCGAGCCTGGGGATCCGAACATAGTTCGTCCTCAGTATAGAGGAAGAGTTGTCGTCTTGCTCCTCTATTACCGCTATCTGGTGGGTGATCGGTGGAGATTTAATTTCTCTCTGGTCGGGTTTAAGCCCAATCCGATCGTAGTCCGTAGCGACCCCCAAGGTAGCGACGCGATCTAGGAGCTCGTTCAAAGACGACAACTCCGTCGGATCCATCTGCTTGAAGTATTCGGAGTCAACACGGAGGGTATTTTTGATGACTCGAGAAGTCATCGTCGGCTTAACGACCGAGCGGGCGGTCATGGTAAAATCGCCCAGCCGGAGGGTCTGGCCTGGCGCCAGTGCTCCTCCGGAAGTGACAATGTCCTTGATAATAAGGCGAGCCATCAATCCTGTTTTTGACGTCACAGCGGAACTCTCAATGAAAGCACCAATGTCGTTGTCAAAACCGGTGGATCTCGGGTAGGGGGTCCCGAACTGTGTGTCTAAGATTGATGGTAACAGGAGACAGGGGACACGATATTTACCCAGGTTCAAGCCCTCTCTATGGAGGTAATACCCTACTTCCTGCTTGATTGATCTTGATGAATATGATTATTACAAGAGTTGATCTACCTCGAGATCGTAATGGCTAAAACCCTAAAAGTCTTGCCTGTATGACTATGATTCTGCCTCTACGGACTAAGCCCTCCAGTTTATATAGACACCGGAGGGGACTAGGGTTATACAATGTGGGTTACAGAGAAAGGAATCTTCATATCCGGACGCCAAGCTTGCCTTCACGCCATGGAGAGTCCCATCCGGACACGGGAGAGAGTCTTCGATCTTGTATCTTCACAGCCCATTAGTCCGGCCCATGTCCCACAGGCCGGACGCCCGAGGACCCCTTAGTCCAGGACTCCCTCAGCGGCAACTGGCTCCGTCGGGCGAGGGGAGGGAGGTGGATCAGCGAGCTGCATAGCTCGTATCCGGCGGGCTCGGCGGGCCACCCAGCCGGCTTGGATGCGGCATAACTACTCTTCGTAAGCCATTGTAAGAGTGGACAAAATGGTGAAGGAGGAGATAGGGGAGCGGCGGAGGTGTGCGATTCTTGACTGGCGTCTGGCCTCGTTTAAATAGCAGATTAAATAGACGGCGAACGGGAGGAGCTCGGTCGGCGTTGCGTTTAATGCCGGGCCAATCATGAATGGACGTGTGTCCAAAGTGGGTTTCTCGACTTCCACACGGGTTTCATGGAGGCATTTGAATGCGGCAAGGAGGCGTGTTCAGCCGGGCGTGCAGCGAGCGGCGCCCTCGACTCTGACGTACGACACCGCGTCGTTCTTCCACTAACGTGGGGGCTCTATGGGTACCTAGCCTGCATGTCAGTGACCCAACGCAGGCAGCAAACAGCAGAGGAGCTTTTGGTGGGCCTCGGCGGTCAGAAGCGGGCATTTCATAAACCGATGCTTGCTCATTGAGTGTGATGTCATCTATTTCATGTAGATAAGCCTACTATATAATGTAAGAGAATTTTAAAATTTTCATACATACGTTGATAGCCCGTTCAATACATTGTGATTCATAAAGACCGCTGCAAACATCAATGTTCTGCTTATCACAGATGAGATTGATTAATACCCGTAACAATCCATGTCCTTAACAAAGGGCGCATGCACGTATAGGTTGAGCGCGTGTCTTGCGTTGTGTGCTGTGTGCATGCAGGCGTGCGAGTGTTGCGTGCATGCATGTGTATGTTTCAGTGTTGCATGCATGTGTGCGTGCGTGCGTGTGTTCATGAGTGCATGTGTATGTGTCAGTGTTGCATGCCTGCATGCGTGCGTGTGTTCATGAGTGCATGTGTACGTGTCAGTGTTGCATGCTTGCATGCGTGCATGTGTTCGTGCGAGTGTTGCGTGCGTGCATGTGTACGTGCGGGGTAAGGCTACACGTCAGTCGACTGACTTTTTCATCTCTAGTCAGTCAATATTTTAGCCGTTGGTTACGAAATCAAGGGCCTGTGGTTTATCTTCAACCTCCACCCTCCTGAGCCGCCAGCCACCACCGGCCGAACCGCCGGCCCCGGCCGCCCGCGGTAGGCCCGTGTCGCCTCGCCACCACGCCCGCCCCGAAACCACTCCCTTCTGCCGGTCCGCCGCCGCCACGGCCATCCCTCTAGGCCCCCCGCGCCGAGCATTTTCTCTCGCAATCCCCACGCCACCGCCCAATCACCGCGCCCCCACCGTCGACGACTGCCAACCAGAGGTCTCACGACTTCGAATCCCCACCAACCACTAATTTATTATCATTCTGTCTTTCATATACGTGTTGACGGGTGGGCCCTATGGTAATGTGCGCTGCTGAATGTGGACCGTTTGACTGGTCAATTGATCGTGTCATCAACAAATTACGGAGCTGTATGGTGAGGTAGTGGCCGTATGATCACCCTAAAATGTATTTTATTAACACAGTACAGACTCAAACTACCATTTCTATCTTTCATATACGCGCTGACAGGTGGGCCCCACGGTTATGTGCGCCGATGGTGCAACACTAGTTGCACCACGTGGAATGTTTGACTGGTCAATTGATTGTGTCATAAACAAAATACGGAGTTGTACGGGTGAGCCAGTGACCATATAATCACGACATGTATTTTTTTAACACGGTACAGACGCAAGCGCTCATATATATATGCGCAAGCACTCACCGCCATAAGCGCACACACGCAGACCCTACCCCTATGAGCACCTTCGAGAGAGTGAGCCAGCATATGACCTTGAGATTTTATGAAGTCACCATAGGTGCCTCGTAGTCTAGGGGAACGTCTCCTCCCAGTGAACGCACATCGCCGGAAAATACTGAAATTAACCCAGGATAAATGCGAGCACCGGGACTTTAACCCTGGTGGGCTCGGGAAACCACTATCCTCCTAACCATCCAACCACAGGTTGGTTAGCACCACAAAATGTATGTGGTGACCGTGATGAGCTTATTCTGAAGTCTAGTGACCATATCGTGCTTTCGCTTCAAATACAATGACCGTAAGTGTCGTCAACAAAATACGGAGCACGCATCAAATACAATGTTCTTCAGTGTCATCAACAAAATATGGAGACGTATCGTGAGCTAGATACCGTATGATCACCACGAGAATGTATACGGTGACCGTAATGAGCATACTCTGAAGTCCGGTGACCGTATAGTGCTTTCGCTAGAAATACAGTGACCGTCACGCGTGAATGTGTCAGGGACATGCATACTTTTAGAGGGCCGAGAGATAGTTTGTGTGCGTACGTGAAAGTGGTGTAGAAAGAGGGGGTGTCCGGTGGAGACAAGGAGAGATACGCCCTTCATTTCTCTTTCCCGTGACTAATATTTTAGGAGAAAATATAAACATTCACAATGCAGAACAAATATTTTTGGATGCACCATGCAATTAACTTTCATGTATAACATTGTACTATTGTATATGCTTATTTTCTTAGTGGTCGATTGCGTGTGTGGTGTGGTGGGCACATCATTTCTAGTTGGGGTGGGCACATCATTTCTAGTTGTAGTGGGTCAACACGAGGACTCATGGGTCAGTTCCATCCTGCGCCACATAGGTTGGACCGAGACGCATTATATGAAGACCCATGTGGAGGACTCGGCGTACAAGGCGAAGCTACCAGAGTCGTGGAGGACTCTATCCCCACTGATGATAAGCCGACTATATATGATTTGTAACCCTAGGCCCCGAGTATGTTATAGAAGCCCGGGGGCTAGTTCGTCGATAGTATACACAGACGCACAATGCCTGGTATTCACGTGTACTTTGTACATACCCCTATCACTAATATACAGTACCAGGAGTAGGCTTTTTCCTCAACTGCAAGGGCCCGGACACCCTGACACCCCGACACCCCGGGAGAGATTGTGAGCATGTGTGAAAGAGAAATGTATATGTATATAAAGTGTGTGAACTTATGCGTTAGATAGAGAGATATATAGCGCGTGTGTGAGAACGGGCCGAGGCATAGTGCATCTATGTGTAAAAGGTGGTTCTACGCATTAAATTGAAATATAAATGGCATTATTATTTTTGGATGAGATCATGAATTTTGTAATTTGCGTATGAACAAAAATCGGTCTATCAGACACCCATACTCTATTGAATTCTGGCAAGTGCATGTGTTTATTTCATATTATCGATCCATAGAGTGAGAGCGGATTGAAATACAGGCAATGCATTGCTTTTGCAATTCGTATATAAACATTAATTAGTGCACTCCATGTTGTTAGTGTGAAGCACTTTATACATTTGTCACTTACATGGATAAATTCCAAATTGCTAGCTACGAAATAGAATACATGTTGAATTCAATATAAAGGGGGTTTCAAAGATTCGAATTCCTAGGAAGTGCATTCATCTATTTGAATCCGAGATAATGGCATTTGTAAATCAGATCTAAAAGGGGGCATCAATCTTTGTTGTGCGTTTGAACATGCTATATATTCATACGCATGTCTAACTATTTTTTTGCAACCAAGGAGATTATATCTGGAACCATGCATGAACTAAGGTAAGTTGCACATTTTTTAATATATAGTCGTGTACAATGTATATTCAAATGTACCCCCTCCATTCCAAAATAATCGTAGTTTTAGGATTTTCAAGAGCCAAGATTTGTGAAGTTTGACAAATCCTGAAAGTTCAATTCAAGAGAACCGAAAACGTTAATGCTTCTGCTCCCAAATATTGAACGAAGCGCCAAATAAGCCTCTGGTCACCCGAAACCGCGCGAGATTAATGTTTGGTGGTAGGAAATTATTTTCCTGACTCTGGCCCGTGTAGCCTATCGGCTCGATGTCCAAAGGTCTAAACCGGGGTAGGTTTGTAACTTCACCAAGACGCCAGTCACAACCGCCTCCGAGAAGCATTCATACGCCGTGGGCGCCTAAACACCCATGCGATCGGCCGAAATCTATCCCGCCCACCATTTGGGACACGTGAGATTACTGTCCAACCCTAACCCGTAATATGTCCGAAATTTTAGATGGGGGCAAAGTTTGTAACTTTCCCCAAATTTCAAACAAGCGCGTCCCAAACCGAAACATTGTTCCCCCTTAGTTCCCCTCCCTCTGTTTCCCCATTCATACTCCGTGGGCGCCAAAACGCCCTCTCCACCAGCCACGAAACCCCGGCCTCCTCCGTCCTCCACCCCATCGCGCCCAATCCACCGCCGCCCTCCTCCATCACACCGCAGCCGGTACCCCTACACCGTCATCCAACGCAACCGCAACCGCAACACCCTCAAGGACTTAGTAGCTGAAGCCGAGGCAGACCTGCCTCCACAACGCCGACGCCGACGTGCGCCGTACCAGAACCACTTCGACCACGCCGTCCTGCGCTTCACCGCTGCCGCTCCCTGTCGCAACCGTCCACCGTACCGGAGTTGTTCCCACTACGCCGTCATTCGCCGCCTCGGATCTGGTTCCCCGCCGCCGACAGACGGCCACCGCACCACACTGAACAACTTGGCCATGGGTTCGTCCAAGGCTCCACCGTCCTCCACAACTTCTCGTTTCTAGCGAACCACAAGCAAATCATTGGAAAAATAGAAGGAGGACACAGCACTGCCAGCAGGAAGAGGTACTCCTCTTCCCTTATTCGTGCAAATCTAATGTCTCTGCTCACACCGTATTCATCCCACGAAGGAAACTAGTTGAGCGCTTCTTACTGCATCTTCTTCGTGATACTAAATGCACAAGGTTTCCTTCCATTTACTATTTCACCTTAGCTAGAGGTCAGTAGCCGCCTGGATTTCAATTCAAGGCCAGTTGAATCGCAAATAAAAGAAGCAGCACCCGCTTAGGCACGTGGAGCCCCTAGTCCGCCTGTTCGCCGGGGAAGCGGCGCATCGGTGTGTGTCATAGGGGTATGGGGCACAGGAGCTGCTTGCGCCCGATCTGGAGGTCGGTGGGGCTTGAAGGGATGGCCGGGGGCAGTGCCAAGCACGGCGGTGCGGTGAGTTCGAGGGGAGGGCGGAGGCAGGAGACTGGGGCGGTGGTCGCTGGCGTTTCAAGGAAGATCATAACACTGACTGGTTGGAGGTAGATGAAGGCGATCCGCCCATTCTTTGTACGTCGGACGGGGCAGAAAAAATGGACTGGCCTATTTGTTTTCAGTCGACTGTTATTGTCATAGGTCCACATCCTGTGGTGTGCTGGAGGAGCATCTGCATTTCCCAGCCATCCCAGTGCTCATATTTCAAAATCCTAGAATCTAGTAATTTTGTGTGGCATGCATATTGTAGAGCTATTATATGTCTCCTGTCATTTATTTCTCACCTGCTACTTTTACACTGTACTACTTGTGCACACACTTCACCCATACTCACACTATTGTTTTTTATGCATGGGCATTTCAGACTCTGACGCAGTGTTGATGAATACACAAAAGAAAAGACAGAAGTCGCTCCAGTGTCATTGGAAGATAAGCACTAAGCGTTTCAGCGCTCTAAAGGGTGTAGTGTCAGCAGATGGAGACAGTAAACGTAGCTCTGCACTTGATGATCTCAATTGCCACACACAACCATCCCAGGTGCTTGCTTTAACTTCGCGTTGTCAAATGTGGTTGCATGTTGCATATGGTGTCTAGCTTGTATTGCTTCCAATTTGGTTAAATTGCATCTGCTTACTTTACACATTATACCTTTGATAATGACATGCCTTCCTGTTTTTGATGCATACTACATATGTCTATTAACCATGTTCGTACATCAAACTAATGCTCTTTTATATCCCTCATCAATCACTTATGATGAGACAGTCACCCCAGTGGGTTACTGTGAGACGCGCTAGAGTGCAGTGTCATCCTCCCCACATGATTCTCAAGAAACAACAAGGCTAAATGAATATAGTCAACATAGCTCTCTAGTTGATGATCACAATTCCCCTACACCACCATCGCAGGTGCTTGCTCTTACTTGGCAATATGATATGTGGTTGCATGTTGCATACGGTGTCTACCTTGTAATGCTTCTAATTAGGGTAAATTGCATTTGCTTACTTAACACATTATACATGTGAATATGACATGCCTTCCTATTTTTGGTACATACTACGTCTTTCTATTAACCATGTTCTTACATCAAACTACTTTTCTTGTGTATCCCTCATCAATCACTTCCGACGAGACACCTTCAAGTTGACAGTGTAATATTGGTTGCATCTTGCATATCATTTCAAACATGTATTGCCTCTAATTTTTCGAAGTGCCACTTATAATGAGACACATCTAACTTGGTAGAGTGATTTTGGTTGGATCTTTCATATGGTGTCTAGATTGCATTGCTTCCAATTTGTTGAAATGCCTTCTGCTTAGCGTTTTTCGTACATATTCCATCCTCCTACAATGTGGTTGCCATACATAAAAGTTGTGTTCGTCAGTATCATGCATCAACGAATTTGGAAGTGCGAATTTCATTCCTTTTTCTTGTGTGTTTACTTGACAAGGCAAAATCTAAAAGGACGAAGGCACGGAATGATGGTGGTCCTCTGGAGCAACCGAAACAGATGATCTCTGCAGATTCTCCTGCTACTCCTACTACAGTGCAAGTTCCAAATCTCATCTCCCCTACTCCACAACCCCAGGTGCTTGCTCTAACATGGCAGTGTGATATCTGGTTGCATGTTGCATATGGTGCCTAGCTTGTATTGCTCCTAATTTGTTAAATTGCATCTCCTTAGCTTACACATTATACATGTGAATATGACACGCCTTCCTGTTTTTGGTACATACTACATCTGCCTATCACACCATGTTCTTACATCAAACTACTGTTCTTGTGTATCCTGCATCTATCGCTTATGATGAGACAGTCACGCCCGTGGGTTAGTATGAGACGCGCTACTCTTATAAAGAGTGCAGTTTCATCCTCTCCACATGATTCTCAAGAAACAGCAAGCCTAAATGAAGATATTGAACGTAGCTCTATACTTGAAGACCGCACTTCCCCTACACCACCATCGCAGGTGCTTGCTCTAACTTCGCAGTGTGATATGTGGTTGCATGTTGCATACGGTGTCTAGCTTGTAATGCTTCTAATTAGGGTAAATTGCATCTGCTTAGTTTACACATTATACCTGTGAATATGACATGCCTTCCTATTTTTGGTACACACTACATCTATGTGTTAACCATGTTCTTACATGAAACTACCTCTCTTCTGTATCCTGCATCAATCACTTACGATGAGACACCTTTATTCATTGCATATTCCATATTATTTCTAGCCTATTGCCATGTATTGCTTCTAATTTGGTCAAATACATTTGTTAGGCCACCCTTTTAATTTGGCAGAGTGATATTGGTTTCATCTTTCATATGGTTTCTAGCTTGCATTGCTTCTAACTAGTTCAAACACCTTGTGCTTAGTATCATACATGTCAATATGTCATGTCGTCCTGTTTTTCATACATATTCCATCCTCCTATCATGCGGCTGCCTTACATGAAAGTAGTGTTCGTCAGTATCATGCATCAATGAGTTCTGAAGAGCAAATTTTATTCCTTTTTCTTGTGGGTTTGACTTGACAAGGCAAAATCAAAAAAGAGGAAGGAAAAGAGTAAGGAAGGCGATGATGGTGGTCCTCTGCAGCAACGTAAATGGAGCATCTGTACGGATTCTCCTTGTACTGCTAGTGCATTACAAGTTCCAAGTCTCCGCTCCCCTACTCCACCATCCAAGGTGCTTGCTCTAACTTGGCAGTGTGATATCTGGTTGCATGTTGCATATGGTGTCTAGCTTGTATTGCTCCTAATTAGTGTAAACTGCATCTGCTTAGCTTACACATGATACGTGTGAATATGACACGCTTTCCTGATTTTTGGTACATACTATATCTGTCTATCACACCATGTTCTTACATGAAACTACTCTTCTTGTGTATCCTGCATCAGTCACTTATGATGGGACACCTTTAAGTTGGCAGTGTGATATTGGTTTGCGTCTTGAATATGATTTCTAGCATGTAGTGCTTCTAGTTTGATGAACGCCACCTATGACGAGACAGTTTTAACTTGGCAGAGTGATATTGATTGCACCTTCCATATGGTGTCTAGCTTGCAGTGCTTCTAATTTGTTGAAGTGCCTTCTGCTTAGTTACCACATCATAGGTGTGAATATGTCAAGCCGTCCAGTTTTTCGTACATATTCCATCCTCGTATCATGACTTTGCCTTTCATCAGAGTAGTGTTCGTCAGTATCATGCATGAATGAGTTCTGAAGAGCGAATTTTATTCCTTTTTCTTGTCGGTTTGACCTCACAATGCAAAATCAATAAAGCGGAAGGAAATTGGTAAGGCATTGGATGATGGTGGTCCTTCCGAGCAACTGAAACAGAGGGTCTCTACAGATTCTACTCCGCCATCCTCCCAACAAGATTCGCAAGACAACGCAAGGCTAGACAGTCAACGTAGCTGTGTAGATGATGAGCACATCTCCCCTACTCCACCATCACAGGTGCTTGCTCTAACTTGGCACTATTATATGTGGTTGCATGTTGCGTATGATGTCTAGCTTGTATTGCTTCTAACTTTGTTGAATTGCATCTGCTTACTTTACACATAATGCCTGTGAATATGACACGTGTTCCTGTTTCTAGAACATACTATATCTGATCACACCATGTTCTTACATCAGACTACTGTTCTTGCATATCCCGCATCAGTCACTTATGATAAGGCACCTTTAAGTCGCCACTGTGATATTGGTTGTGTCTTGCATATGATTTCTAGCATGTACTGCTTCTAATTTGTTGAAACGCCAGACAGTTTGAACTTGGCAGAGTGATATTGGTTGCAGCTTTCATATGGTGTCTAGCTTGCAGTGCTTCTAATTTGTTGAAATGCCTTCTGCTTAGTTACCACATCATAGGTGTGAATATGTCACGCCGTCCTGTTTTTCGTACATATTCCATCCTCGTATCATGTGTTTGCCTTTCATCCGAGTAGTGTTCGTCAGTATCATGCATGAATGAGTTCTGAAGAGCGAATTTTATTCCTTTTTCTTATCGGTTTGACTTCACAATGCAAAATCAATACAGCTGAAGGAAATTAGTCTAGCAGTGGATGATGGTGGTCCTTTGGAGCAACTCAAACAGAGGGTCTCTACAGATTCTACTCCGCCATCCTCCCAACAAGATTCGCAAGACAACACAAGGCTGGACAGTCAACGTAGCTGTGTAGATGATGAGCACATCTCCCCTACTCCACCATTGCTTGCTCTAACTTGGCACTATTATATGTGGTTGCATGTTGCGTATGATGTCTAGCTTGTATTGCTTCTAACTTTGTTGAATTGCATCGGCTTACTTTACACATAATGACTGTGAATATGACACGTGTTCCTGTTTCTAGAACATACGTGTAGATGATGAGCACATCTCCCCTACTCCACCATCACACGTGCTTTCTCTAACTTGGAATTGTTATATGTGGCTGTGTCTTCCGTATGATGTCTAGTTTGTATTGCTTCTGATTTTGTTGAATTGCATCTGCGTAGCTTACAACTTATACCTGCAACGATCACTTACCCATAAGACACATTTAACTTGGGAGTGTGATGTAGGTTGCATCTTGCATTGTCTTCTAGCTTGTACTGCTTCTAATTTCTTGAAATGGCACTTACGACGAGACACTTTTTACCTGATAGAGTAATATTGGTTGCATGTTCATATGGTGCCTAGCTTTCACTTCTTCTAATTTTTTTGAAAGGCCTTCCGCTTACTATTTTTCATACATATTCCATCCTCCTATCGTATGTGTGAATATGCAATGCTGTCTTTTTTTGTATATATTCCATCCTCCTATCCTGCGCTTGCCTTACATCAAAGTAGTGTTCGTCTGTATCATGCATCAACTAGTTATGCAGAGCTAATTTTATTCATCTTCTTGTGGTTTGACTTCATAAGGCAATATCAGAAAAGAGGAAGGAAAAGAGTAAGTTAGGGGATGTTGGTGGTCCTCCGAACCGACGCAAATAGAGACTCTCTAGATTTGCCACTGCTACTGCTAATGAAGTTGAAGTCTCAAGTCTACATGATGAGTTCATCTCCCGTACTCCACCATCGCAGGTGCTTACTCTAAGTTGACAGTGTGATAATTGGTTTCATGTTGCATATATTGTCTAGCATGTATTTCTTCTATTTTGATTAAATTGCACCTGCTAAGTTTATATGTTATACATGTGCATATGACATGCCTTTCTGTGTCTAGAATATACTATATCTATCTATCATACCATGTTCTTACATCAAAGTACTGCCGTTGTGTATCCCGCATCAGTCACTCATGATTGGACGCTTTTAACATGGCAGTTTGATAGTGGTTGCATCTTGCACTGATTTCTATGTTGTACTGCTTCTAATTTTTTGAAATGCCACTTATGACAAGACACTTTTAACTTGGCAACGTGATATTGGTTGCATCTTTCATATGGTGTCTAGCTTGCATTACTTCTATTTTCTTGAAAATCCTTCTGCTTAGTTTACACATCGTAGCTGTGAATATGTCACGCCGTCCTATTTTTCTTACATATTCCATCCTCATACGGTTGTCTTACATAAAAGTATTGTTTGTCTGTACCATGCATCAATGAGTTTTGAAGAGTGATGTCTACTACGCACCCTTCTTCTTGTAGACGTTGTTGGGCCTCCAAGTGCAGAGGTTTGTAGGACAGTAGCAAATTTCCCTCAAGTGGATGACCTAAGGTTTATCAATCCGTGGGAGGCGTAGGTTGAAGATGGTCTCCCTCAAACAACCCTGCAACCAAATAGCAAAGAGTCTCTTGTGTCCCAACACACCCAATACAATGGTAAATTGTATATGTGCACTAGTTCGGCGAAGAGATGGTGATACGAGTGCAATATGGATGGTAGATATAGGTTTTTCTAATCTGAAAATATAAAAACAGCAAGGTAACAAGCGATAAAAGTGGGCGTAAATGGTATTGCAATGCTAGGAAACAAGGCCTAGGGTTCATACCTTCACTAGTGCAAGTTCTCTCAACAATAATAACATAATTGGATCATATAAATATCCCTCAACATGCAACAAAGAGTCACTCCAAAGTCATTAATAGCGGAGAACAAACGAAGAGATTATGGTAGGGTACGAAAGCACCTCAAAGTTATTCTTTCTTATCGATCTATTCAAGAGTCCGTAGTAAAATAACACGAAGCTATTCTTTCCGTTCAATCTATCATAGAGTTCGTACTAGAATAACACCTTTAGATACAAATCAACCAAAACCCTAATGTCACCTAGATACTCCAATATCACCTCAATTATCCGTGGGTATGATTATACGATATGCATCACACAATCTAAGATTCATCTATTCAACCAACACAAAGTACTTCAAAGAGTGCCCCAAAGTTTCTACCGGAGAGTCAAGACGAAAACGTGTGCCAACCCCTATGCATAAGTTCACAAGGTCACTGAACCCGCAAGTTGATCACCAAAACATACATCAAGTAGATCACGTGATATCCCATTGTCACCATAGATAAGCACATGCAAGACATACATCAAGTGTTCTCAAATCCTTAAGGACTCAATCTGATAAGATAATTCAAAGGGAAAACTCAATCCATTACAAGAGAGTAGAGGGGGAGAAACATCATAAGATCCAACTATAATAACAAAGCTCGCGATACATCAAGATCGTACCACCTCAAGAACACGAGAGAGAGAGAGAGAGAGAGAGAGAGAGAGAGATCAAACACATAGCTACTGGTACATACCCTCAGCCCCGAGGGTGAACTAGTCCCTCCTCGTCATGGAGAGCGTCTGGATGATGAAGATGGCCACTGGTGAGGGATCCCCCCTCCACCAGGGTGCCGGAACAGGGTCCCGATTGGTTTTTGGTGGCTACAGAGGCTTGCGGCGGCGGAACTCCCGATCTATTCCGTTCCCTGATGTTTTTAGGGTATATGGACATATATAGGCGAAAGAAGTCAGTTAGGGGAGCCACGAGGGGCCCACGAGGGTGGGGGCGCGCCTCCCTGCCTCGTGGCCACCTTGTTGCTTCCCTGACGTACACTCCAAGTCTCCTGGATTGCTTCCGTTCCAAAAATAACTCTCCCGAAGGTTTCATTCCGTTTGGACTCCGTTTGATATTCCTTTTCTTCGAAACACTGAAACAAGGGAAAAAACAGGAACTGGCACTGGGCTCTGTGTTAATAGGTTAGTCCCAAAAATAATACTGCCTCCGTTCCTTGATATAGGGTGTATAGTTTTTTGAGAAAACATGTGAAATATAAGGTGTATTGCGTTGCACCACTCGTTTGGATTATTTTTTAGGGATTTGATTACATTTCCTTATATTAGGCAAGCTCCTCTATTTTCTCATGTCTATTAGTCATGTGAAATCTCGCCCAAAACTTGTGAAATTTTTCCTCGACGTGTGTTCATTAATTTTCGTGCCAAAATCTATACACCCTATATTTAGGAACGGGGGGAGTATAAAAGTGTAAAATAAAGCCCATAAACATCCAAAACAGATAATATAATAGCATGGAACAATCAAAATTTATAGATACGTTGGAGACGTATCAGCATCCCCAAGCTCAATTCCTGCTCGTCCTCGAGTAGGTAAATGATAAAAACTGAATTTTTGATGTGGAATGCTTCCTAACATATTTATCCATGTAATCTTCTTTATTGTGGCAAGAATATTCAGATCCATAAGATTGAAAACAAAAGTTTAATATTGACATGAAAACAATAATACTTCAAGCATACTAACAAAGCAATCATGTCTTCTCAAAATAACATGGCCAAAGCAAGCTATCCCTACAAAATCATATAGTCTGGCTATGCTCTATCTTCATCACACAAAATATTTAAATCATGCACAACCCCGATGACAAGCCAAGCAATTGTTTCATACTTTTGATGTTCTCAAACCTTTTTCAATCTTCACGCAATACATGAGCGTGAGCCATGGACATAGCACTATGGGTGGAATAGAATGGTGGTTGTGGAGAAGACAAAAAAATAGAAGATAGTATCACATCAACTAGGCGTATCAACGGGATATGGAGATGCCCATCAATAGATATCAATGTGAGTGAGTAGGGATTGCCATGCAACAGATGCACTAGAGCTATAAGTGTATGAAAGCTCAACAAAAGAAACTAAGAGGGTGTGCATCCAACTCGCTTGCTCACGAAGACCTAGGGCATTTTGAGGAAGCCCATCATTGGAATATACAAGCCAAGTTCTATAATGTAAAATTCCCACTAGTATATGAAAGTGACAACATAGGAGACTCTCTATCATGAAGATCATGGTGCTACTTTGAAGCACAAGTGTGGTAAAAGGATAGTAGCATTGCCCCTTCTCTCTTTTTCTCTCATTTTTTTGGTTTTTTTATTTGGGTCTTTTTTTATGGCCTTTTATTTTTTTAGTCCGGAGTCTCATCCTGACTTGTGGGGGAATCATAGCCTCCATCAACCTTTCTGTTGGAAATATGCCCTAGAGGCAATAATAAATAGGTTATTATTATATTTCCTTGTTCATGATAATCGTTTATTATCCATGCTAGAATTGTATTGATAGGAAACTCAGATACATGTGTGGATACATAGACAACACCATGTCCCTAGTAAGCATCTAGTTGACTAGCTCGTTGATCAATAGATGGTTACGGTTTCCTGACCATGGACATTGGATGTCGTTGATAAGTGTATTTAGACAACACCATCATCCTTTCCTTTGGATACTTCATGAAACAGCAAATCATTTGCTGCTCTAGTGAAGAATCCCAAGGTTGAACCCAAACCCGAGACTAAGTGCTTCTGTAATGAGGGGAACGGTCACTGAAGCAGAACTACCCTAGATACTTGGTAGATGAGAAGGCAGGCAAGGTCGACAGAAGTATATTGGATATACATTATATGAATGTGTACTTTACTAGTACTCCTAGCAGCACCAGGGTATTAGATACCGGTTCGGTTGCTAAGTGTTAGTAACTCGAAATAAAAGCTGTGGAATAAACGGAGACTAGCTAAAGGTGAGATGACGATATGTGTTGGAAATGTTTCCAAGGTTGATGTGATCAAGCATCGCATGCTCCCTCTACCATCGAGATTTGGTGTTTGCGTTGAGCATGATTGGATTATGCTCCCTCGATCGTAGTGATACACATGTTCATGCCAAAAGTAATGATAGTACCACATACTTGTGGCACTGCTATTTGAGTCATATTGGGATAAAACGCATGAAGAAGCTCCATGTAGATGGATCTTTGGACTCAGTCGTTTTTGAAAAGATTGAGACATGCGAACCATGTCTATTGGTATATATGCATGAAGAAACTCCATGCAGATGGATCGTTTGGACTCACTTGATTTTGAATCACTTGAGACATGCAAATCATACCACATGGGCAAGATGACTGAAAGTCCTCGTTTTCAGTAAGATGGAACAAGAGAGCAACTTATTGGAAGTAATACATTTTGATGTATGCAGTCCAATGAGTGCTGAGGCATGCAGTGGATATCGTTATGTTCTTACTTCACAGATGATTTGAGTAGATGCTGAGTGTATTTACTTGATGAAACACAAGTCTGAATTATTGAAAGGTTCAAGTAATTTTAGAGTGAAGTTGAAGATCGTCATGACAAGAGGATAAAATGTCTGTGATATGATCATAGAGATGAGTATCTGAGTTACGAGTTTGGCACACAATTGAGACATTGTGGAAAGGGTTTCACAATTAATACCGCCTGGAACACCAAAGTGTGATGGTGTGTCCGAACATCATAACTGCACCCTATTGGATATGGTGCATACCATGATGTTTCTTATCGAATTACCATTATCGTTTATGGGTTAGGCATTAGAGACAACCGAATTCACTTTAAAAGGGGCACCACGCAATTCCGTTGACACGACACCGTTTAGAGAAACCTAAGTTGTCGTTTCTTAAAAGTTTGGGGCTGCGATGCTTATGTGAAAAAGTTTCAGGCTGATAAGCTCGAACCCAAAGCGGATAAATGCGTCTTCATAGAATACCCAAAACAGTTGGGTATACCTCCTATTTCAGATCTGGAAGCAAAAGTAATTGCTTCTAGAAAAAGGTCCTTTCTCGAGGAAAAGTTTCTCTCGAAAGAATTGAGTGGGAGGATGGTGGAGACTTGATAAGGTTATTGAACCGTCACTTCAACTAGTGTGTAGCAGGGCACAGGAAGTTGTTCCTGTGGCACCTACACCAATTGAAGTGGAAGCTTATGATAGTGATCATGAAACTTCGGATCAAGTCACTACCAAACCTCGTAGGACGACGAGGATGCGTGCTACTTCAGAGTGGTACGTGATCCTGTCTGAGATATCATGTTGTTGGACAATACTGAACCTACGAGCTATGGAGAAGCGATGGTGGGCCCATATTCCGACAAATGGTTAGAAGCCATAAAATCCGAGAGGATCCATGTATGAAAACAAAGTATAGACTTTGAGAGTACTGCTTGATGGTCGTAAGGCTGTCGAGGTAAATGGATCTTTAAGAAGAAGACGGACATGGACGGTAATGTTACCGTCTATGAAGCTCGACTTGTGGCAAAGAGTATTTCCACATGTTCAAGGAGTTGACTACGATGAGATTTTCTCATCCGTACCGGTGCTTAAGTCCGTCGGAATCATGTTAGCATTAGCTGCATTTGTGAAATCTGGGAGATGGATGTCAAAACAAGTTTCCTTACCAGTTTTCGTAAGGAAAGGTTGTATGTGATACAATCAGAAAGTTTTTGTCGATCCTAAGGATGCTAAAAGGTATGCTAGCTCCAGCGATCCTTCCATGGATTAGAGCAAGCATCTCGGAGTCAGAATATACACTTTGATGGAGTGATCAAAGTTTTTGGGTTTATACAAAGTTTGTTAGAAACTTGTATTTACAATAAAGTGAGTGGGAGCGCTACAACATTTCTGATAAGTATATGTGAATGACATATTGTTGATCCGAAATGATGTAAAATTTCTGGAAAGCATAAAGGGTTGTTTGAAAGGAGTTTTTCAAAGGAAGACCTGGATAAAAGCTACTTACATATTGGGCATCAAGATCTATAGAGATAGATCAAGACGCCCGATGATACTTTCAAAGAACGCACACCTTGACATGATTTTGAAAGAGTTCAAAATAGATCAGCAAAGAAGGAGTTCTTGGCTGTGTTACAAGGTGTGAGTATTGAGTAAGACTCAAGACCTGACCACGGCAGAAGAGAGAGAAAGGACGAAGGTCGTCCCCTACGCTTTAGACGTAGGCTCTACAGTATGCTATGCTGTGTACCGCACATGAAGTGTGCCTTCCATGAGTTGGTCAAGGGGTACAATAGTGATCCAGTGATGGATCACATGACAGCGGTCGAACTTATCCTTAGTATCCAGTGGACTAAGGAGTTTTCTCGATTATGGAGGTGAAAAGGAGTTCGTCGTAAAGGGTTACGTCGATGCGAACTTTGACACTAATCCGGATAACTCTGAGTAGTAAACCGGATTCGTATAGTAGAGCAATTATTTGAAATGGCTCCAAATAGCGCGTGGTAGCATCCACAAGATGACATAGATATTCGTAAAGCATACACGGATCTGAAAGGTTCAGACCCGTTGACTAATAACCTCTCTCACAAGCATAACATGATCAAACTAGAACTCATTGAGTGTTAATCACATGGTGATGTGAACTAGATTGTTGACTCTAGTAAACTCTTGGGTGTTGGTCACATGGTGATGTGACCTATCAATGTTAATCACATCGTGATGTGGACTAGATTATTGACTCTAGTGCAAGTGGGAGACTGTTGGAAATATGCCCTAGAGGCAATAATAAATAGGTTATTATTATATTTCCTTGTTCATGATAATCGTTTATTATCCATGCTAGAATTGTATTGATAGGAAACTCAGATACATGTGTGGATACATAGACAACACCATGTCCCTAGTAAGCCTCTAGTTGACTAGCTCGTTGATCAATAGATGGTTACGGTTTCCTGACCATGGACATTGGATGTCGTTGATAACGGGATCACATCATTAGGAGAATGATGTGATGGACAAGACCCAATCCTAAGCCTAGCACAAGATCGTGTAGTTCGTTTGCTCAGAGCTTTTCTAATGTCAAGTATCATTTCCTTAGACCATGAGATTGTGCAACTCCCGGATACCGTAGGAATGCTTTGGGTGTGCCAAACGTCACAACGTAATTGGGTGGCTATAAAGGTGCACTACGGGTATCTCCGAAAGTGTCTGTTGGGTTGGCACGAATCGAGACTGGGATTTGTCACTCCGTGTAAACGGAGAGGTATCTCTGGGCCCACTCGGTAGGACATCATCATAATGTGCACAATGTGACCAAGGAGTTGATCACGGGATGATGTGAGTTACGGAACGAGTAAAGAGACTTGCCGGTAACGAGATTGAACAAGGTATAGGGATACCGACGATCGAATCTCGGGCAAGTAACATACCGTTAGACAAAGGGAATTGCATACGGGATTGATTGAATCCCCGACATCGTGGTTCATCCGATGAGATCATCGTGGAACATGTGGGAGCCAACATGGGTATCCAGATCCCGCTGTTGGTTATTGACCGGAGAACGTCTCGGTCATGTCTGCATGGTTCCCGAACCCGTAGGGTCTACACGCTTAAGGTTCGATGACGCTAGGGTTATAGGGAAAGTATGTACGTGGTTACCGAATGTTGTTCCGAGTCCCGGATGAGATCCTGGACGTCACGAGGAGTTCCGGAATGGTCCGGAGGTAAAGATTTATATATGGGAAGTCCTGTTTTGGTCACCGGAAAAGTTTCGGGTGAAATCGGTAATGTACCGGGACCACCGGGAGGGTCCCGGGGGTCCACCAAGTGGGGCCACCAGCCCCAGAAGGCTGCGTGGGCCAAGTGTGGGAGGGGACCAGCCCCAGGTGGGCTGGTGCGCCCCCCCCCCCACCAAGGCCCAAGGCGCATGGGAGAGTGGGATGGGGCAAACCCTAGGTCCAGATGGGCCTTAGGGCCCATCTAGTGGGGCGCCCCCCCTCTCCTCTCCTTGGCCGCCCCCCTTGATGGGATCTAGGGCTGGCCGCCTCCTCTTGGGGGTGGAAACCCTAAGGGGGGCGCAGCCCCCTCCCCCCCTATATATAGTTGAGGTTTGGGCTGCCCAAGACACAGGAGAACGTCTCTCTTTCGGTGCAGCCCTACCCCTCTCCTTCCTCCTCCTCTCCCGCGGTGCTTGGCGAAGCCCTGCGGGATTGCCACGCTCCTCCATCACCACCACGCCGTCGTGCTGCTGCTGGATGGAGTCTTCCCCAACCTCTCCCTCTCTCCTTGCTGGATCAAGGCGTGGGAGACGTCACCGGGCTGCACGTGTGTTGAACGCGGAGGCACCGTTCTTCGGTGCTTAGATCGGAATCAACCGCGATCTGAATCGCTACGAGTACTTCCTCACTGGGACAATGCTCTAATAATGATGATCATCACACTTTTATTTACTTACAACTCATGAATTACAACTCGATACTTAGAACAAAAATATGACTCTATGTGAATGCCTCCGGCGGAGTACCGGGATATGCAATGAATCAAGAGTGACATGTATAAAAATTATGAACGGTGGCTTTGCCACAAATACAATGTCAACTACATGATCATGCAAGGCAATATGACAATGATGAACGTGTCATGATAAACGGAACGGTGGTAAGTTGCATGGCAATATATCTCGGAATGGATATGGAAATGCCATAATAGGTAGGTATGGCGGCTGTTTTGAGGAAGGCAATGGTGGGTGTATGGTACCGGCGAAAGTTGCGCGGCACAAGAGAGGCTAGCAATGGTGGAAGGGTGAGAGTGCGTATAATCCATGGAATCCACATTAGTCATAAAGAATTCACATACTTATTGCAAAAATCTATTAGTTATCGAAACAAAGTACTATGCGCATGCTCCTAGGGGGATATATTGGTAGGAAAAGACCATCACTCGTCCCCGATCGCCACTCATAAGGAAGACAATCAATAAATAAATCATGCTCCGACTTCATCACATAATGGTTCACCATACGTGCATGCTACGGGAATCACAAACTTTAACACAAGTATCTCTCAAATTCACAACTACTCCACTAGCATGACTCTAATATTACCATCTTCATATCTCGAAACAATCACAAAGAATCAAACTTCTCATAGTATTCAATGCACTTTATATGATAGTTTTATTATATCCCTCTTGGATGCCCATCATATTAGGAATAAATTCATAACCAAAGCAAATTACCATGCTGTTCTAAAGACTCTCAAAATAATATAAGTGAAGCACGAGAGTTCATCTATTTCTTCAAAATAAAACCACCGCCGTGCTCTAAAAGGGCATAAGTTAAGCACTAGAGCAAACAACAAACTACTCCGAAAGATATAAGTGAAGATCAATGAGTAGTTGAATAATTATGCAACTATGTGAAGACTCTCTAACATTTAAGAATTTCAGATCTTGGTATTTTATTCAAACAGCAAGCAAAACAAAACAAAATAAAATGACGCTCCAAGCAAAACACATATCATGTGGTGAATAAAAATATAGCTCCAAGTAAAGTTACCGATGAACGAAGACGAAAGAGGGGATGCCATCCGGGGAATCCCCAAGCTTAGGATCTTGGTTGTCCTTGAATATTACCCTGGGGTGCCTTGGGCATCCCCAAGCTTAGGCTCTTGCCCCTCCTTATTCCATAGTCCATCGAATCCTTACCCAAAACTTGAAAACTTCACAACACAAAACTTAACAGAAGATCTCGTGAGCTCCGTTAGCGAAAGAAAACAAAACACCACTTGAAGGTACTGTAATGAACTCATTCTTTATTTGTATTGGTGTTAAATCTACTGTATTCCAACTTCTCTATGGTTTATAAACTATTTTACTAGCCATAGATTCATCAAAATAAGCAAACAACACACGAAAAACAGAATCTGTTAAAAACAGAACAGTCTGTAGTAATCTGTAACTAACGCAAACTTCTGGAACTCAACAAATTCTACCAAAATAGGACGACCTGGATAATTTGATTATTGATCTAATGCAATTGGAATCAGTATTTTATCACGCTCTGGTGATTTTAAACAATTGTTTTTGTGAACAGAAAGTTTCTGGAATTTTCAGCAAGATCAAATAACTATCATCCAAGAAGATCCTATAGGTCTTACTTGGCACAAACACTAATTAAAACATAAAACCATATATAACCAGAGGCTAGATGATTTATTTATTACTAAACAGAACAAAAAAGCAATAAACAAAAATAAAATTGGGCTGCCTCCCAACAAGCGCTATCGTTTAACGCCCCTAGCTAGGCATGATGATTTCAATGATGCTCAGATAAAAGATAAGAATTGAAACATAAAGAGAGCATCATGAAGAATATGACTAGCACATTTAAGTCTAACCCACTTCCTATGCATAGAGATTTTGTGAGCAAACAACTTATGGGAACAATAATCAACTAGCATAGGAAGGCAAAACAAGCATAACTTCAAAACTTTAAGCACATAGAGAGGAAACTTGATATTATTGCAATTCCTACAAGCATATATTCCTCCCTCATAATAATTTTCAGCAGCATCATGAATGATTCAACAATATAACCATCACATAAAGCATTCCTTTCATGATCCACAAGCATAGAAATTTTATTACTCTCCACATAAGCAAATTTCTTCTCATGAATAAAAGTAGAAGCAAACTCAACGAAATAACTATCATGTGATTGAAAATTAAGATCGAGATGACAAGTTTCATGGTTATCATTATTCTTTATAGCATACGTGTGATCACAATAATCATCATAAATAGGAGGCATGCTTTCATCATAATAAATTTGCTCATCAAAACTTGGAGGACTAAACATATCATCTTCATCAAACATAGCATCCCCAAGCTTGTGGCTTTGCATATCATTAGCATCATGGGTATTCAAAGAATTCATACTACCAACATTGCAATCATGCTCATCATTCAAATATTTTATGCCAAGCATTCTATGTAATTCTTCTTCTAGTACTTGAGCACAATTTTCCTTCCCATCATTTTCACAAAAGACATTAAAAAGATGAAGCATATGAGGCACCCTTAATTCCATTTTTTGTAGTTTTCTTTTATAAACTAAACTAGTGATAAAAAAGAAACTAAAAGATTCGATTGCAAGATCTAAAGATATACCTTAAAGCACTCACCTCCCCGGCAACGGTGCCAGAAAAGAGCTTGATGTCTACTACGCAACCTTCTTCTTGTAGACGTTGCCGGGCCTCCAAGTGCAGAGGTTTGTAGGGCAGTAGCAAATTTCCCTCTAGTGGATGACCTAAGGTTTATCAATCCGTGGGAGGAGTAGGTTGAAGATGGTCTCTCTCAAACAACCCTGCAACCAAATAACAAAGAGTCTCTTCTGTCCCCAACACACCCAATACAATGGTAAATTGTATAGGTGCACTAGTTCGGCGAAGAGATGGTGATACAAGTGCAATATGGATGGTAGATATAGGTTTTTGTAATCTGAAAATATAAAAACAGCAAGGTAACAAGCGATAAAAGTGGGCGTAAATGGTATTGCAATGCTAGGAAACAAGGCCTAGGGTTCATACTTTCACTAGTGCAAGTTCTCTCAACAATAATAACATAATTGGATCATATAAATATCCCTCAACATGCAACAAACAGTCACTCCAAAGTCACTAATAGCGGAGAACGAACGAAGAGATTATGGTAGGGTACGAAACCACCTCAAAGTTATTCTTTCTGATCGATCTATTCAAGAGTCCGTAGTAAAATAACACGAAGCTATTCTTTCCGTTCAATCTATCATAGAGTTCGTACTAGAATAACAGCTTAAGATACAAATCAACCAAAACCCTAATGTCACCTAGATACTCCAATGTCACCTCAAGTATCCGTGGGTATGATTATATGATATGCATCACACAATCTCAGATTCATCTATTCAACCAACACAAAGTACTTCAAAGAGTGCCCCAAAGTTTCTACTGGACAGTCAAGACGAAAACGTGTGCCAACCCCTATGCATAAGTTCACAAGGTCACTGAACCCGCAAGTTGATCGCCAAAACATATATCAAGTAGATCACGTGATATCCCATTGTCACCACAGATAAGCACATGCAAGACATACATGTGTTCTCAAATCCTTAAAGACTCAATCCGATAAGATAATTGAAAAGGAAAACTCAATCCATTACAAGAGAGTAGAGGGGGAGAAACATCATAAGATCCAACTATAATAGCAAAGCTCGCGATACATCAAGATCGTACCACCTCAAGAACACGAGAGAGAGAGAGAGAGATCAAACACATAGCTACTGGTACATACCCTCAGCCCCGAGGGTGAACTACTCCCTCCTCGTCATGGAGAGCGTCGGGATGATGAAGATGGCCATCGGTGAGGGATCCCCCCTCCGGCAGGGTGCCGGAACAGGGTCCTGATTGGTTTTTGGTGGCTACAGAGGCTTGCGGTGGCGGAACTCCCGATCTATTCCGTTCCCCGATGTTTTTAGGGTATATACATATATAGGCAAAAGAAGTCGGTCAGGGGAGCCACGAGGGGCCCACGAGGGTGGGGGGCGCGCCTCCCTGCCTCGTGGCCACCTTGTTGCTTCCCTGACGTGCACTCCAAGTCTCCTGGATTGCTTCCGTTCCAAAAATAACTCTCCCGAAGGTTTCAGTCCGTTTGGACTCCGTTTGATATTCCTTTTCTTTGAAACACTGAAACAAGGGGAAAAACAGGAACTGTCACTGGGCTCTGGGTTAATAGGTTAGTCCCAAAAATAATATAAAAGTGTAAAATAAAGCCCATAAATATCCAAAACATATAATATAATAGCATGGAACAATCAAAAATTATAGATACGTTGGAGATGTATCAAAGAGCGATTTTCTTCTTTTGTGTTGTTGGTACGGCTTGACATGGCAAAGTCAAAAAAGAGCAAGGAAAAGAATATAGTAGGGAATGGTGTTACTCGTCGGGTGAAACGGAAAAGGATCTGCACTCGAGATTCTGCTGATACTTATAGTGCAGTAGAAGGTCCAATTCCACCGACTAAATATACAAACACAGTATCCCCTACTCCACCAGCTACAGCATCCGCTTCAACTGTACCAGCATCTCAACGAGTTAGTCGTTCATTTGCTCCGGAACCGGCCAGTTCCCAAGCTGCCTTCACACCTAACACTACTTCTGAAGCACTGCTGACACAACAAGACTTGGCAAGATCATATGAACCTCATGAGCATCAACACCAAGACGGTACCTGATACGTCTCCAACGTATCTATAATTTTTGATTGTTCCATGCTGGTATATTATCAATCTTGGATGTTTTACAATCATTTTATAGTCATTTTATATAATTTTTTGGTACTAACCTATTGACATAGTGCCAAGTGCCAGTTGATGTTCTCTGCATGTTTTTTACCAAGGGAGTCCAAATGCAACAAAACTTTACGAAGATTTTTTTGGAACAGAAGACACCTAATGGGCCAAGGCTGCGCCTGGTGGGTTGTGCCCACCTCAGGTGCCCCCCGGACTGCCTCTTTGCTATATAAATACCCCAATATTCCAGATACCCTAGGGGAGTCAACGAAAATCAATTCCAGCCGCCGCAGAGTCCACAACCACCAGATCCAATCTAGACACCATCACGGATGGGGTTCACCACCTCCATTGGTGCCTCTCCGATGATGCGTGAGTAGTTTTTTGTAGACCTACGGGTCCGTAGTTAGTAGCTAGATGGCTTCCTCTCTCTCGCTGAATTCTCAATACAATGGTCTCTTGGAGATCCATATGATATAACTCTTTTTGCGGTGTGTTTGTTGGGATCCGATGAACTTTGAGTTTATGATCAGATCTATCTTTTTATGTCAATGAAAGTATTTGAGTTTCTTTGATCTCTTATATGCATGATTGTTTATAGCCTTGTATTTCTTCTCCGATATTTGGGTTTTGTTTGGCCAACTTGATCTATTTATCTTGCAATGGGAAGAGGTGCTTTGTAGTGGGTTCGATCTTACGGTGCTTGATCCCAGTGACAGAAGGGGAACCGACACGTATGTATCGTTGCTACTAAGGATAAAATGATGGGGTCTATTTCTACATAAATAGAGCTTGTCTACATCATGTCATCGTTCTTATTGCATTACTCCGTTTCTCCATGAACTTAATACACTAGATGCATGCTGGATAGCGGTCGTTGTGTGGAGTAATAGTAGTAGATGCAGGCAGGAGTCGGTCTACTAATCTTGGACGTGATGCCTATATAATGATCATTGCCTGGATATCGTCATGATTATTTGAAGTTCTATCAATTGCCCAACAGTAATTTGTTCACCCACCGTTTGCTATTTTTCTCGAGAGAAGCCACTAGTGAAACCTACGGCCCCCGGGTCTCTTTCTCATATTATTTGCCTTTGCGATCTACTTTTCCTTTGCTTCTATTTTCAGATCTATTAAACCATAAATACGAAAATACCTTGCTGCAATTTATTCTTATTTGTTTTATTTGGCGTTCGATCTATCAATCTACTACAATTTTATCTCACGTCCGTTTGCCTATCTTGAGGCGCCGTTACCCGAAAGGGATTGACAACCCCTTTAACACGTCGGGTTGCGAGTAGTTGTTATTTGTGTGCAGGTGCTGATTACGTTGTGTTGCTTGGTTCTCCTACTTGTTCGATAACCTTGGTTTCATCACTGAGGGAAATACCTACCGCTGCTGTGATGCATCATCCCTTCTTCTTTGGGGAAATACCGACGTAGCTTCGAGCCGCATCAAAAGGAATTTATGGCGCCGTTGCCAGGGAGGATCTTCAACATATACCAGGTTCCTAATCACAAATCTCATCTCCTCGAATTTACATTATTTGCCATTTGCCTCTCGTTTTCCTCTCCCCCACTTCACAAAAATTTGCCGTTTTATTCGCCCCTCTTTTTCATTCGCTGTTTTCTTGCTGGATCTGTTTTTGTGTCCAATCTTGTTTGCCGTTATTATCATGGATAGTTCCTCCTCTATTGCGTGCACTCCCGAGAATGAAGTTCTCAACTTTAAACAAAGGGGAGGAGAAAATTTAAAAGATGGTTGGTATAGAATTTTCAATGCTCATAATAGATCTATTCGAAAGCATTCTACCATTGTTCTTCTTCGTTGATTTTATGTGGGCATCAACACATGGTATAGATTCACCCTTGATATGATTACCGGTGGAAATTTCTTGATGTGTCCTTCTCTTGATGCTTTTAATGCTATGGGAAATTTAGTAGGCTCACCACCTCTCATGAGTAATGAAACAACTTTGACTCCTGAGCATGTCATGGAAAGATTAGATGCTATTGAAAAGAAAATGCTTACTGAAGAGCATATTGAAAATTTGGATAAAAATATGCATAATTTTGCTACTAAAATTGGGTCAAAAGCGGGGGAAGTTTTTAGGTTATTAAAAGAAAAGGAAAACATAATTAATGGAAGAATTGAAGAAAGCCCATCTCGGATTGATAAACTGGAAGAAATCTTTAGTAATTGGAGTACGGCTTTTGCTTCCGCTAAAAATGTTGAAAAAACTCCCGTAAAAATTGCCAAGACTACCCAAGTTATTAAGAGTAAGGGTTCAACTTCTAGTAAAGAGGATTAGTATCCACCCAGATTTTGTTGAAGTTATAAGAGATCCCTTTGGCAAGAATGAATTCTTTAAATTTGTTCCTAGGAACATTGTCATTGAAAATCTCAATGCTAAATCTCTAAGGGATTCTAAGTGTTTGATTGAAGAGTTGAACAAAGATGACAAAACTTAGATCCTTGCTTTATGCCTAGCTAAGGGCGTAAAACTATAGCGCTTGTTGGGAGGCAACCCAATGAATAAAATTTATTTTTACTTTTTGCTTTCTGTTCTTGAGTGTTTGCACAATTATGCTACTGTTATGATTGTGTTTTTTGTGTTTAATTTAGTGTTTGTGCCAAGTAAAGCCTTTAGGATCTTCTTGGGTGATAGTTGTTTGATCTTTCTGAAAAACAGAAACTTTTACGCTCACGAAAACAATTCTCATTTTTTACCAGAGCGTGATAACATGCCAATTATTTTTGTAGAAGATTAATATACAAATTTCTCAGGTCGTCCTAATTTTTCAGAATTTTTGGAGTTTCAGAAGTTTTCGAAATAGTCAGATTGCTACACACTGTTCTGTTTTGACGGATTCTATTTTCTTTGCGTTGTGTGCTTGTTTTGTTGGCTCTATGGTTTTCCTTGATGAGTTTTTGCCATAGAACAGTTGGAATACAGTAGATATAATTCAAAAACAAAATATGAATTGGTTTGATACTGTACTTAGAGTAGTGGTTTGCTTTCTTTTACGAACGGATCTCACAAAGATTTTGTTGAGTTTTGTCTGATTGAAGTTTTCAAGTTTTGGGTTATCTTACGATGGATGAAGGAATAAGGAGTAAGAAGAGATTAAGCTTGGGGATGCCCCGGCATACGAAGCTATTATCCAAAAGAGAGCAATCAACTAAGCTTGGGGATGCCCCGAGTGGCATCCCCTCTTTCTTCTGATGACCATCGGTATTTTACTCGAAGCTATATTTTTATTCGTCACATACTATGTGTTTTGCTTGGAGCATCTTCTATGATATGAGTCTTTGCTTGTTTATTTTGTGTTTTAAGTCTGGATTCCTTGCTGGACACACCTATTTGAGAGAACCAAAATTATGTCGTGACTTGTTAGAATTGCTCTCTATGCTTCACATAAATTTTTATGAGCTATGGACTTGCTCTAGTGCTTCACTTATATCTTTTTAAGCACGGTGTGCTTTAGTATTTTTGAAGAAATGTTCTCTTGCTTCACTTAGATTTATTTGAGAGTTATTAAAAGTTTCAAAAAATTCTCTCTTGCTTCACTTAAATTAATTTAAGAGAAAGAAAAAAATATGCTCATGATCTTCACTTATATTTGTTTGAGCTTATCAAAAGCAACATATGAAAATTAGTTCCAAAGTGATACATATCCAAGAAGGATATAATAAAAACTTTCATGAAGATCATTGGACAAAATAAACTTGATTCTTAGTAATAGTTTTGAGATATGATGATGTGATATGTGAGTTATGTTGATGAGTAATTATGCTTTAGTAAGAATATTGATGTTAAGGTTTGTGATTCCCTATGCAAGCACGAAAGTCAATAATTATGCAATGAAATTATATCCTACTTGTGGTGCATAATTCGGTGTTAATTATGCTTAATGCTTGCTTATGAGATTATTCGTTTCTTGGTTGGTCGCTTCTCAATCTTTTGCTAGCCTTCATTTTGCACTAAGTATGATCACTACTTGTGCATCCAAAAACCTTTAAACCAGTTTTACCACACGAGTCCACTATATCTACCTATATACGGTATTCTTCTGTCGTTCTAAGCCAATTTGTATGTGCCATCACTAATTTTCCAAATAAACTTCTCTTTTGTGTGTTCGTACCGCTCGCGGAGCGGTGAGGGGTGGCTAATATTTTCCATGGTAGATGTGTTATTCTCACGATGAGTGTTTATACACTTGTCATTGCACGAGAGTGAGGCAAAGGTATTAGGGATGCCCAGTACCGAAATGAAAAATGAATTTACTTTATGTTGTCAAATAATAAATTCCTTGGAAAGTGTTGGTATGGAAGGCAACCATGGATACGGCTAGCCATGGAAAGTGAAAGTATGGTTGAAAAAGGAATAAACTTTATTTTCTGTTTGGGAACCGCCTATTGAAGGAAATATGCCCTAGAGGAAATAATAAAGTTGTTATTTTATATTTCCTTATATCATGATAAATGTTTACTATTCATGCTAGAATTATATTAACCTGAGACTTGATACATGTGTGGATACATAGACAAAACACCGTGTCCCTAGTAAGATTCTACTAGACTAGCTCGTTAATCAAAGATGGTTAAGTTTCCTAACCATAGACATGTGTTATCATTTGATGAACGGGATCACATCATTAGGAGAATTATGTGATGGACAAGACCCATCCATTAGCTTAGCATGTTGATCATTAAGTTTTATTGCTATGGCTTTCTTCATGACTTATACATATTCCTCTGACTATGAGAGTATGCAACTCTCGAATACCGGAGGAACACCTTATGTGCTATCAAATGTCACAGTGTAACTGGGTGATTATAAAGATGCCCTACAAGTGTCTCCGAAGGTGTTTCTTGGGTTGGCATAGATCGAGATTAGGATTTGTCACTCCGAGTATCGGAGAGGTATCTCTAGGCCCTCTTCATAATGCACATCACTATAAGCCTTGCAAGCAATGTGACTAATGAGTTAGTCGCGGGATGATGTATTACGGAATGAGGAAAGAGACTTGCCGGTAACGAGATTGAACCAGGTATGAAGATACCGACGATCGAATCTCGGGCAAGTAACATACCGTTGACAAAGGGAATAACATATGTTGTCATTACAGTACGACCGATAAAGATCTTCGTAGAATATGTGGGAGCCAATATGAGCATCCAGGTTCCGCTATTAGTTATTGACCGGAGAGGTGGCTCGGTCATGTCTACATAGTTCTCGAACCCGTAGGGTCCGCACACTTAACGTTCGATGACGATTTGTATTATGAGTTATGTGTTTTGGTGACCGAAGTTTTTTCAGAGTCCCGGATGAGATCACGGACATGACGAGGAGTCTCAAAATAGTTGAGAGGTAATGATTGATATATTGCAAGGTAGTATTCGGACACCGGAAGGGTTCCGGAGTGTATCGGGTACATACCGGAGTACCGGAGGGGTTATCGGAACCCCCGGGGAAAGATATGGGCCATAGGAGGGAGGCTAACAAGCCCACAAGGGGCTGGCATGCCCCCAGAGGGGAGGAGGCCGGATTGGATTAGGGAAGGGGGCGGCGCCCCCCTTTCCTTCTCCTACTCCCTCTCCTTTCCCCCTTTCCCCCTCCGGAAGAAGGAAAAAAGGGGGGCGAATCCTACTAGGACTGGAGTCCTAGTAGGACTCCCCTCTCCCTTGCGTGCCCCTGGTGGCCGGCCTCCTCCCCTCCTCCTTTATATACTGGGGCAGGGGGCACCCCAAAGTATATCAATTGTTCTCCTAGCCGTGTGCGGAGCCCCCCTCCACAGTTTACTCCTTCGGTCATAGCGTCGTAGTGCTTAGGCGAAGCCCTGCGCGGATCACATCACCATCACCGTCACCACACCGTCATGCTGACGGAACTCTCCCTTGACCCTCTGCTGGATCAAGAGTTCGAGGGACGTCATCGAGCTGAACGTGTGCTGAACTCGGAGGTGTCGTACGTTCGGTACTAGATCGGTTGGATTGTGAAGACGTCGGACTACATCAACCGCGTTTACCTAACGCTTCCGCTTTCGGTCTACAAGGGTACGTGGACACACTCTCCCCCTCTCGTTGATATGCATCTCCTAGATAGATCTTGCATGATCATAGGAATTTTTAAAAATTGCATGCTATGTTTCCCAACACCTATGATATATCTAGCATGGAAAGTGTTGGGAACTCTAAGTCGTTTTCGTTGGTGGGAAGGATACACCTCCCAAAATGTTTTTATCTCTAAGTTTTTCGCTTTGAGCTCTGGCACCTCTACAAATCCCTACTTGCCTCTGCGAAGGGCCTTTCTTTTACTTTATGCAATTTTTATTTTTGAATTTGAGTCTCCATCTTCTCTTATAAAAGCACCAACTAGCAGGCAATATGATCGTACTTGAGTATTGGGTGTAGTTAATATTTGAGTGTGTTTCATGAATGGATCAATGATTAAGCATGATGGGCTATGGATAACTTATTTTAGCATTGATATTTTGAAAGACATGGTTGCTTGTTGATATGCTTGAGTATTTAAGTTATCATGTCAAAACTAGACTATTGCTTTGAATGACAAAAAAGTCCAAATGTCCATGCTATTAAGAAAATAATATGATATGACATGTTAGGCAGCATTCCACATCAAAAATTCCGTTTTATCACTTACCTACTCGAGGACAAGTAGGAGTTAAGCTTGGGGATGCTGATACATCTCTGAAGGAAATATGCCCTAGAGGCAATAATAAAGTTGTCATTTATATTTCCTTATATCATGATAAATGTTTATTATTCATGCTGAATTGTATTAGCCGGAAACTTAGTACATGTGTAATACATAGACAAACAGAGTGTCCCTAGTATGCCTCTACTTGACTAGCTCGTTAATCAAAGATGGTTAAGTTTCCTGACCATAGACATGTGTTGTCATTTGATAAACGGGATCACATCATTAGAGAATGATGTGGTGGACAAGACCCATCCGTTAGCTTAGCATTATGATCGTTTAGTTTTATTGCTATTGCTTTCTTCATGACTTATACATATTCCTCTGACTATGAGATTATGCAACTCCTGAATACCGGAGGAACACCTTGTGTGCTATCAAACGTCACAATGTGACTAGGTGATTATAAAGATGCTCTACAGGTGTCTCCGAAGGTGTTTGTTGGGTTGGCATAGATCAAGATTAGGATTTGTCACTCCATGTATCGGAGAGGTATCTCTAGGCCCTCTCGGTAATGCGCATCACTATAAGCCTTGCAAGCAATCTGACTAATGAGTTAGTTACAGGATGAAGCATTGCGTAACGAGTAAAGATACTTGCCGGTAACGAGATTGAACTAGGTATGAGGATACTGATGATCGAATCTCTGTCAAGTAACATACCGATGACAAAGGGAATGATGTATGTTGTCATGCGGTTTGACCGATAAAGATCTTCGTAGAATATGTAGGAGCCAATATGAGCATCCAGGTTCCGCTATTGGTTATTGACCGGAGATGTGTCTCGGTCATGTCTACATAGTTCTCGAACTCGTAGGGTCTGCACGCTTAACGTTCGATGACGATTTGTATTGTGAGTTGTGTGTTTTGGTGACCGAAGTTTGTTCAGAGTCCCGGATGAGACCACGGATATGACTAGGAGTCTCGAAATGGTCGAGAGGTAAAGATTCATATATTGGAAGGTAGTATTCGGACATCGGAATAGTTCCGAGTGATTCGGGTATTTTACCAGAGTACCGAGGGGTTACTGGAACCCCCCGGGGGAAATATTGGGCCTTAGTGGGCCTTAGTGGGCCTTAGTGGAGAGAGAGGAGGGCCACAAGGGGTGCCCCCCCATGGCAGTCCGATTTGGACTAGGGGGAGGGGGCGGCGCCCCCCCTTTCCTTCTCCTTCTCCCTCTCCCTGTCCTTCCTTTTCCCTTCGGTGGAGAAAGGAAAAAGGGGGCGAATCCTACTTGGACTAGGAGTCCAAGTAGGACTCTCCCCATGGCGCGCCCCTCCTGGCCGCTGGCCTCCTCCTCCCCTCCTTTATATACGGGGGCGGGGGCACCCCAAAGGCACACCAAGAATTCTCTTAGCCGTGTGCGGTGCCCCCCTCCACGGTTTACTCCTCCGGTCATAGCGTCGTAGTGCTTAGGCAAAGCCCTGCGCAGATCACATCACCATCACTGTCTACACGCCGTCGTGCTAACGGAACTCTCCCTCGACCCTCTACTGGATCAAGAGTTCGAGGGACGTCATCGACCTGAACGTGTGCTGAACACGGAGGTGATGTACGTTCGGTACTTGGATCGGTTGGATCGTGAAGACGTTCGACTACATCAACCGTGTTAACCTAACGCTTCCGCTTTCAGTCTACGAGTGTACGTGGACACACTCTCCCCCTCTCGTTACTATGCATCTCCTAGATAGACCTTGCGTGAGCGTAGGAATTTTTTTGAAATTGCAAGCTGTGTTCCCCAACAGTCTCCAACGTATCTATAATTTTTTATTGTTCAATGCAGTTATATTATCAATCATGGATGTTTTATAATCATTTTATAGTCATTTATATCATTTTTTTGGTACTAACCTATTGACATAGTGCCAAGTGCCAGTTGTTGTTTTCTGCATGTCTTTTACATCGCAGGAAATCAATACCAAACGGAGTCCAAATGCAACGAAACTTTACGAAGAATTTTTTTGGACCAGAAGACACCTAATAGGCCAAGGCTGCGCCTCGTGGGTTGTGCCCACCTCGGGTGCCTCCCGGACCGCCTCTTTGCTCTATAAATACCCAAATATTCCAGAAACCCTAGGGGAGTCGACGAAAATCAATTCCAGCCGCCGCAGAGTCCAGAACCACCTGATCCAATCTAGACACCATCACAGATGGGGTTCACCACCTCCATTGGTGCCTCTCCGATGATGCGTGGGTAGTTCTTTGTAGACCTACGGGTCCGTAGTTAGTAGCTAGATGGCTTCCTCTCTCTCGGTGAATTCTCAATACAGTGGTCTCTTGGAGATCCATATGATGTAACTTTTTTGCGGTGTGTTTGTTGGGATCCGATGAACTTTGAGTTTATGATCAGATCTATCTTTTCATAACCATGAAAGTATTTGAGTTTCTTTGATCTCTTAAATGTATGATTTCTTATAGCCTCATATTTCTTCTCTAATATTTGGGTTTTGTTTGGCCAACTTGATCTATTTATCTTGCAATGGGAAGATGTGCTTTGTAGTAGGTTCGATCTTACGGTGCTTGATCCTAGTGGAAGAAGGGGAACTGACACGTATGTATCGTTGCTACTAAGGATAAAATGATGGGGTCTATTTCTACATAAATAGATCTTGTCTACATCATGTCATTGTTCTTATTGCATTACTCCGTTTCTCCATGAACTTAATACACTAGATGCATGCTGGATAGCGGTCGATGTGTGGAGTAATAGCAGTAGATGCAGGCAGGAGTCAGTCTACTAATCTTGGACGTGATGCCTATATAATGATCATTTCCTGGATATCGTCATGATTATTTGAAGTTCTATCAATTTCCCAACAGTAATTGTTCACCCACCGTTTGCTATTTTCTCGAGAGAAGCCACTAGTGAAACCTACGGCCCCTAGGTCTCTTTCTCATATTATTTGCCTTTGTGATCTACTTTTCCTTTGCTTTTATTTTCAGATCTATTAAACCAAATATACAAAAATACCTTGCTGCAATTTATTCTTATTTATTTTATTTGGAGTTCGGTCTATCAATCTACTACAATTTTATCTCACATCCGTTTGCCTATCTTGAGGCGCCGTTACCCGAAAGGGATTGACAACCCCTTTAACTCGTCGGGTTGCGAGTAGTTGTTATTTGTGTGCAGGTGTTGATTACGTTGTGTTGCTTGGTTCTCCTACTGGTTCGATAACCTTGGTTTCATCACTGAGGGAAATACCTACCGCTTCTGTGCTGCATCATCCCTTCCTCTTTGGGGAAATACCAACGTAGCTTCGAGCCGCACCGGTACCTGACTGAGTGAAGTTGAGGTTGCATGCTCCTTTATTTGTACTCTCACAGTTTGATGTGCACTAACACTTTCCATATTTTTTGTTGAACTAGCACCACGGCGCATGTGGAAACAGACATCCGGGATAATGCTTGACAGATTAACAAAATCTAAAGGAGGAAGAATGGAGATCCATTTTGAGGCAGGTTTAAAAAGGCCACGTGATGCTACAGAGTCAGCCAAGTTAGTATCAGAGGCAGCCATTGTCGTTAGTGGCATGCACGTATCCTCCCAACGTGGATCCAGTACAGGAATGAGAAAGACAATACCCGGTTTAACACCTTCATTGACCATTTATCTGTAAGTAATGTTATTCATCGCAATTTGTAATATTGTCTTGCTCTGTCCCATACTTTCTAGCTTCCTCCTTATAAGACTCACATTATTTTTTCAACAGATGAGGTTCAAGATGGATCCGAAAGATGATGCAACTAAACAAGATGCACTCATGCTTTTCAGTCTGCTCTACGACAGCATCGGTACCACCTTAGAAAATCTCACTTTGAAGGCAAGGCTAACAATGAAATCGCCCAAACATCTCCAGTGGAATATATTACAGATGAAGACTAGACAACCCTTGTTAAACACTGGTCTGATCCAAAGTATCAGGTAGGGTATATGTATTTTATCAGACCACATATTGAACTTGTATTTATGTATGTGCCTTACAAGTGTATCTTCTTCTAGGCTAACTGTTTGAAGAACAAGACCAACCATTCTAAAGTGAAATTCCAACAGACAAGAGGATCTTGTAGCTATATTGCACACTGCGAGGCTCTTGTAAATAGCTGCTAGTTCCTTCTTTTTTCTGTGCCATATTATCGTATCTATATTGACTTGTTCCAAAAATAGAGGAAAGCCCATGCGGACCAAAAAGAACATGAACCGAATACAGTGCAAATCTTCAAGGATTGCCACACCAGCAAGATGAAGGGAATGAGCACACCAGTTCCAGCCATTGTTGTAAGTCCTTACTCCTCCTGCCTTTGAACTGACTGGTACTGTGATGTGTTCATTTAACTGCTTGGTTTGCAGACAATGTCAGTTACTCTATTCACTTTTATACACAGTTGTCTTAACGTATCATTTCACCTTACATGGTTTACAAGAGATGAAGGATATTCTTTTGGTCTTGATCTGTAATCTAGTAGTTTGTTTTATATCTGTTTGCCCATGATATGAATGATGCCATACTATGTTCATTCTACTTTAAATCATGTCTCTTTATCCTTAGATGTCAACGAATGTGAGGAAATAGACAATACAGTACGCATGCTACATGGACATATGTTCCGAAAGTGATTTTATTATGTAGTTGGCACTACAATACATGCTGATGTATTACAGTAGTTCACCAAAATAAGTTATGTATAAACGTGAAATCTACTTTGTTTGTTTTTGTCTCATTAGTAACTTATCTGGTACACTAATCTACAAGTTCAAACTTTCATCAAGCTATGGAACAAATGATTCAACAGCCACAACCACCTGAAGGTGACGAGGCTACCACAGGCACAATGTCACCTATTGCTGCAGTGCATCAGTATCTCTCCACTAACAGTTAAAAAAGCACCTTCCTGTGTAATTCTGGGTTGGTTGTCAAGGTAACCTCGTCCAAATCGCCTACTGAACAAATTCTTCCGGCTAGACAGAGTGATATATCTGTGCTCCAGACACAAGTCCAATCCCTAATGGACGTCGTTTCGGAAACAAGAATAGTGGTTGACAAATGTCGTCAAGATATGAATGGTTTTGAAACCAGACTATCAGACATTTGCTTCGTTGTTCAAGAGCAATGGCGGAAAAAAGGGGAAGATCATGCTGCTCCATAAGATTCTACAGCCTGAAACATTAGCACTCGGGTTAAATGATATGTGCTTGTATACATCTGATGGTGCTTTTATCTGCAAGGACTGTAAACTTTATGCCAACAGGCCTTTTGTTGTATGGTTAGAATTTATTTTGTTGTGATACGGCATATATGATGCTGCCAAAGGCTGCAGTAATTCTGATACTATTTTTGTATAGTGTAGGTTTATCTTAGTAATGTATTCGGACGAAGGCTTTGTAGGAGCCCAACATGCCAACATTCGTGGGGCTCATTCCAAATGGGCTAAAAACGATTATGGTTCATAATTTGCATGTAGCCCACTAAAAATATCTGGGCCTAAATCAGCATAAGCTTTCATATTTTTCTGGTAGGCCTGTGCCCATAGTGAGCCTTTAACAGGCACTACAAAAAAGACACATCCGTGACATTTTGGGCCGAACGAAAAAAATTTATGTCATGCTTATGACACTTCTATGATGATAATTGTGACAAAACCCGGTATCATCATAGATGTGGTGGGCTCTGACTTCTATGACAAAAAATCATGATAGAAAATGGGCTTTTCGTCCTGGGCGGGCCGGTGACGCAGCTGCATGACATTCTTTGGGCCATCCATGACGGAAAAAACCGTGGTAGAAGTGAGGGCGAGGAAAATATCGGGGGAGTTCCCCATTACGGTGGGTGGTCGAGTGCCGAGCGATGCGCGTTTCTCTCGTACGTACACGCATGTGTGTGAGGCCTTGCGCTCTAACTGAACCCGAGCAAGGCGTTAGGCTCTAACTGAACCCGAGCGATCGCACTGTAGGCTACGCGTTACTGAACCCGAGCGATCGATCGATCCCTAGTTGTTAACTGAACCCGAGTGATTCCTTTGCTGCTACTGCTGCTAACTGAAGTCGATCGATGCTGCCTGTGGATGAACAGTGAGCGTTGTTGGGGGGCTTAGATGAACAGTTCCTGATTGGGGGTTGGATGAACAGGGCGCCGTGGTAGTAGAGGTCGTTGCCGCTGCATGAACAGGACCCCGATCGATCGAGCCAGTGGATGAACAGGACCCCGTGGAGGGCTGGATGAACAGGACCCCGTGGAGGGCTGGTTGAACAGTAGCCGATGGAGGGCTGGTTGAATAGTAGGCGGTGGAGGGCTGGATGAACAGTAGCCCGTGGAGAGGTAGTTGAACGGGACCCCGTGGAGAGGGCTGGTTGAACAGTAGCCGGTGGAGGAGCGCGCGGTGGAGGCTAGATGAACAGGAGCCCGTGGATGAACAGTCGCAGGTGGAGGCTAGAGGAGGTCAACGGTGGATGAACAGTAGCCTGTGGAGGCTGGAGGAGGTCGACGGTGGAGATGAACAGTATCCCGTGGAGTCCCGTTTTGCGGTACGCCACACCCCTCCCGATGAATAGGACCCCCGTTTCGACCATAGCGCTCCAACACAAGTCTGTTTCCTCTGTTTTATGGTACGCCACACCCCTCCTAATCAACAGGACCCCGTTTCGACCGTAGGAGGTCCGTTTCCTCCATTTTGCGGTACGCCAGACCCCTCCCGACGAACAGGATCCCGTTTCGACCGTGGCCGGTCGAATGGTACGTCCATTTTGCATCATGCTTTTATATTGATATTTATTGCATTATGGGTTGTTATTACACATTATGTCACAATACTTATGTCTATTCTCTCTTATTTTACAAGGTTTACATAAAGAGGGAGAATGCCGGCAGCTGGAATTCTGGGCTGGAAAAGGAGCAAATATTATAGACCTATTCTGCACAACTCCAAAAGTCCTGAAACTCCACGGAAGTTATTTTTGGAAATAATAAAAAATACTGAGCGAAGAAAATACTAGAGGGGGCCCACACCCTGGCCACGAGGGTGGAGGGCTCGCCCTACCCCCCTGGGCGCGTCCCCCTGCCTCGTGGGCCCCCTGGTGGCCCTCTGGTGTCCATCTTCTGCTATATGAAGTCTTTCATCCGAGGAAAAATCACAAGCAAGCATTCGGGACGAGACTCCGCCGCCACGAGGCGGAACCTTGGCGGAACCAATCTAGGGCTCTGGCGGAGCTGTTCTCCTGGGGACACTTCCCTCCGGGAGGGGGAAATCATCGCCATCGTCATCACCAATGCTCCTCTCATCGGGAGGGGGCCAATCTCCATCAACATCTTCACCAGCACCATCTCCTCTAAAACCCTAGTTCATCTCTTGTATCCAATCTTTGTCTCCAAGTCTGGGATTGGTACCTGTAGGTTGCTAGTAGTGTTGATTACTCCTTGTAGTTGATGCTAGTTGGTTTATTTGGTGGAAGATCATATGTTCAGATCCATTATGCATATTAATACCCCTCTGATTATGAACATGAATATGCTTTGTGAGTAGTTACGTTTGTTCCTAAGGACATGGGAGAAGTCTTGCTATTAGTAGTCATGTGAATTTGGTATTCGTTCGATATTTTGATGAGATGTATGTTGTCTCTCATCTAGTGGTGTTATGTGAACGTCGACTACATGACACTTCACCATTGTTTTGGCCTAGAGGAAGGCATTGGGAAGTAATAAGTAGATGATGGGTTGCTAGAGTGACAGAAGCTTAAACCCTAGTTTATGCGTTGCTTCGTAAGGAGCTGATTTGGATCCATATGTTTCATGCTATGGTTAGGTTTACCTTAATACTTCTTTTGTAGTTGCGGATGCTTGCAATAGGAGTTAATCATAAGTGGGATGCTTGTCCAAGTAAGGACAGCACCCAAGCACCGGTCCACCCACATATCAAATTATCAAAGTACCGAACGCGAATCATATGAACGTGATGAAAACTAGCTTGACGATAATTCCCATGTGTCCTCGGGAGCGCTTTTCTCTATATAAGAGTTTGTCCAAGCTTGTCCTTTGCTACAAAAAGTATTGGGCCATCTTGCTGCACTTTATTTACACTTGTTACTTGTTACCCGTTATAGATTATCTTATCACAAAACTATCTGTTACCTATAATTTCAGTGCTTGCAGAGAATACCTTGCTGAAAACCGCTTGTCATTCCTTCTACTCCTCATTGGGTTCGACACTCTTACTTATCGAAAGGACTACGATAGATCCCCTATACTTGTGGGTCATCAAGACTCTTTTCTGGCGCCGTTGCCGGGGAGTGAAGCGCCTTTGGTAGGTGGAATTTGGTAAGGAAAAATTTATATAGTGTGCTGAAATTTACTGTCACTTGTTACTATGGAAAGTAATCCTTTGAGGGGCTTGTTCGGGGTATCTTCACCTTGACCAGTAGAGCAAAGAGTTTCTCCTCAACCTACTGAACCTACTGAAAATGAAAATGTTTACTTTGAAATTCCTTCGGGTATGATAGAGAAACTGCTAGCTAATCCTTTTGCAGGAGATGGAACATTGCATCCCGATTTACACTTAATCTATGTGGATGAAGTTTGTGGATTATTTAAGCTTGCAGGTATGCCCGATGATGTTATCAATAAGAAGGTCTTCCCTTTATCTTTGAAGGGAGATGCATTGACATGGTATACGCTATGTGATGATATGGGATCATGGGACTACAAACGGTTGAAATTGGAATTCCATCAGAAGTTTTGTCCTATGCATCTTGTTCATCGTGATCGTAATTATATATATAATTTTTGGCCTCGCGAAGGAGAAAGCATCGCTCAAGCTTGGGGTAGGCTTAATTCAATGTTATATTCATGCCCCAATCATGAGCTCTAAAGAGAAATGATTATTCAAAAAATTTATGCTCGGCTTTCTGACAACAGTCGCTCCATGCTCGATACTTCTTGTACCGGTTCCTTTATGATGAAGACTATTGAATTCAAATGGGATTTATTGGAAAGAATTAAATGCAACTCTGAAGATTGGGATCTCGACGAAGGTAAGGAGTCAGGTATAACATCTAAGTTAAATCTTTTATGGATACCGATGTTTTCCGTAAATTTAGCACTAAATATGGACTTGACTCTAAGATAGTAGCTTCTTTTTGTGAATCTTTTGCTGCTCATGATGATCTCCCTAAGGAGAAGTGGTTTAAATATAATCCTCCCATTGAAGTAAAAGTAGTTGCACCTATTAAAGTTGAAGAAAATACTATCACTTATAATGATCCTATTGTTCCTACTGCTTATGTTGAGAAACCACCCTTCCCTATTAGAATAAAGGATCATGCTAAAGCTTCAACTGTAGTCAACAAAAGTAATATTAGGACACACAAACCCCCTGAGCAAGTTTAAGTTGAACCTAATTGCTATGGTTAAAGATCTCTTGGTTGATAATATCGATGGGCATGTTATTTATTTCTGTGATGAGACTGCTAGAATTGCTAAACCTGGTGCTAAAGATAAACATAGACCTGTGGTAGGCATGCCTGTTATTTCTGTTAAATAGGAGATCATTGTTATCATGGCTTGTGTGATATGGGTGCTAGTGCTAGTGCAATAACTATTTCCTTATACAAAGAAATTATGCATGATATTGCACCTGCTGAGTTAGAAGAAATTGATGTCACCATTAAGCTTGCCAATAGAGATACAATTTCACCGATTGGGATTGTTAGAGATGTTGAAGTCTTGTGTGGGAAAGCTAAATATCCTGCTGATTTTCTTGTTCTTGGTTCCCCACAAGATAGCTTTTGTCCCATTATATTTGGTAGACCCTTCTTGAATACTGTTAATGCTAGGATAGACTGCGAAAAGGATGTTGTTACTATTGGTTTGGATGATATGTCTCATGAGTTTAATTTCTCTAAATTTTGTAGACAACCTCGTGATGAGGAATTGCCTAGTAAGGATGAAATTATTGGTCTTGCTTCTATTGCCGTGCCTCCTAGTGATCATTTAGAACAATATTTGCTAGACCATGAAAATGATATGTTTATGAATGAAAGAAGGGAAATAGATGAAGTATTCTTTAAACAAGGACTTATTCTGAAACACAATTTGCCTGTTGAAATCCTAGGGGATCCTCCTCCACCCAAGGGTGATCCCGTGTTTGAGCTTAAACCATTACCTGATACTCTTAAATATGCTTATCTTGATGAAAAGAAGATATATCATGTTATTATTAGTGCTAACCTTTCAGAGCATGAGGAAGAGAAATTATTGAAAACTCTGAAGAAGCACCGTGCTGCTATTGGATATACTCTGGATGATCTTAAGGGCATTAGTCCCACTGTATGTCAACACAAAATAAATTTGGAGAAAGACGCCAAACCAGTTATTGATCATCAACGATGGCTGAATCCTAAGATGAAAGAAGTGGTAAGAAAGGAAATACTAAAGCTCCTTGAGGCAGGTATAATTTATCCCATTGCTGATAGTCAGTGGGTAAGTCATGTCCATTGTGTCCCTAAGAAGGGAGGTATTACTGTTGTTCCTAATGATAAAGATGAATTGATTCCACAAAGAATTATTACAGGTTATAGCATGGTAATTGATTTTCGCAAATTAAATAAGGCTACTAAAAAAGATCATTACCCCTTACCTTTTATTGATCAAATGCAAGAAAGATTATCCAAACATACGCATTTTTGCTTTCTAGATGGTTACTCTGGTTTCTCTCAAATACCTGTGTAAGCTGATGATCAATCAAAGACCACTTTTACTTGCCCTTTTCGTACTTTTGCTTATAGACGTATGCCTTTTGGTTTATGTAATTGTAACGCCCACGATGCGGCTATATCTCCCCCGTGTCGAGGCACGACTTAGAGGCATAACCGCATGGTAGGTATTGTCGCAAGAAGGGTCATCTTCACACAATCCCATGTAATGAACAAGAATGGGATAACGAGAGTTGGCTTACAATCGCCACTTCACACAATACATAAATAAATTCATACATCATCCAAAATCCACACATAGACCGACTACGGTCAAATCCAAATGAAAATAAGATAACCCCAAATGCTAGATCCCCAATCGTCCCAACTGGGCTCCACTACTGATCATCCAGAAAAGAAACATAGTAACGACCACGTTCCTCGTCGAACTCCCACTTGAGCTCGGTTGCGTCATCCGCACTGGTATCGTCGGCACCTGCAACTGTTTTAGTAGAAATCTGTGAGTCACGAGGACTCAGAAATCTCACACCTGCGAGATCAAGACTATTTAAGCTTATAGGAAAGGATGGTGTAATGAGGTGGAGCTGCAGCAGGCACTAAGCATATATAGTGGCTAACATACGCAAATGAGAGCAAGAAGAGAAGCAACGCAACGGTCGCGAAGCTAGAAATGATCAAGAAGTGATCCTGAAACTACTTATGTTCATGCATAACTCAAACCGTGTTCACTTCCCGGACTCCGCCGAAAAGAGAGCATCACGGCTACACACACGGTTGATGTATTTTAATTAACTCAAGTGACAAGTTCTCTACAACCGGAAATTAACAAATTCCCATCTGCCTCATAACCGCGGGCACGGCTTTCAAAAGATAATACCCTGCAGGGGTGTCCCAACTTAGCCCATTATAAGCTCTCACGGTCAACGAAGGATAAACCTTCTCCCGGGAAGACCCGATCAGTCTCGGAATCCCGGTTTACAAGACATTTCGACAATGGTAAACAAGTCCAGCAAAGCCGCCCGATGTGCCGACAAATCCTGATAGGAGCTGCACATATCTCGTTCTCAGGGCACAATGGATGAGACATCCTACGAGTAAAACCAGGCCTCAAGTTTCCCCGAGGTGGCCCCGCAGCCTACTCAGTTCGGACCAACACTCGAAGGAGCACTGGCCCGGGGGGGGGTTAAAATAAAGATGACCCTCGGGCTCGCGAAAACCCAAGGGAAAAAGGCTTAGGTAGGCAAATGGTAAAACCAAGGTTGGGCCTTGCTGCAGGAGTTTTATTCAAGGCGAACTGTCAAGGGGGTCCCATAAATCACCCAACCGCGTAAGGAACGCAAACTCAAGGAACATAAAACTGGTATGACGAAAACTAGGGCGGCAAGAGTGGAATAAAACACGAGGCATAAGGCCGAGCCTTCCAACCTTTACCAAATATATAGATGCATTAATTAAATAAGAGATATTGTGATATTCCAAAATATCCATGTTCCAACATGGAACCAACTTCAACTTCACCTGCAACTAGCAACGCTATAAGAAGGGCTGAGCAAAAGCGGTAACTTAGACAAACAATGGTTTGCTAGGAAAGGATGGTTAGAGGCTTGACATGGCAATATGAGAGGCATGATATAGCAAGTGGTAGGTACCGCAGCATTGCAATAGAACGAACAACTAGCAAAGCAAAGATAGAAGTGATTTCGAGGGTATGGTCATCTTGCCTGCAAGGTTCTCAGAGTTGTCGAAAGCTTGATCCTCGTAAGCGTACTCAACAGGTTCCTCGTTCACGAACTCGTCTCCCGGCTCTACCCACAGAACACAAGCAATGGAACCACAGTCAATCACGGTGCAATGCACAAGCAACATGATGCGATACATGCATGATATGCGAGATATGATATGCGATGCATATGCGTGCTCCGGAAGAAAAAGGATGAACAAGGCAGTAACTTGGCAAACCAAGTATTCCACTGGAAAGATGAGATAATTTTGGTCGAAATCGATATAAATATCACCGGAAACGGATGCACGGTTTGCAAATGGCAAGCAAAACAAGAATGACACGAATCTGCAATTAACAGCATGATAGCACTTAGAATACATCAAGTAACTATGCTACAGCACCCCAACATAGCAACAAAACATATGGCAGCAATCTCACACCCGCGAGATCAAGACTATTTAAGCTTATAGGAAAGGATGGTGTAATGAGGTGGAGCTGCAGCAGGCACTAACCATATATAGTGGCTAACATACGCAAATGAGAGCGAGAAGAGAAGCAACGCAATGGTCGTGAAGCTAGAAATGATCAAGAAGTGATCCTGAAACTAATTACGTTCATGCATAACTCAAACCGTGTTCACTTCCCGGGCTCCGCCGAAAAGAGACCATCACGGCTACATGCACGGTTAATGTATTTTAATTAAGTCAAGTGACAAGTTCTCTACAACCGGACATTAACAAATTCCCATCTGCCTCATAACTGCGGGCACGGCTTTCGAAAGATAATACCCTGCAGGGGTGTCCCAACTTAGCCTATTATAAGCTCTCACAGTCAACGAAGGATAAACCTTCTCCCGGGAAGACCCGATCAGTCTCGGAATCCCGGTTTACAAGACATTTCGATAATGGTAAAACAAGTCCAATAAAGCCGCCCGATGTGCCGACAAATCCCGATAGGAGCTGCACATATCTCGTTCTCAGGGCACAACGGATGAGACATCCTATGAGTAAAACCAGGCCTCAAGTTTCCCCTAGGTGGCCCCGCAGTCTACTCGGTTTGGACCAACACTCGAAGGAGCACTGGCCCGGGGGGGTTAAAATAAAGATGACCCTCGGGCTCGCGAAAACCCAAGGGAAAAAGGCTTAGGTAGGCAAATGGTAAAACCAAGGTTGGGCCTTGCTGGAGGAGTTTTATTCAAGGCGAACTATTAAGGGGGTCCCATAAATCACCCAACCGCGTAAGGAACGCAAACTCAAGGAACATAAAACCGGTATGACGGAAACTAGGGCGGGAAGAGTGGAACCAAACACCAGGCATAAGGCCGAGCCTTCCACCCTTTACCAAATATATAGATGCATTAATTAAATAAGATATATTGTGATATTCCAAAATATACATGTTCCAACATGGAACCAACTTCAACTTCACCTGCAACTAGCAACGCTATAAGAAGGGCTGAGCAAAAGCGGTAACTTAGCCAAACAACGGTTTGCTAGGAAAGGATGGTTAGAGGCTTGACATGGCAATATGGGAGGCATGATATAGCAAGTGGTAGGTAGCGCAGCATAGCAATAGAATGAACAACTAGCAAAGCAAAGATAGAAGTGATTTCGAGGGTCTGGTCATCTTGCCTGCAAGGTTCTCAGAGTTGTCGAAAGCTTGATCCTCGTAAGCGTACTCAACAGGTTCCTCGTTCACGAACTCGTCTCCCGGCTCTACCCACAGCAAGAACTCAAGCAATGGAACCACAATCAATCACGGTGCAATGCACAAGCAACATGACGCAATACATGCATGATATGCGAGATATGATATGCGATGCGTATGCGTGCTCCGGAAGAAAAAGGATGAACAAGGCAGTAACTTGGCAAACCAAGTATGCCACTAGAAAGATGAGATGATTTCGGTCGAAATCGATATAAAGATCACCGGAAACGGATGTACGGTTTGCAAATGGCAAGCAAAACAAGAATGACACGAATCTGCAATTAACAGCATGATAGCACATAGAATACATCAAGTAACGATGCTACAGCACCCCAGCATAGCAACAAAACATATTGCAGTAATCTAAAGGAGATTCTTGACAAAAGATGAACACTGAGCTACGACTAGATCACAAAATAACAAGTTCAAACAAGCATGGCAAAAGTGCACAAGATATCAGTTTCACAGACTTGGAGAAAATACTGGACATGGCTGAAACAGCATCAGGTAGCAATGTTCAGAGGAAGGAAAACACATGCTACAGGAACTTAACATAGCAAAATAAGGCATGGCATGAATCTACTAAATGCATAGAACAGAAGTCCCTTACTGACCATGAGCGAAAAACTATCAAAAGTTATGATGGCACCCATGTAAACATAGCAAGTTTCGTTAACAGGTTTCAGACTTAGCAGAAAACAGAGCATGGCAGTAAACAGAATTATGAAGGCATCTTGGTGAGCTCGATTCACTCATCACAAAGCAATGCATGACAAAAAAAGCATACCTACAGCAAGATGGCATGTTTATGAAGCTAACCATGGCAAGAGCAAGTTCATAGCATGTATGGATCAACTACAACAATATGGCAAAATTGAATATCATGTTAACATTCTGCCAGGAATATTTTCATAGCAAATATAGAGCAAGCTTAGGACATGCTATGGCACTCCATAATTGCAAACAGGGGCATGGATGGATAGAGTAAAACTATATATACAAAACATCCTTACTGAACATTCCCAAACGAAGCATGGATCTCTCTGTAGAGACATGGATACATGGCAACAAAATAACAGCAGTAACAGACAGCAAAATTCTAAGTCCCTGGAAACAGAAACATCACGAAGCCTAGTTTGCATGCTTGTGCTAGTCACCACATAGATCACAAAAATACATGACATACACCTATGTAAATATGGCATGGCATAGATCAAAACACCTGTAGAGCTCATGCCCATAAGATGCACACATCAAATGCAACAAAAATAACAAAACTCCAAGTTCTGATAAGTAACAGAAGTAAACATCATATAGCACTCTTGCACCAGAGATTTGGGCATCAAGATGGACACAAACGAGCATGGCACAATGTAACAAAATGAAGAGCATCTCGTGACAAACATTTCCATATATCATGCATGCAAAACGGAGCAGTATGCAATGAGATATGATGTGATGAACTTGAGCACATAATGTGAAAATAATCGGGACTTGGGCGATTTCGGGGTCAACCTCCAGATCTAGATCGGGGCACGGATGTCGAGGTCGCAGCGGCTCTCGCCGGAGTTGGAGCCGGGGAAGCACGGGAGGCGGCGCACGGGCGGAGGAGGACGGCGGGCGCGGCGCCGGCGGACGGCGGGAGACACGGCGGCGCGGGTCGTCTCGGGGCTCGAGCCCCGTGGCGGCGCATCGGGCGAGGCAGCGGGGCGCGCCGGCGAGAGGCGAAGCGGCGGGGAGCTGGTACGGCGGCGGCGGCGGGGAGCCGCGCGGGCGGAGGCGCGCGCGGGAGGAGCCGGGCACGGGCGGGCACGCGGCGGACGGCAGACGGGCCGGGAGGGCCCGTCTCGGGCTCTCCGGGCCGCGAGCGGTGGATGGCGGCGGCGGGACACGTGGCACGGCATGGTTGGACGCGGGCGGTGGCGGCGCTGACGTGGCGGCGGCGGATTGGCTGGGGTGACGTGGCGGCGGTTGTGTCCGGCGCCGGGCGGACACGTCCGGCGGCGCGGAGGAGCGGGGCTAGGGTTTATCTGCGATTTGGACGCAAATTTCGGAGGGGAGGTGTTTATATAGGCATAGGGAGCTAGGAGACTCCAAATGGAGTGTAGTTTTCGCCCACACGATCGTGATTGAACGACCGAGAGCATGGAGGTGACTTAGATGGGTTATTGGGCTGTTTGGAGGGTGGTTTTGCTGCAACACACAAAAGGCCTTTGCGGTTACCCAGTTAACCGTAGGAGCATCAAACGACCTCCAAATGGAACGAAACTTGACAGGTGGTCTACCGGTGGTATACCAAGGCTACTTAGCAAACCTCGGTCCATTCCGCGAACGTTTAACACCCGCTCACGAAAAGAAACAAGAGGGGCGCCGGTGCATGTGGGAGTGTCAGATTGCAAAACGGATAACGGGGAAAATGCTCGGATGCATGAGACGAACACGTCTGCAAATGAGATGCACATGATGACATGATATGAGATGCATGACAAGAACAAAATGCAAAACGAAAGACAAAAACCGACCACGAAGGGAATATCATAACACATAGCCAAAAATGGCAAGAGTTGGAGTTACAAATATGGAAAGTTACATCCGGGGTGTTACAGTAATGCACCTGCACGAGAGGATCTCGTCCCGAGATCTAGGACTGAAAGAACTCCGAATATTCGGAACGGAGGTGGTCCTCGCATTCCTAGGTGGCTTCTCGGTCGGAATGGTGCGACCACTTCACTTTCAGGAATTTGATTGACTTGTTGCGAGTCTTGCGCTCAGTTTCTTCAGGAATAGCAACGGGGTACTCATGATAAGACAGATCTTCTTGGAGGTCAATCTCTTCGAAGTTGATGGTGCGCTCAGGCGTCTTGAAGCACTTGCGAAGCTGTGACACGTGGAACACATCGTGCACGTTCGCGAAGTTGGAGGGAAGCTCAAGTTGATAGGCGAGGTCGCCTCTTTTGCCAATGATCTTGAAAGGACCCACATATCTAGGGGCAAGCTTCCCTTTGATACCGAAGTGACGAGTGCCTTTCATTGGAGAGACGCGGAGGTAGACATGGTCTCCGATCTCGAAAGCCAAGTCACGGTGCTTGCTATCATAGTAACTCTTCTGGCGCGATTGCGCGGCTTTGAGATTTTCACGGATGACTTTACACATTTCTTCAGCCTCTGTGATTAAGTCATTGCCAAGAAGTTGGCGTTCACCAGTCTCTGACCAATTGAGAGGAGTACGGCACTTTCTGCCATATAGAATCTCGAATGGGGCCTTGCCCGAACTCGCTTGGAAGCTGTTGTTGTAGGAGAATTCGGCATATGGAAGACAATATTCCCACTTCATGCCAAAGGAAATGACACAAGCCCTGAGCATATCTTCAAGGATTTGATTGACTCGCTCGACTTGGCCACTAGTTTGAGGATGGAAAGCTGTGCTGAAGCGAATGTTGGTGCCCATGGCCTTCTGGAAGGAGTCCCAGAACTTAGAAGTGAAGATGCTTCCACGATCTGAAGAAATCAATTGTGGAATGTCGTGCAAGGAGACAATCCTGGAGGTGTATAGCTCTGCCAACTGAGCTGCTGTGATAGATTCTTTGATTGGAAGGAAATGAGCCACTTTAGTAAGCTTGTCGATGACAACGAAGATAGCATCATTTTCGCGCTTGGACTTAGGAAATCCAGTCACGAAGTCCATTTCGATATGATCAAACTTCCATTCTGGGATAGCAAGAGGTTGGAGGAGACCAGCTGGTCGTTGGTGTTCTGCTTTCACCCTTCGACAGACATCACATTCATTCACGAATTGAGCGATTTCTCGCTTCATTCGAGTCCACCAATACGACTGCTTGAGGTCATGGTACATCTTCGTACTTCCAGGATGAATGGAAAGAAGAGAATTGTGCGCCTCGTTCATAATGACTTTCCTGAGATCACCTTTAGGAACCACAATCCGGTCCTCGAATAATAAAGTGTCTATGTCATCAATGCGATAACACTTGTATTTGGAAAGACCCTTGTCAATACCACGTTTCACCTTCTTCACCATGGTATCCAGGAGTTGTGCCTCACGAATTTGATCTTCCAAAGTAGGAGAGACTATGAGGTTGGCAAGAAAGCCTTGAGGAACAACTTGGAGATTAAGTTTGCGGAAAGCTTCACAAAGATCCGGTTGAAATGGCTTGAGGATTAAGCTGTTGCAATAAGCCTTCCTGCTCAAAGCATCTACAATGACGTTGGCCTTGCCTGGAGTATACTCAATACTCGGATTGTATTCTTGAATCATTTCAACCCATCGAGTTTTCCTGAGGTTGAGGTTGGGCCGAGTGAAGATGTACTTGAGACTCTTGTGATCGGTGAATATGTCCACTTTCCTTCCTAACAAGAGATGTGTCCATGTTATTAATGCATGGACAACTGCCGCCAACTCAAGATCGTGAGTGGGGTAGTTCTTTTCGTTGGGCTTCAACTGACAAGAAGTATAGGCCACAACTTTCTTCTCTTGCATTAACACAGCACCGAGACCTTGAAGAGAAGCATCACAGAAAACTTCGAATGGCTTCGATTCGTCAGCAGGAGTTAATACAGGAGTTGTGACTAGTTTCTCTTTGAGAGTGTTGAAAGCAACGTCACACTCAGGAGTCCAGACATACTTCACATGCTTCTGGAGGAGGATGGAAATAGGCTTTGCAATTTAGAGAAATTCTCAACAAATCTTCGGCAATAGCTTGCAAGACCAAGAAAACTGCGGAGCTGCTTGACATTCTGAGGAGGTTCCCAATTCACAATTGCAGACACCTTCTCAGGATTAACAGCGATGCCCTTGGCAGAGATGATATGACCAAGGTAAAGAACTTCATCAAGCCAAAACTCACATTTGGAAAACTCACATGTCATCGAGATACACCAGGACGAATTCATTGGTATAGGGGTTGAAGATGAAGTTCATCATTCGAGAGAACGTTGGAGGAGCATTGACAAGGCCGAAAGACATGACAGTATATTCATAAGAACCAAAACTTGTTTTGAATGCTGTCTTGGGAATATCTTCTTCACGAATGTGAATCTGATGATAACCCATACGAAGGTTAAGCTTGGAGAATACTTTAGCACCTTTAAGTTGCTCGAATAGCTCATTGATGTTGGGAAGTGGATACTTGTTCTTGATTGTCTTCTTGTTCAATGGACGGTAGTCGACACAAAGTCGGTCCGTCCATCCTTCTTCTGGACAAAAATAACATCACAACCCCATGGAGATGAACTCGGTCTAATCAAACCCAGACGCTCTTGTTCATCGAGCTGTTTCTTCAATTCCTTCAGCTCCTTGGGTCCAAGCTTCTAAGGACGCTTGCAAACGGGTTTTGTGCCAGGCTCAAGATCGATAACGAACTCAACTGGCCGGTGAGGAGGCATACCCGGATGCTCTTCTGGAAAGACATCTTGATACTCACAAACGACTGGAATTTGAGAAATAGCATCCAATTCGCCCTTCTCATGGTGAGAAAATAACCGAATGGTCTCGTCACGAGCGGCATAGATAATCACATCCTCAGAAGAGTGTGTCAATTGAATTTCCCTGGCAGCACAATCAAGTTGAGCCTTGTGCTTAGAAAGCCAGTCCATCCCGAGAATTAGATCAATATCCGAGTCACCAAGAACAATTGGCTTGGCTAGAAATTTATAGTTTCCCATCTTGATAGAAACATCGGGAGCAACCAAACTAGAAGTCATAAGCTTTCTCAGAGAAACAACTTGCATAACTTTGGATAAAATCTCTGTGTCAACATTGTGCTTGATGCAAATGGGTATGACATGAAAGAATGCGATGCACCAGTATCAAATAAAACTTTTGCAGGAATATCATTAACTGAGAGATTACCCATTATCACATCAGTAGATTCCTCCGCTTGAGCTGCATTCATCATGTTCACCTTTGCAGACTTGGGATTATGCTTGACCACTGCATTGCTGGAAGATCTCACAAGAGGAGGAGGCGGAAGGCGCCTTTGGTTGAAGCACTTGTTAGCATAGTGAGCTTTCTGCTGACACTTGTTGCAAGTCACCTCTTAGAGTGGACGATGATAAGGAGCATTCGACTTTGGAGCTTGATTCTGAGACTTGTTCTGATAGCCAGGGTTGGGTGGGTGGGAAGATCCATGGCCACCTTTGTTCTTCTGCTGGAAAGGCTGACGAAACGGAGGAGGAGGAGGCAACCAGAACTTCTGTTGCTTAGCAGCCACTAGTGAGGAAGAAGAAGACTGAACTGCGTCCCTGACTCTCTTCTTAGAAGCCTCACACTTGAGCTGAGCAGCCTCTTGCTTCAGTGCCATATTGTAGAAATCATCATACTTGGTCGGCTCAAAAAGCACGAGAGGTAATTGCAGATCTTCTCTGAGGCCACCTCTGAATTGATAGATCATGCTCTTTTCATCAGGAACGTCTTGCTTAGCGAAGCGAGCGAGTTTCTGAAACTGAGTATTGTATTGATACACGGACATGCTGCCTTGCTTGAGATTGCGGAACTCCTCACGCTTGCTCTCAACAACACTTTGTGGAATGTGGTGAGCTTTGAAGTCTCGGCGGAAATCATCCCAGGTAATCACACGACCTCCTCTGGAATCTTTGTATTGTTGATACCACTCGGCAGCTTGATCCTTGAGTTGAAAAGAAGCGAACTTGACAAAGTCCTCAGGCCTGACATTGCTACATTCAAAATGCTTGTTGATGTCCACGAGCCAATCATCGGCGTCTGTGGCCTCGGCACAGTAGCTGAAAGACTTGGGCTGATTTGCGAGGAACTGGTTGAGGGTAGCGAAGTGAGGCTGATTGTTGCCTTGGCCTTGATTTCCTTGATTGCCTTGCCCTTGGGTGCGTTCTTGCAAGAGTTGCAAAATCATCTGAGCATTGGCGTTGGTGGCTGCCATGATAGCTTGCCATGCCTCCGGAGGCGGAGGTGGTGGCGGAGGGTTCGCCTGACTCCCTTCATTGCGTTCCGGATTCTGACGCGTTGGCGGAGCCATCCTGAAGAGGGTGACATCCGTTAGCATCTTGATAGACAAATAGACAAGTTGAATCAACGGATAGAAATTGCAACATATAGTCTTCACAATAAACATTCGAACGAGGATGAACGAATGAACTCCATAGTAAATCATCACACTTCCATTAAGGTGAGAAGCCACTTGATAAAGGATTGATGAATAAAAATAAAAAGGTACGACTGGAACAAATAAGTGGTAAGGATTACCCAATCACAAACCAAATATCTGCGGGAAGAAATGCTAAGAGCTACTTGAATCCCACCTATAAACTCCCGAAACTTTCTGGTTATGCAATCTGGTGTTGGGGATACAGGGGACACAAAATATATCACCCAAACTAGCAATCCCTAGATCCAGCTGTATCCATCCGTCAACACATAACCAAGAAACCTTCGGAAATCGTGTACCTCAACCTTCGAAAAGCATCCGTTATACGAGTTATGGCAATACTCCCGAACTCCCGCCCCAGTACTGGGTGGCGTCGAGGTGATCTCACCAACAACTGCATAAAAGAGATTTTCGATGTCGGCGAAACTCAGGTATTCCAGAACTGCAACGATAAAATTGTGACGACAACACCTCGGAGCTCAACTCCCCGGGACACTGCCACAACCCCTAAATGTCAGGAGGCACCAAGAACAATGTTCTCGTCACAAAACCATCGGAACGATTCTAAGATACCCGCGTGATCCTAAAAATTTTTAGTGAAATTTGAGGAGAGAAGAGTCAAAACTTCTACGTCAGGAGGCCTCACCAGAGCGACGAAGGGACTGAGGAGTAAAAAGAATCCTACTCTCCGATATATATAATCCTAAGACTCAAAACATTTTTGTTCTAGACTCAACAACGCCAGCGATTCGATCAAGCAGGGGGCTCCTAAGTCAGGGATGGCTCTGATTACCAACTTGTAACGCCCACGATGCGGCTATATCTCCCACGTGTCGAGGCACGACTTAGAGGCATAACCGCATTGTAGGTATTGTCGCAAGAAGGGTCATCTTCACACAATCCCATGTAATGAACAAGAATGGGATAACGAGAGTTGGCTTACAATCGCCACTTCACACAATACATAAATTAATTCATACATCATCCAAAATCCACACATAGACCGACTACGGTCAAATCCAAATGAAAATAAGATAACCCCAAATGCTAGATCCCCGATCGTCCCAACTGGGCTCCACTACTGATCATCAGGAAAAGAAACATAGTAACGACCACATTCCTCGTCGAACTCCCACTTGAGCTCGGTTGCGTCATCCGCACTGGTATCGTCGGCACCTGCAAATGTTTTGGTAGAACTCTGTGAGTCATGAGGACTCAGCAATCTCACACCCGCGAGATCAAGACTATTTAAGCTTATAGGAAAGGATGGTGTAATGAGGTGGAGCTGCTGCAGGCACTAAGCATATATAGTGGCTAACATACGCAAATGAGAGCGAGAAGAGAAGCAACGCAACGGTCGTGAAGCTAGAAATGATCTAGAAGTGATTCTGAAACTACTTACGTTCATGCATAACTCAAACTGTGTTCACTTCCCGGACTCCGCCGAAAAGAGACCATCACGGCTACACACACGGTTGATGTATTTTAATTAAGTCCAGTGACAAGTTCTCTACAACCGGACATTAACAAATTCCCATCTGCATCATAACCGCGGGCAAGGCTTTCGAAAGATAATACCCTGCAGGGGTGTCCCAACTTAGCCCATTATAAGCTCTCACAGTCAACGAAGGATAAACCTTCTCCCGGGAAGACCCGATCAGTCTCAGAATCCCGGTTTACAAGACATTTCGACAATGGTAAAACAAGTCTAGCAAAGCCGCCCGATGTGCCGACAAATCCCGATAGGAGCTACATATATCTCGTTCTCAGGGCACAACGAATGAGACATCCTACGAGTAAAACCAGGCCTCAAGTTTCCCCGAGGTGGCCCCGCAGTCTACTCGGTTCGGACCAACACTCGAAGGAGCACTGGCCCGGGGGGTTAAAATAAAGATGACCCTCGGGCTCGCGAAAACCCAAGGGAAAAAGGCTTAGGTAGGCAAATGGTAAAACCAAGGTTGGGCCTTGCTGGAGGAGTTTTATTCAAGGCGAACTGTCAAGGGGGTCCCATAAATCACCCAACCGCGTAAGGAACGCAAACTCAAGGAACATAAAACCGGTATGACGGAAACTAGGGCGGCAAGAGTGACACAAAACACTAGGCATAAGGCCGAGCCTTCCACCCTTTACCAAATATATAGATGCATTAATTAAATAAGAGATATTGTGATATTCCAAAATATCCATGTTCCAACATGGAACCAACTTCAACTTCACCTGCAACTAGCAACGCTATAAGAAGGGCTGAGCAAAAGCGGTAACTTAGCCAAACAACGGTTTGCTAGGAAAGGATGGTTAGAGGCTTGACATGGCAATATGGGAGGCATGATATAGCAAGTGGTAGGTAGCGCAGCATAGCAATAGAACGAACAACTAGCAAAGCAAAGATAGAAGTGATTTCGAGAGTCTGGTCATCTTGCCTGCAAGGTTCTCAGAGTTGTCGAAAGCTTGATCCTCGTAAGCGTACTCAATAGGTTCCTCGTTCACGAACTCGTCTCCTGACTCTACCCACAGCAAGAACACAAGCAATGGAACCACAATCAATCACGGTGCAATGCACAAGCAACATGATGCAATACATGCATGATATGCGAGATATGATATGCGATGCGTATGCGTGCTCCGGAAGAAAAAGGATGAACAAGGCAGTAACTTGGCAAACCAAGTATGCCACTGGAAAGATGAGATGATTTCGGTCGAAATCGATATAAAGATCACCGGAAACGGATGCACGGTCTGCAAATGGCAAGCAAAACAAGAATGACACGAATCTGCAATTAACAGCATGATAGCACTTAGAATACATCAAGTAACTATGCTACAGTACTCCAACATAGCAACAAAACATATGGCAGTAATCTACAGAAGATTCTTGACAAAAGATGAACACTGAGCTACGACTGGATCACAAAATAACAGGTTCAAACAAGCATGGCAAAAATGCAAAAGATATCAGTTTCACAGACTTGGAGAAAATACTGGACATGGCTGAAACAGCATCAAGTAGCAATGTTCAGAGTAAGAAAAACACATGCTACATGAACTTAACATAGCAAAACAAGGCATGGCTTGAATCTACTAAATGCATAGAACAAAAGTCCCTTACTGACCATGAGCCAAAAAGGATTAGAAGATATGATGGCACCCATGTAAACATAGCAAGTTTCGTTAACAGGTTTCAGACAGCAGAAAACAGAGCATGGCAGTAAACAGAATTATGAAGGCATCTTGGTGAGCTCGATTCACTCATCACAAAGAAACGCATGACAAAACAAGCATACCTACAACAAGATGGCATGTTTATAAAGCTAACCATGGTAAGAGCAAGTTCATAGCATGTATGGATCAACTACAACAACCTTGGCAAATTTGAATATCATGTTAACATTCTGCCAGGAATATTTTTATAGCAAAAGTAGAGCAAGCTTAAGACATGCTAGGGCACTCTATAATTGCAAACAGGGGCATGGATGGATAAAGTAAAACTATATCTACAAAACATCCTTACTGAACATGCCCAAACGAAGCATGGATCTCTCCGTAGAGACATGAATAAATGGCAACAAAATAACAGCAGTAACAGACAGCAAAATTGTCCCTGGAAACAGAAACATCACGAAGCCTAGTTTGCATGCTTGTGCTAGTCACCACATAGATCACAAAAATACATGACATACACCTATGTAAATATGGCATGGCATAGATCAAAACACCTGTAGAGCTCATGCCCATAAGATGCACACATCAAATGCAACAAAAATAACAAAACTGCAAGTTCTGATAAGTAACAGCAGTAAACATCATATAGCACTCTTGCACCAGAGATTTGGGCACCGAGATGGACTCAAACGAGCATGGCACAATGGAACAAAATGAAGTGCATCTTGTGACAAACATTTCGATATATCATGCCCGCAAAACGAAGCAGTATGCAATGAGATATGATGTGATGAACTTGAGCACATAATGTGAAAATAATCGGGACTTGGGGGATTTCGGGGCCAACCTCCAGATCTGGATCGGGGCACGGATGTCGAGGTCGCAGCGGGTCTCGCCGGAGTTGGAGCCGGGGAAGCACGGGAGGCGGCGCACGGGCGGAGGAGGACGGCGGGCGCAGCGCCGGCGGACGGCGGGAGACACGGTGGCGCGGGTCGTCTCGGGGCTCGAGGCCCGCGGCGGGGCGCGCCGGCGAGAGGCGGAGTGGCGGGGAGCTGGTACAGCGGCGGCGGCGGGGAGCCGCGCGGGTGGAGGCGCGCGCAGGAGAAGCCGGGCACGGGCGGGCACGCGGCGGACGGTGGACGGGCCGGGAGGGCCCGACTCGGGCTCTCCGGGCCGCGAGCGGTGGATGGCGGCGGCGGGACACGTGGCACGGCACGGTTGGACTCAGGCGGTGGCGGCGCTGACGTGGCGGCGGCGGATTGGCCGGGGTGAGGTGGCGGCGGTTGTGTCCGGCGCCGGGCGGACACGTCCGGCGGCGCGGAGGAGCGGGGCTAGGGTTTATCTGCGATTTGGACGCAAATTTCGGAGGTGGAGGTGTTTATATAGGCATAGGGAGCTACGAGACTCCAAATGGAGTGTAGTTTTCGCCCACACGATCGTGATCGAACGACCGAGAGCATGGAGGTGACTTAGATGGGTTATTGGGCTGTTTGGAGGGGGGTTTTGCTGCAACACACAAGAGGCCTTTGCGGTTACCCGGTTAACCGTAGGAGCATCAAACGACCTCCAAATGGAACGAAACTTGACAGGTGGTCTACCGGTGGTATACCAAGGCCACTTGGCAAACCTCGGTCCATTCCGAGAACGTTTAACACCCGCTCACGAAAAGAAACAAGAGGGGTGCGCCGGTGCATGTGGGAGTGTCGGATTGCAAAACGGACAATGGGGAAAATGCTCGGATGCATGAGACGAACACGTATGCAAATGAGATGCACATGATGACATGATATGAGATGCATGACATGAACAAAATGCAAAACAAAAGACAAAACCCGACCACGAAGGGAATATCATAACACATAGCCGAAAATGGCAAGAGTTGGAGTTACAAATATGGAAAGTTACATCCGGGGTGTTACAGTAATGCACCTGCTACCTTTCAAAGATGCATGATGGCTATGTTCTCTTATTTTTGTGAAAAGATATGTGAGGTTTTCATGGATGATTTCTCCATTTATGGCTCCTCTTTTGATGATTGCTTGAGCAACCTTGATCGAGTTTTGCAGAGATGTGAAGAAACTAATCTTGTCTTGAATTGGGAGAAGTGCCACTTTATGGTTAATGAAGGCATTGTCTTGGGGCATAAAATTTCTGAAAGAGGTATTGAAGTTGATAAAGCTAAAGTTGATGCTATTGAAAAGATGACGTGTCCTAAGGACATCAAAGGTATAGGAAGTTTTCTGGGTCATGCTATTTTTTATAGGAGGTTCATTAAGGACTTCTCAAAAATTTGCCGGCCTCTGACTAATCTATTACAAAAAGATATACCTTTTGTCTTTGATGATGATTGTGTAGAAGCATTTGAAATACTTCAGAAAGCGTTAATCTCTGCACCTATCGTTCAGCCACCTGATTGGAATTTACCCTTTGAAATTATGTGTGATGCTAGTGATTATGATGTAGGTGCTGTCCTAGGGCAAAGAGTTGATAAGAAATTAAATGTTATTCAATATGCTAGTAAAACTCTAGACAGTGCCTAGAGAAACTATGCTACTACCAAAAAAGAATTCTTAGCAGTTGTATTTGCTTGTCATAAGTTCAGACCTTATATTGTTGATTCTAAAGTAACTATTCACACGGATTATTAGATGGGTTATATTGTTGATTCTAAAGTAACTTGTCATGGTGCTATTAAATATCTTATGGAAATGAAAGATGCTAAAACTAGACTTATTAGATGGGTTCTCTTGCTACAAGAATTTGATTTGCATATTATTGATAGAAAGGGAGCTGAGAACCCCGTTGCAGATAACTTGTCTAGGTTAGAGAATGTTCTTGATGACCCACTACCTATTGATGATAGCTTTCCTGATGAACAACTAAATGTCATAAATGCTTCTCGTACTGCTCCATGGTATGCTGATTATGCAAATTACATTGTTGCTAAATTTATACCACCTAGTTTCACATACCAGCAAAAGAAAAAGTTTTTCTACGATTTAAGACATTACTTCTGGGATGACCCACATCTTTATAAAGAAGGAGTAGATGGTGTTATTAGGCGTTGTATACCTGAGCGTGAACAGGAACAGATCCTATGCAAGTGTCACTCCGAAGCTTATGGAGGGCACCATGCTGGAGATAGAACTGCACACAAGGTATTGCAATCCGGATTTTATTGGCCTACTCTCTTCAAAGATGCCTGTAAGTTCGTCTTATCTTGTGATGAATGTCAAAGAATTGGTAACATTAGTAGACGCCAAGAAATGCCTATGAATTATTCACTTGTTATTGAACCATTTGATGTTTGGGGCTTCGATTATATGGGATCTTTTCCTTCCTCTAATGGGTATACACATATTTTAGTTGTTGTTGATTACGTTACTAAGTGGGTAGAAGCTATTCCAACTAGTAGTGCTGATCATAACACCTCTATCAAGATGCTTAAAGAAGTTATTTTTCCGAGGTTTGGAGTCCCTAGATATTTAATGACTGATGGTGGTTCACATTTTATTCATGGTGCTTTTCGTAAAATGCTTGCTAAGTATGATGTTAATCATAACATTGCATCTCCTTATCGCCCACAGTCTAGTGGTCAAGTAGGATTGAGTAATAGAGAGCTCAAATTAATTTTGCAAAAGACTGTTAATAGATCTAGAAAGAATTGGTCCAAGAAACTTGATGATGCATTATGGGCCTATAGAACTACATATAAAAATCCTATGGGTATGTCTCCGTATAAAATGGTTTATGGAAAAGCATGTCATTTACCTCTCGAACTAGAACATAAGGCATATTGGGCTATTAAAGAGCTCAATTATGATTTCAAACTTGCCGGTGAGAAGGGGTTATTTGACATTAACTCACTTGATGAATGGAGAACCCAAGCCTATGAAAATGCCAAGTTGTTTAAAGAAAAAGTTAAAAGATGGCATGACAAAAGGATACAAAAGCATGAGTTTAATGTAGGTGACTATGTGTTGCTATTCAACTCTCGTTTAAGTTTTTTTGCAGGAAAACTTCTCTCCAAATGGGAAGGTCCTTACGTTATCGAGGAGGTCTATCGTTCCGGTGCCATAAAAATCAACAACTTCGAAGGGACAAATCCAAAGGTGGTGAACAGTCAAAGAATCAAACACTATATCTCAGGTAATCCTATAAATGTTGAAACTAATGTTATTGAAACCGTAACCCCTGAGGAATACATAAGTGACACTTTCCAGAACGTTTCAGACTCTGAAAAGGAATAGGTACGTGGTACGGTAAGTAAACCGACTCCAAAACAGTTCTAATGGCAATTTTTCTCCGTTTTGGAATATTTAGGAAAATAGGAAAATAAGAAGCAGTCCGGGAAGGACACGAGGCCTCCACGAGGGTGGAGGGCGCGCCCACCCCCTGGGCGCGCCCCCCTGCCTCGTGGGCACCTCGTGCGCTCTCCGGACTCCGTTTTCTTGCACGATACTTCTTTCGGTCGGTAAAAATTCATTATATAATCTCCCGAAGGTTTTGACTCTCGTATCATGCAAATATCCTCTGTTTTTGTTTCGAGTTGTTGCTGCTGCAGATTAGAGCAAGATGTCTTCTCAAGAGTCAGTCGGGGAGTGCCGGGTGTCTCATCCGGCATCGAGATCAAGGACAAACAGCGATGCTGACCACTTTGGGCCAGCAACGGAGGAAGAGATGGAGGCTGATTTGAAGAGGATAGATGCCATGGAGGAGGATAAAGAAGTCACTTCTCGCTTCCGAGCTGGATTCACGATGGGGGAACTACAGAGCTCGGCTATTCCAAACTCGGTTATCCCTTCCAATGTTAGATTTCTTTCTTACGAGAATATGAAAAAGAGTGTTACTTGTTCCCCCGCAGCTATGCAACATCCATGGGTGCAAGGAGCTTTAACCGTCACGGGTAAGCTCCGTAAGGATATAAGGGATCTCAAGCAGAAACTCAATAAGCTCGAGGAAGAGAATCGTATCCTGAGGAGTATCATCGCCAAGAATATCACACCACCACCTCCGAAGAAAGAGATATAATCACATGGGTATGGGCACTCCCCTTGGCAACTGCCAAGCTTGGGGGAGGTGCCCCGGTATCGTATCACCGTCACACTCCTATCTTTACCGTTTTTCTTAGTTCGATCCTTTTGGTAATATCTTGATCTAGTAGAATAAAAGTTTTTGGTATGATCTAGTTTTGAGTTTTTCTTTATGATCATTCTATGTAATCGAGTCCGTGAGTTACATAATAAAGATTAGTGTTGAGTCAAGGGCTTGATTATTTTGCCATGATCTTGAGGGAATAAAAGAAAAAGAAAGAAATAAAAAGAAATAAAAAGAGATCATATTGATCTTATGGAGAGTAATGACTTCACATATAAGGAGTATGATGATTAAAAGTTGTTGAGAGTTGACAAACATAGCTTTGGTCATCGTTGCAATTAATAGGAAGTAATAAAGAAAGAGAGGTTTCACATATAAATATACTATCTTGGACATCTTTTATGATTATGAGCACTCATTAAAATATGACATGCTAAAGAGTTGATGTTGGACAAGGAAGACAACGTAATGGGTTATGTTTTCTTACATCTAAAATAAAGTATATTGTCATCGATCATCCAACACGTTGAGTTTGCCTTTCTCCCTCATGCTAGCCAAATTCTTTGCACCAATATCAAAGCAAGTTTAACGCCTCCACGAGGCCTGATGCACGGTTGCAGGAATAAAACAGGAAAGGAGCTGCAGGTCACCCCTGAGTACCATCGATGCCCGAGGGTGGCACTCCTCATTTGGTGGTGTCGCCCCCGGTCAAGGGCGTGGAAGCAAAGCTGCGGAACTTCTTCAGCAGGGCCTCCACTTGACCTTGCACGGCTGCGGCGGCAGCTGTGCAGTGTTCGCCAGCCACAGGCTCCAGTAGCTCGTCAAGACGAGCGCTGGGGTCGCGAAGGTGCAGGTGGCTGAAAACGCGAGTCAACGCAGTTGAAGAAACAACATGAGCCTCCGCCTCTGCCATGGGACCGACGCCCTCCACAACTTCCTCAAGCGCCTTCACCAAGAAGGGAAGCAGCTGGGCAGGGCCATCCTCATCGGTGGCCAGCGGCCTCTCCAAGCCGTTCTCGTAGAGCGTCTTTAGTGCCGGGCGAGACCTCTCCTCGAGATCAGCAAAGGTCGCGCGGTCCTCAGCCAGGAACTTCGCCTTGGCATCAAGATCGGCCTCCTTCGCCTTCACCCCCCGCTCCAGCTCCTCCAGCCGTGGTCTTCGGTGCAAGCAATAAAAATTGCTCCCTAAATATGTATGATTGATTAGTGTGGAGGAAATAAGCTTTATACGATCTTGTGATGTGTAAGAAATAAAAGCGACGGACTGCATAATAAAGGTCCATATCACAAGTGGCAATATAAAGTGACGTTCTTCTGCATTAAGATTTCGTGCATCCAACCTTAAAAGCGCATGACAACCTCTGCTTCCCTCTGCGAAGGGCCTATCTTTTACTTTTATCTTCTACCCTTATGCAAGAGTCATGGTGATCTTCACCTTTCCTTTTTACATTTTATCCTTTGGCAAGCACCTTGTGTTGGAAAGATCCTGATATATATATCCAATTGGATGTAAGTTAGCATGAACTATTATTGTTGACATTACCCTTGAGGTAAAAGGTTGGGAGGCGAAATTATAAGCCCCTATCTTTCTCTGTGTCTGTCGGCGTTCTGGGAACGGGGGTCCCCAGACTTGCCTGCCTGCGGCCCACGGCGTGGCTGTGTTGCAGGCCTGTATGGCCCATCTTCATTAGCGAGACATTCAAGACCCTCGCGAGGGGCCAAGCCTCGCGAGGCGGACGATGCAAGACCTCCTCAGGAGCGGCCTCACTAGGCTGCTTCACGAGGAGCGGAGAAATCAAGGCGGGGCAAACCTCGCGAGGCTCTCGTGACGTGAGCCATGACGATCAAGATCAGACGGGCGCCAGCGCGTGCAGCGTCCTTGTTTCCTCTTTGGTGCTAAGGAGGCAAGCGCAGGCACGGAGTACCGAGGCATCAAGCAAAGGTTTCCATATCAGTGCAACGAGACCAAGACCAGCCGGACGGCAGGACGGAGGTCACCGTGGAGCCCAAGACGGCGTCACCACCAGAGCCTTTCGCAGGCGAAGACTGCTTTTGTCAGGATAAGCTGTACTAGTTGTCCCCTTTCGAATTGGCCGTTGTTGGCTCCCTCCCCGCTCAATATTTGGGGAGAGGACCAGAGCCTATATAGTAGAACAAGCTAGCACAGTAGAGGGCATCTGGCAACTCACCTTGGATTGGATCCTCAGCCAATCCTTAGCCACACACTGAGCACAAGAACACCTCAACCTCAGGAGGTAGTTCTTCCCCTTGTATTGTTCATCATCAGCCCAAGAGGCAATCCATCCACCACCACACCGGAGTAGGGTATTACACCACAACGGTGGCCCGAACCAGTATAAATCTTATGTCTTTGTGTTGCGAGTTCGTCGAGTTCGTCCGCGAGATCTTAGCTAGCTAGGGCATAGATTGGTAGGGACGAAATCTTGGCGCGCACCCCAGTATTCGAACCTTAAGTGTTTTGCCGGAACCCATGATCCGACATTTGGCGCGCCAGGTAGGGGTGGGCCGAAGTTTCCTTTCCATCGTTTCGCGTCCAGTTGCTCCGTCGCCTCCATGGCAGATGCTCGCCGTGCTCGTGCTGAGCGCCGGGCTGCCCTAGCCACCCGCGTTGCACAGACGGCTCCCGTCGGCGGGCCACCTCATCGCTCTCCGTCTCCTGCCGCAAACGGCTCCACCGGCCCAGCGGGGAACGAGCAGCAAGCGTCCTCGCTGCACCCCTTTGTGCGGTGGGATGGCCGCACCGCCACTCCATCGCTGACTCCCGCTGGTTCATCGTCCCACGCTCGTCGCGCTCCCATGGACGTGCGGGCCGTGCTCCTCATGGCGCATGAGCTTCTACGCTACCACCCGGTCGACGACCTCTACGAGGACTGGCTCGACCGCATCGCCGAGCTCGTCCGCGCCGCAGGGGGCTCCCCTGCGCTGTCCCTCTCTCCGCTGGGCCCACGGCCAGCTTCGGGCAACGCAGCTCACGGAGCGCCTCCACCACCTCTGCCCCAAGATGGTGCCCTGGCGCCAAGGCGTGCGACTCCACGACGCGATCCGCCACGTCCGGCGCCCACGCGTGAAGAAGGAAGCTGCCAAGAAGTTCCTCGACCGCAAGAGAACGCCCCGCCACACCTCGCACCACCGCGCCAGGATCGTCTGCCGCGGCAGGCCCCCGCGCCACTTGCCGTGGCGGTGCGTGGGCGCCAAGACCAAGCTCCGCCTCCAAGACAGGCCCCGGCGACCACGGCCAGCTGCCGCGCCTTCACCCCCGAGCTGCGTAGTGACGCCTGGTCGAGCAAGTTCAAGCCAGATCTGCCTCCTTGCTACGACGGCACCCTCGACCCCGCGGAGTTCCAACAGCTCTACGAGTTGAGCATCGAGGCGGCCAACGGCGACAAGAAAGTCATGGCGAACTGGTTCCCTATGGCACTCAAAGACGGTGCCTGTTCGTGGCTCCTGAACCTGCCACCAGGCTCGATCTCCTCCTGGGACAAGATACGCGACCGCTTCGTCGCCAACTTCCAGGGCACTCGCGACTGCCCGCCGGCCGCGGGTGACCTGCGCCTCGTCAAGCAACAACAAGGAGAGACCCTCCAGAAGTTCATCTAGCGCTTCAACAACATTCGCCTCAAGATCCCCAAGGTGACGGACGAGGCCATCATCTTCGCGTTCTCTGATGGCGTCCGTGACGTGAAGATGAAGGAAGAGCTCGCTATCCACGAGGAGCCGTGCACATCTCAGGAGCTGTTCAACCTGGCGACCAAGTGCGCAAGAGCTTAGGAGAGGCGCCTCTCCCTCCTTGAGCTGCCAGCTGCAGACCTGGAGGAGAAGAAAGCCAAGGCCAAGGACGTGAAGCGCAAGGGAGCAGCCGTGCTCGCTGCAGAGCCGGACACCAAGCGAGGCAGAGACCAACCCGAGTCATCCAAGAGCAGCCGACCGTTCTGCGCCTTCCACAACCTGAAGACCCACAACACAAGCGACAGTCAAGAGCTCAGAGCCATTCGTGAAGGACGCTTCGGTCGACGCCCCGAGCGCAGATCGGGGCTACGGCCGAGGAGGAGGACGTGGTGACGGGCGTTGGGACGACCGTGGCCCGCGCCAGGAGTGGCGCGACAGGCCTCGTGAGGACCGCTGGCAGGATCATCCTCGCGAGGGCGCCTGGAGGGACCAGCCTCGCGAGGATCGACCTCAGGGCAACGCCGGTCTTCCCCCACTGTCGCCACCGCCAAGAAGGAACGACGACCACCATTAGGACGAGGGGGCTGGGGGCTTCCAGGAGCCGCGCGCTATCGCCTACATCTTGGGCGGAGCCCAGGCCCCAGCCTCGCAGCGCATCTTCAAACAGTTTGCTCAAGAAGTGAATGCAGTCCTCCCCAAGCTTGAGGCCACGCGCCCGCTCAGGTGGTCCCAGTGCGCTATCACCTTCAACTCGGCAGACCAGCTCAAGTGCGCGGCCACCGCCGGCGCCCTCCCGATGCTTTGTTCACCAGTCATCAGCAACGTGCATGTTACCAAGACCCTCATCGACGGCGGCGCAGGGCTCAACGTCCTGTCCGTCGACACGTTCGACAACCTCCAAGTGCCATATGACCAGCTTCAGCCTACCAAGCCTTTCTCAAGAGTGACCGACGGCTCCACCACACCGATAGGGTAGGTCCGCCTCCCTGTCACCTTTGGGGAGCGCAAGAACTACCGCACCGAGCTCATCGACTTTGACGTCGCGCACATCCGTCTGCCATACAACGCCATCCTTGGGTATCCAGCCCTGGCCAAGTTCATGGCGGTGACACACCATGGCTACAACATCCTCAAGATGCCGGGAAGCGGCGGGATCATCACAGTCCCATGCGAAGAAAGAGATGCGGTGTGCTCCCTCGAGCGTGCCTTTCAAGCTGCAGCAATCGACGACCCCGACAGCAAGGGTGAGGGCCCTCCAGAGGCCATCCCCAAGAAGAAGAAGCAGCTGCGCCGTGCCGGACCTCAGGAGGATGGCGTCGCGGCTGGAACCTCGTCTGGATCAGCGTCCGCTCCAGGGGCGCCTCCCTCCATCACATAGGAAGGCGCGCCCAGTGCCCTCCTCGGGCAGGGCTCGGGGGCTCTCTTCTGGAGGGCCTCAAACCTTGCCAACATCACGAGGGAGGTGCTCGGGCACCACTTGGAGGCGTGCTTCACGGCACGTTTCCCTCAGGAGAACACAAGGCAAGGAGCGCCCACCGCTCAGGAGCTCATCACCAAGACCACTCAGGAACTGCAAGACGCAAGGGCCATGCGCGGCGACCGCCGCTCACGAGGCGCAGCCTCCCATCCAGGCGAGGATGCCGGGCTGCGTGTCTGCATCGACGTCCCAGGGCTCAACAGGGCCGCTTCTCAGGAGCTTTTCTTGCCTTCGCGCGTGGGCCGTTGTGAGGGTCCACCACACAGCTATGTCCGCATGCCTTTTGGCTTTCCGAGCGTGTCGTTCGTCTATCAGCGCAACCTGCGCCGCACCCTGGCTTCTCAGGAGGCCAGGCACCACGCCGTCCTGGCGGAGATGGAGACGGTCCTCAAGGAACCACCTGAGCCCCCAGAGCCTCCCGAGGCTCAGGGCCCCGGTGGCTCGTGAGGAGCAACTCCTTCGCCGCATACCTTTAGCTGCCCCGACATCTCTTCATCAATAGAACCAAGTGACATTTTCCAAGTTCATTCAGCTGGGAGCGCCCCTCGGGCTGCATCATTCCCAGGCCGCGTGGGTCCGTCCCTGTGGCATGTATCCCTTTTGCTTATGTCTTTAGCTTACCTTGCTGGGGGCGCCCCTCGGGCTGCATCATCCCCAAGCCGCTCGGGCCTGACCCAGTGGCATGTATCTTTCTGCATTTACTCAAGCTGATCTGCCTTTCATGCGTAATCTACCTGTAGTTATCACCTGCTCGATTGCCACCCGCCACGGGTCCACCCCTCTCTTGCAATTTGCTTGCGAGTTAAAAGGGGGGCTCCTGAGCATCGCAACTCAGGAGCTCTTACTGGCTCTCATGCCCTCACCCCCTGGCCTTGACCACGGCATCGCGACCTGGCATACCAGTGGCGGCTGAGCTCGCTCGAGGGCCGGGACCTGAGGACGTAGAGCACTTATACCTAACCGTCTCGCAGGAACACAAAGCTATCAAAGACCCAAGACCAGGCGCAACCCGCCTTGAGGTAGGGCCTCGTGAGTCCCGCGCTGGCTCACAAGTGCCCAGATACACCTCGTAGCCCTGCCGTGCAAGCCACGTCTCAGGGCGGGGCTGTGCACGCCCCGGGGGCTCTCCTCAGAGGGAGCCCCCTCCCACGCACAAGTGGAAGCACCATGCTCCGCGCTGGCCGTCGACACATCCGACGAGCGGCTATGCCCGTGCACAAGCGGAAGCACTATGCTCCGCGCTGGTGATAAACAACTGGGGGCGGCTTCGCGGTCGTACCAACCTCAGGGAGCCCCAGAGCTCAGCGTCCGGCCTCAGCGCAACGCCTCCCCTCGGGAGAGCCGCGCGAGGGGGCTGGGCATGAGGGCTGCGCTCGGGTCACGCCCAAGCGTACGCCACCCAACCAGGCCTCCTGGGCCTGGGGGCTGCGCTCGGGTCACGCCCAAGCGCACGCCACCCAACCAGGTCTCCCGGACCTGGTCGTCGCACGCCCCTCCCGAGGCCTCGGCGAGGGCAGGTATGGAGATTGTTTGCACGTCAAGGGGGACTCCTGAGCATCGCGACTCAGGAGCCTAACTGGTCACGTAGCCCCTCACTCCTTGGTCCGTCCTGGTCTCCGCTCGGCCCAACGGCGGTTGAGGTATGCGCGGGGCCGGGCTCTGTCGATGTAGAACATTAATCTATCCTCGCGTACTCTCCCTATAAGCTGTTTGTGCGTCAAGGGGGACTCCTGAGCATCGCGACTCGGGAGCCTAACTGGTCATGTAGCCCCTCACTCCTTGGTCCGTCTTGGACTCTAGTCGACCCAACGGCGGTTGAGGTATGCGCGGGGCCGGGCTTTGCCGACGCAGAACACAAAGCAGATAGGAAGAAAATCGCAAAATCTCGAAGCAAATATTACAAGACATATTGTTCTCACAATATCAAACGCAAGTTTAACGCCTCGGCGAGGCCTGATGCATGGTTGCAGGAATAAAATAGGAAAGGAGCCGCAGGTCACCCCTGAGTACCATCGATGCCCGAGGGCGGCACTCCTCACTTGGTGGTGTCGCCCCCGGTCAAGGGCGCGGAAGCAAAGCCGCGGAACTTCTTCAGCAGGGCCTCCACTTGACCTTGCATGGCTGCGGCGGCAGCTGTGCAGTGTTCGCCAGCCACAGGCTCCAGCAGCTCGTCAAGACGAGCGCTGGGGTCGCGAAGGTGCAGATGGCTGTAAACGTGAGTCAACGCAGCTGAAGAAAGAACACGAGCCTCCGCCTCTGCCATGGGACCGACGCCCTCCACAACTTCCTCGAGCGCCTTCACCAAGAAGGGAAGCAGCTGGGCAGGGCCGTCCTCATCGGTGGCCAGCGGCCTCTCCAAGCCATTCTCGTATAGCGTCTTTAGTGCCGCGCGAGACCTCTCCTCGAGATCAGCAAAGGTCGCGCGGTCCTCAGCCAGGACCTTCGCCTTGGCATCAAGATCGGCCTCCTTCGCCTTCACCCCCCGCTCCAGCTCCTCCAGCCATGGTCATCGGTGCAAGCAATAAAAATTGCTCTCTAAATATGTATGATTGATTAGAGTGGAGGAAATAAGCTTTATACGATCTTGTGATGTGGAAGAAATAAAAGCGACGGACTGCATAATAAAGGTCCATATCACAAGTGGCAATATAAAGTGACGTTCTTTTGCATTAAGATTTTGTGCATCCAACCTTAAAAGCGCATGACAACCTCTGCTTCCCTCTGCGAAGGGCCTATCTTTTACTTTTATCTTCTACCCTTATGCAAGAGTCATGGTGATCTTCACCTTTCCTTTTTACATTTTATCCTTTGGCAAGCACCTTGTGTTGGAAAGATCCTGATATATATATCCAATTGGATGTAAGTTAGCATGAACTATTATTGTTGACATTACCCTTGAGGTAAAAGGTTGGGAGGCGAAATTATAAGCCCCTATCTTTCTCTGTGTCTGTCGGCGTTCTGGGAACGGGGGTCCCCAGACTTGCCTGCCTGCGGCCCACGGCGTGGCTGTGCTGCAGGCCTGTACAGCCCATCTTCATTAGCGAGACATTCAAGACCCTCGCGAGGGGCCAAGCCTCGCGGGGTGGATGACATAAGACCTCCTCAGGAGCGGCCTCACCAGGCTGCCTCGCGAGGAGCGAGAAATCAAGGCGGGGCAAACCTCGCGAGGCTCTCGTGACGTGAGCCATGACGATCAAGATCAGACGAGCGCCAGGCGGGCACCAGCGCGCGCAGCGTCCTTGTTTCCTCTTTGGTGCTAAGGAGGCAAGCACAGGCGCGGAATACCGAGGCATCAAGCAAAGGTTTCCATATCAGTGCAACGAGACCAAGACCAGCCGGACGGCAGGACGGAGGTCACCGTGGAGCCCAAGACGGCGTCACCACCAGAGCCTTTTGCAGGCGAAGACCGCTTTTGTCAGGATAAGCTGTACTAGTTGTCCCCTTTTGAATTGGCCGTTGTTGGCTCCCTCCCTGCTCAATATTTGGGGAGAGGACCAGGGCCTATATAAGTAGAACTAGCCACCACAGTAGAGGGCATCTGGCAACTCACCTTGGATTGGATCCTCAGCCAATCCTTAGCCACACACTGAGCACAAGAACACCTCAACCTCAGGAGGTTGTTCTTCCCCTTGTACTGTTCATCATCAGCCCAAGAGGCAATCCATCCACCACCACACTGGAGTAGGGTATTACACCACAACGGTGGCCCGAACCAGTATAAATCTTGTGTCTTTGTGTTGCGAGTTCGTCGAGTTCGTCTGCGAGATCTTAGCGAGCTAGGGCGTAGATCGGTAGGGAGGAAATCTTCGCCCACACCCCAGTTTTCGAACCTTAAGGGTTTTGCCGGAACCCGTGATCCGACAGTGTCCGATTAAAACTCCGTAACCACAAGTATTGTGTGAGTGTTAGCAATTGTGAAAGACTAAATGATAGTTGAGTATGTGGACTTGCTGAAAAGCTCTTACATAGACTCTTTCCGATGTTATGATAAATTGCAATTGTTCCAATGACTGAGATTATAGTTTGTTGGTTCTCAATGAAGTTTCTGATTCATACTTTACATTGTGGATAAATTGTTACTTGAGCATAAGAAATCATATGATAATATCCATATATGTTGCTGTTATAAGAATGATCATGATGCCCTCATGTTCGTATTTTATTTTATCGACACCTCTATCTCTAAACATGTGGACATATTTATCGTTATCGGCTTCCGCTTGAGGACAAGCGAGGTCTAAGGTTGGGTTGATATGTCAATTTTGCATCATGCTTTTTTATCGATATTTATTGCATTATGGGTTGTTATTACACATTATGTCACAATACTTATGCCTATTCTCTCTTATTTTACAAGGTTTACATAAAGAGAGAGAATGCCGGCAGCTGGAATTCTGGGCTGGAAAAGGAGCAAATATTAGAGACCTATTCTGCACAACTCCAAAAGTCCTGAAACTCCACGGAAGTTATTTTTGGAAATAATAAAACATACTGAGCGAAGAAAATACCAGAGGGGGCCCACACCCTGGCCACGAGGGTGGGGGCGCGCCCTACCCCCTGGGTGCGCCCCCTGCCTCGTGGGCGCCCTGGTGGCCCTCCGGTGTCCATCCTCTGCTATATGAGGTCTTTCGTCCAAGGAAAAATCACAAGCAAGCTTTCCGGATGAGACCCGCCGCCACGAGGTGGAACCTTGGCGGAACCAATCTAGGGCTCTGGTGGAGCTGTTCTGCTGGGGACACTTCCCTCCGGGAGGGGGAAATCATCGCCATCGTCATCACCAACGCTCCTCTCATCGGGAGGGGGCGAATCTCCATCAACATCTTCATCAGCACCATCTCCTCTAAAACCCTAGTTCATCTCTTGTATCCAATCTTTGTCTCCAAGTCTGGGATTGGTACCTGTAGGTTGCTAGTAGTGTTGATTACTCCTTCTAGTTGATGCTAGTTGGTTTATTTGGTGGAAGATCATATGTTCAGATCCATTATGCATATTAATACCCCTATGGTTATGAACATGAATATGCTTTGTGAGTAGTTACGTTTGTTCCTGAGGACATGGGAGAAGCCTTGCTATTAGTGGTCATGTGAATTTGGTATTCGTTCGATATTTTGATGAGATGTATGTTGTCTCTCCTCTAGTGGTGTTATGTGAACGTCGACTACATGACACTTCACCATTGTTTGGGCCTAGAGGAAGGCATTGGGAAGTAATAAGTAGATGATGGGTTGCTAGAGTGACAGAAGCTTAATCCCTAGTTTATGCGTTGCTTCGTAAGGGGCAGATTTGGATCCATATGTTTCATGCTATGGTTAGGTTTACCTTAATACTTCTTTTGTAGTTGCGGATGCTTTCAATAGGAGTTAATCATAAGTGGGATGCTTGTCCAAGTAAGGACAGTACCCAAGCACCGGTCCACCCACATATCAAATTATCAAAGTACCGAACGTGAATCATATGAACGTGATGAAAACTAGCTTGACGATAATTCCCATGTGTCCTCGGGAGCGCTTTCTCTATATAAGAGTTTGTCCAGGCTTGTCCTTTGCTACAAAAAGGATTGGGCCATCTTGCTGCACTTTATTTACACTTGTTACTTGTTACCCGTTACAAATTATCTTATCACAAAACTATCTGTTACCTATAATTTCAGTGCTTGCAGAGAATACCTTGCTGAAAACCGCTTGTCATTTCCTTCTGCTCCTTGTTGGGTTCGACACTCTTGCTTATCGAAAGGACTACGATAGATCCCCTATACTTGTGGGTCATCATCGAACACAAGGCCGTTTCCTCCGTTGTGCGGTACGCCAGGCCTCGTTTCCATCGGTTGTTCCTTCCATGCCGGTTGGCTCCCGATGAAAACGACGTATTACGTTGCCTCCCGATGAACACGACGCATTCTGTTGCCTCCCCATGAACATGACGATGGCGCAGCTTCTCCGTTCCGACCCAGCCATGTACACGAGCCCTGGCCGTACATATGCGCGAGTAGGCATTCGAGACCCCGCCCGTATGTACGTACGTGGCCGTATTTACTCTCTTGCACCCTGGATGATGTACGTACTTGTACATGTTATGTGTGCGCCTCTACTACGACATGTGCCCTTCCTTACACGGCCACGGTTCATCGCTGCAGCCTGCAGACAGACCGATCGTATGTACGTACACGTTCGCGACCAGAATGACAATGCTACATACGCTCCGACCAGGTGGTTCCCGAGTGTCAGGCACTTCCTTGCGTGTGAAGATGTAGCTGGTGGGTCCCAGCAGTCAGGGGGCGAATCATTTTTTTGCCCGTAATATGGACGCACTTCCTTGCGTGCGAAGATGTAGCTGGTGGGTCCCAGCAGTCAGGGGGCGAATCAGTTTTTTGCCCGTAATATGGACGCACTTTCTTGCGTGCGAAGATGTAGCTGCTGGGTCCCAGCTGTCAGGGGGAGAAAACATTATTTTTCAGGGTAAAAAGGATGCAGTTGCATGCATGCGTCCATGGGCGTGGTGCGTCCCAACTGTCAGCCTCTCACGTACAGTCATCTTCCTATTACTCTCATTTGTTGACCACGTTGACCACACCGTGCCGAGCGCACCAAGGCCGGTGGACGACGGCGAGGCCCCAGACTGGAACGACCCGGAGATGGGGAAGACGCGATAGTGGAGTCGCAGATGGAGAGGATTGGGAAACTTGACTGGTTCGGGTGTGCGGCAGCACTGCCGCCCACGGGAGACAGGAGCAAGAACAGAGGTTGAAGAAGGAGCACGGCTATTGGATTAACATCCAACGGTCCAGCTGCTAGAATCATTTGTTGATTAAGTTGAAAAAGCCCTCCCTACACGTACGCTTGGTAGGCCCACAAGTGAGCCACCAAATCTGACGGGTCCCAGCTGTCAACGGGAGGAATAGTTTTTTCGCATAACAAGGAGGCACTTCCTTCCGTGCGAAGATACAGTCGGTGGGTCCCAGCTGTCAGGGGGAGGAAACATTTTTTCAGCTTAATAAGGTGGAACTTTCCTTGGGTGCAACCATGGACCTCATGGGTCCCAGCCGTCAGGCTCTCCACGTACAGTCCTCTTCCGATGACTCCCGTTTGTTGACCACACCACGCCGAGTGCAACGAGGCGGTGGACAACGACGAGGCCCCAGACGGGAATGGCCCGGAGATGGGAAGACGTGGCAGTGGAGTCACAGATTGAGAGGAGTACAAGGGTTATAACTGGTTTTGGTGCGGCGTGGGGCTGCAGTCGGTGGAGAATAACAGGAGGTGTGGAGGGGTGGAGGGATAGCCTGGCCGGCGGTGGTGTAGCGCTTCGTAGGGATGCGTGCTAAGCAGAGCCGCTAGCCGCCGAAGGCCGGACCAGGCGGTCCTGGCGACGCTGGAGGAAGAAGACGAGGGATTGAAGGTGCATGCTGGCCATTGGATATAAATCCAATGGTTGTGGATGTCATAATCATTTGTTCACCAAGTTGACAACGCCCTGCGTAGGCTTTGACCTATTGTCCCACATGTCAGCCTGCAAAAATGTGGCATATATTTAACCCATGTTTTCTAGAATGTACAGTCCATTTTCTGGGCTGGGTGAACAAATAATTTCGCGTCAATGCGGCCCATTTAATATATTCTAAGAAATCCCAGCCCATTTGCACTTTCTTGAAATACACGAATTAGCTGGGCTCGTTCTATATATAATGTTAGGTTAGAAAGAGCAATTAATATCAAAAAATAAACCATTGCGACACATTTTTTATATATAAAATTAACAAATTAGCGAGTTATTGCTGAAAATAAAAATGAGCGCGTTATTATTACATTGGTCCTTCAAATCTTCGCAAGCTTTTGTACGCAATCACCAGTATTTTCCTACCTGTGAGTTAAAAACAATCAGGATTTTCCTTGCCAACTTCTATTAAACATTTACTTTTATAAGTTAATAACACGTGGGATGTTTTTATAATGTATATATAAGTCTATAAAATATACGATAATAGTAATAATATAAATATATGTAATGTGGTTAGAAGGGAAAACATAAATTGGACACAGCATTATTATTCTTATATATAGATAAATAGAACAGATATCTGCGTTTTATTAAGGAAATACATTGGGTTGCCGATCTTTAAGAAAAAGTAAAACCTACGCTGTGAGGCCCATAGGCCGGTATGGACCTCAAAAAATAAGTTGAAACCACTGTGTCCGTATGTCGTGGGCTACGCATACCTAGGCCTAGCTGATACTTGTTCACCCTCTGGAAAAAATGATACCAGCTAGATCCCCGAGCGAACTGAATTAAAGAGGGGGCCGACTGCGCGACTGAAGAAGCACATCAGACGCGATTTTTTTCTTCAGTGGATGGCTCTCGATGGCGTTTTTTTACTTGCCTCTGCACCATACAACTTGTATTTTTAGCCTCCCAGTCCGTGGTGGACCAGCAGCCCATTTGCTGGGCGGGCCAACCTACAGAAATCAGCACTCAATTTTTCATCAAGCCCCAACAACAACGCAGGACTATGCTTGTTTTGAGGCCGAAAACATTACGGCAGGGTTTGAGCAGGGGAGGGGGAAGACAGAGCAAAAATATTAAAAAGAGCTGATGCGCCGTTGATACCCTAACAAAGCAGGTGCAATTCTTCTCGGGAAGAAGGTGTGTCATTGACACCCACACGTCACAAATCCTGCAGTAGACATACTAGCAAGTTCACACACAAGTACAACAGAACAGGTAAACATTCGTATCAAACTCAGGTTCACAGGACACGTTCATATTCATACCCAACATTCACAATCAACAACTCAATAGATTCATATATACACAAGTTCAGCAGGTCTATGCATCCAAATGATTGATAGATCACACGACAATATTTATAGATAATTCACAAGAAGACTCAGATATACACATGTTCAGTATGTTTATGCAACCAAATGGTTGAGATCACAGCCAATATCATCCATGGACGAACTTTAATTACCCAGGGTACAGACTGGTAAATGGTGTTCAGTCGGAGATACTTCTTGCTAAAATTAATGCTTGTACGAGTAAACTTTCGAGTACATAAGAGGCAGCACAGACAATCTGAACTTTGCTTGTAGGTTTATCCTCAAATAGTGGCCACGTGCCAAGGGAGGTTTGAGCAACTTTTCCACTACTTTCATCCAACTAGTTTACTGGCTCATCTTGGTCCTGTAGCTCGCCAAGATTCTACATTGCAGACCAGAAAGGAGGCGGTTGAGAAAATGAACCACCCAAATTTTTTGTGCGGTTCAACTAAAATGGAGCATCCCTGGCGTGCAGACTGATTAAGTGCCAGATGAATATACGCATCAACCAACTTGTTTGGAATCTTTAGACTCCATGCCATACAGTTCGCTACCATATGTGCCGATAACCAAAAGGCACAAGTTGGGACCAAAGACTGGACTGCGTTTTTCTGGGCTATGCGCCAAGCAATATTTTTGGTGTTCACTCTCCTAATACTTGGAGTTTGACAACTGGTTGACGCCGGTTGATACTCGAATGAATATAGGCACTTCTTCTTGTCAACATCGATGCTTGTCTGAGTGAACTTTGGAGTACATAGCAGCAGCATAAGTACCTGTCCATCTGATCTTTTTGTGCAGTTCTACCGAAATCACCCAATGTAATGATTTGCCTGCGAGTTCAGACTCCAAGTTACTCCTTTATGAAATGCGCAAACAGTAGCACAATACCAATACATATGACAAGCACAATAATTAGGATAAAGACCAGTACCAACCTGTGTGAGGTAGCATATCAATTACTATTTCCTTTGACTGGAAGCCGAGATAAGCCAAGCGACTGACAGCAAAGGAAGGAAGCAAGCCCAAATTAGCGACTGACGGGAAAGGAAGGAAGCTGTCGAGGCAATGAAGCACCCAAAGTTTTTGTGCAGTTCCACCAAAATCGAGCATCCATATTGGCACATATATTGAGAGAGTGAGATTACTGTAATAGTGGGACTAGTTGATGAAACATACACTAAAAAATAGAAGCACCCTCATTATCTTAATGGGTAAAGTTAGCAACATAGTAGTCTTGCTTAAAGAGAGGTATTAGTTTATTTAATCAGTGCCAATTAGCTCAAAACTCAAAGCATTGCCATGTATCATAGGTCGCAAAACTTTAACATGCAAAGATAAAGGAGTTTCTCATGACAGTAGCACGATACAAATAGAGATGACAGCAAACTAATATGGATGAAGGCCTTAGGCCGGTACCAACCTGAGCAAAAAAGCTTATTCATGTAGTCCCAGAAGAGATGATAAAGCACTCACTGGAATCACTCAATAGTATATATTTTTGTGCACTTCAAATGTATGGTTGAAATCACTCTTATTTACCAGTGTTGAGATTATATCAAAAGATTATCAAGAACTTACAACAGAGTTAAAGCACTGGTTGGGATACAGTTCATTGTATTGTCTTGTGTGGTTCCACTAAAATGTATGATTGGCACAACATGATCCCTGTTTGCACAAGTAGGAACAAGGTGAAACCTTAATTAGCTTAGTGAGAAAGGATAGAAATACATTAGCATATTACTCTAACAGTAGCATCAAATTCATCATGGACAATACGCAGAAGTGGAAGGGCTCCCTGGAGGATCGTCTCAGTCGAGGCCTCGGCTTCAGCAATATCACCTTGGCACTGTTTATTCTTCTTCTTCCTCCTCTTCATGCTCTATTTCTCTTTCTCCTCACCAGTTGGTGAAACCAAGTACATGATTGGCCTTCTATTTCAGAATTGGTTTTGTCAGTGAGGGAGTACAAGTGTACTAGTAAACAATAGCATTATTTTCTCATGGCAGTCGCAAAATAGAGATGAACAAATGCATTAAATATCATTCTTACCTAAAGGAAGGTTATGGTGCCAATATGGATGATGAGGATTGGAACACAGATCTCCCTTTATGCAGTTCCACCGAAATGAACCAACTGTTCCATTCCGACATTCCAGTTAAACGGCACAAAAGTCACTTCTTTTAAGAAGTGTTTTGTGCAGTGCACCAAAAGGTCACAACAGCAACCAGGTGAAATGGATATCCCTGTTTGCACAAATAGCTACAGAGGAAACAGTCAGAGTCTCAAACAATTATAGGCAAAAACATTTGGCTAAACTTGTCATGACTTATAACAGTGGCATGGCTTCATTTTACCAGGGGCATTAGATTAAGAACAGCTAAATATTTGGTATCAGGGCATGAGACAGTGGGTGCACCAGCAGTCCAGCACCATGTACCTAAACCGGGGCATAAAGTGGTGATTCAGAGCATGTTGCCCCAAGAAACAAACATCCCAGAAACATATCTGGGTTGGTCCCATTTTTGTTCACTCTAGCCACCTACTGCTATGTTTTGTTTTTGAAATGGAGGCATGCCCCTGGCCTCTGCATCATAATGATGCATGCAGCCATCTTATGTGTGGATAGCAAATCTAGTCCTAGTCATACCACTGTGTACATCGTTTTCCCTATATTTCCCTTTTCGACCAAGAGAGCGGTTGGATGACCAGTCTGTACTACTTTCACCCCCTATCCTTCCTGTTTGTACCAAGTCCGATGTACATACTAAATTCCCCCACCCCCACTTTATTTCTTGTTTGAACCAAGTACAAGATTCGACTCCATGAAGTAGCTTTACCTCTAACAATAGAAGAAAAAAATATGTGTCGTTGGACCATCCGATCGAGAGGGGCTGAGAGGTAGAAAATGATGCACATGCAGCGACGTAGCGAGCTGGGGAAGTAGAGCTAGGGCGCTTTCGAAGGAAGATATACCTGAAGTTCATTGGGATGTGGATAGCTGGCGGCGGGAGGCCGGATCCGCCCACACTAGGGCAACGACGAAGGGTTCGGAGGACCTCCCGCACCGGCGCTCGGCCAGAGATAACGGTGCGGCCTGCAGTGGGTCTCCTCCCTCGCTGTCGACGACGGCCTAAACGCTTCCCCTCCTCCCCTTGACCAGCGGAGGGGGATACGTCTGGATCTATAACCAGCGGTGAGGATAGAAAGACGGTGTTTTTTGAAGGGAGAAAGACAGTGTTACCACCGCTATCTTGTTTAGATCTGGAGAGGATGAGAGTGTGTGAATAGAGCAACCCTAGCAAGCAAGTGCAGAGGCTCCGGCCTATATATACGTAGTGGGGTAGTTTTCCTTTTTCACTCCATCAAAACAATCGTTTAAAATTGTGTACATGCCAGGTCGCTGGTTTTTTTGAGTTGTTGATTGTTTTTTGAGATAGCTACCCACTTATTCCAAGTGGTGTTACGGTGTGCCAGGTCGCACTTTGTATCGTTCAAGTCTGGTACAAGACCCTCCATTAAATGAACAACCACCCCCTCGTAAAATTTGTGAACAAGCCACGGCTAAAATTATCGGAAACGTGGGCTGCCCCAACATGCATTATTATTTATATTTCCTAGTATGTGGGAGTATCCTCAAAACAAAATGTGAGAGTACAATATTTATTGGGCCCCTTTGTAATTGGTGCTAAATTTTCACCAAAGATTTAACTGACAAAATGTTAGTGCATGTTAACAAGAATTATATCGTTTGATTCATATTTTAACATAGTTTTCAATTATGTAACTTTTTGTGACATGCATGAACGTTTGGTTAGTTAAATTTATAGTCAAAATTTGGCAAGGTGCATTAAATCAACACATGCAAGTATCAAAAGGAAAGTCGCGGCATGCATGCATGCGTTGTAATTAATGCATTGGTAAACGCAATTATTGAAATATATCGAGTGTAGTGCTTTGATGTGTCGCGTCAACTCGTACAACAAGAAGTTTGATTACTACAACGCCCTCTCGCCTTAACCGCACCTGCCTTTGGTTGCATGACAGGTGGGTCACCCACCTGTTGGGCCCACCTTTCATACACGCAAAGGCAGGAGCAGTAAGTCAATGAAGCTGCGTCCCTCCCTCGCCCATGAGCGTGGTGGCTGGCAGGACTAGGAGAAGCTTTCGTTCGCTACACGCTCTCCCTCCCGCACGCGGTGGACATGCAGCAGTTCAATCGGTGTCAGATGGCCAAAAGCATATTGTAGTACTCCTCCACTGCAGTAGTACTCCATCATTGTTCGACTTCCCGAAGAGGCGAAGAGCCAAGCACAGCCCGGACGCTCGTGTGGCAGTTTCATGTGTATGGTACTAGTGTAATGGGGAGTATCATATGATACTAGTGTATGATACTACACATCTGTAGTGCATAGTATCATATGTTATGCTGGTCATAGTGGGAGTAACTTAGCAAGTAACATAGCGCATTCCAAGACAAATTTGCTTATGTGGCACATAGTTAATGAGGAGAGAGGTGTTTGGAGTAACATAATATGTTACTGTAACATAGCGCAACCCAAAGCAAAATGAGTCTATAATATAATAAATGCTATCATCTATGATACTACTTGTATGTTACTTTGCACTATGAAGGTAGTAACAAAGACAAGTGTCATATGCAAGACACTAGTCTGAGTTACTCCCCACTATGACTAGCCTTAGTATCATCGATGACTTCATTTATTAGCATGCATGACACATAGTATCATCAATGAAGGAAGGGCCCGGAGGAGAATGAGTGTGGGTCTTTGGCTATGGCTGGGAGCTGGAGCTCAAGTTAATATAGTGGGCGAATGGCAATGAGCCACGGCAGACGGATGGACGACTTGCGCCGGCGTAGGTTTGTCGGCAGCCGCGTGTCATTAACGTGGGCGGCGGACGGAAGGATGGCCGTGGTGTCATTAACGCGGAACAGTCGCTTGCACCGGGATGCCGCGCGGGTGGCGCTCTCTTGGCCGTCGCGCTGCTGCAATGTCGGCACAGTGAGAGGTCGCGTCGGGCATGAATGCGGACGTTGCTTCAGTGACTTAACCGCGGGTGCGTTGGATCACTGACATGTGGGCCCAACGGGCATCTGGCCCACATGTCAGTGACACACCAACTGCACCTATAGCTAAGTCCAGTGAATGCGGCATTGACGTTGTTGAGAGACGGTGACCATTTCAGGCGGGAAGCGCGCGCTAGCGATGGAAGGGGTTACGGTAGGCCAGGGCGGTCAGACGCTGGCGTGGTGGTAAAATGTGAACTCATGGATGACGAGCCTTTGAAGTATATGCGGCACGTATTGACAACCAAGCGTCCATGCAACAGCTCTTGTCGCCAGCTAGCCTTCGACGACCACCATTACACACCACACAACAATGCATAACTTATGAATAATGGACGAATCGATCAGACACACACTTGTGTGCAGTGGCACTATGATCGGTTGCTCACGATAGTACATACTCCGTACCATAGTACCCTCTCTAGCTAGGTTGTTTTATAGATTGTCGTTGTGATGGACGATATACATGAGAAAGGCGCCGAGTCACGAGTATGACCGTTGGTGTTGAGCCAGGTGAATACATTCTCGGTGTTCGCGGAGGCCTCCAGCAAACGTCTAAACAGTAATGTCAGGCACCGCCGGGGCGCGCAGGTGACAGGCTCGCCGTTTGTGTTGCACCATGAGCAGGACTTTGATTGAGAGGGCGACGTGCATGCATTAGCATGGTTTGACAGCGTGAGCGTGAGTGTCTGGCTGTCTGCACGCGTACATGCTACTTGCCTCTATGGACGGTGTGCGCTAATGTGTGCATCACGTATAATATAAAAAATCCCTTTGCGCATTTAACGCAAAGTATTTCATTTTCCTTTGGCTGACGAGTGTGCGTTGCAGCGACGAGTCCATGGTTGGATTCCTCACATACGCATAATTTTGGTTTTTATTTCTATCTCCACTGACAGGTAGGCCCGCATAGATAGATAGATAAAGAACAAGAGCTGATGAGGCGCATGTGGACTGTTTGACTGGTCAACCAGACAAATACGGAGCTATACGCTGAGCCAGTGACCGTATAATCACCATATCTCATATGCAATGATCAAAGTAAGCTATCAAGACAAGTTTGATGACCGCCAATGCATTTTACTCGGAAATAAATGACCAGGATTGAAGTGGAATCCAAATTTCCTTCGTCTTTTGTCCTTGAGCTCTTGACAAACTAATGCACTATACAGTTGTCCGGTCACTCCACCCCAGAGCTGTCACCAAGCGTCGTTCATGCCACCACGCCGCACACTAACCGGTAAGGAAGCGATGGCATCCCGCCACGCCGAGTTCCTCGCCGCCCACGACCGCACACAGAATGGTAGGGAAGCGATGGCATCCCGCCGTGCCGAGTTCATCGTCGCTAACGACCTCACACCTATGTGGCCGGAATTTGAAGCTACCAAGGCCGAATGGGCAGTAGAGCAAGAGGCGGCCAAAGCCGCATAGAGGGAGCGGAAAAGTCAGAAAGCACTCAAGAAAAGAGACGCCCGCCGCCGCAAGAAAGAAGAGGACACACGCGCTGTTGCGGAGAGGTCGGCGGAGATCCAAGAACGATGGGGTGTCGCCAACAAAGCCGGGAAGGAGAACGACGACGTCTGGCCAGCATGTGAGAAGTAGTAGTACTAGTAGTAGTTAGTGTGTGTGTCTGTGTCGCCCGTACGTTTGTTTAATTAATTACGAGCATGTACCAGTAGTACTACTTACTACTGTAGTTTTTAGAGCAAATTACCAGTACATTAGACTCAATGGAAAAATTCCTATCCTATGCATCAAATGGCATCTCTTTATCTATAGGAATTGAGATGCATGTCATCTCACTTCCTATGATTTTCATATTCCTATAAAATTCCTATCCTATGAACCAAAGGAGGCCTCTGCTGGAGTAACTACTGTAGCTAGCAGTAATGCTGGTACAGTAGTTTCCTTCAAGAAGCGGAATTCAACGAAGTCATGATGGTTCCTTCGTCCGAGCAACGTCACAGTGGGAAAGGTTGGGCCTGTGATTTGACGGCTCATTAGTAATTACGGCGGCGCGACGACCGGGGTGACTCTCCCTTGGAGTTCTGCGGGCATGGCAAGTGGACCAGGATGGTCGACGTCCCACATGTCGGCGAACGGAAGTATTCTTTCCGATATCGAGGAGCAAGGAAACCGCGTGGTATAGTATCACTCTGATTTATATTTATTTTTTATTTCTAATGAATGCTAGCGTTTCAACTCTTACGACGAAGGAGTGCCAAACACGGCACGTGCTGGATGTCCCACACATCAGCGAAAGGAGTGGGACATGAACAGCGTGGTAGAGCGTCTCCACTTCTGGGTCGGAGACCACGCGTAGTAGTACTAGTGGTATGAACGATACAAAGTGCGACCCGGAGAGAAAGACACGTCTAGTTGGAAGGTCTCGGGGCATACACGTAAACAAATATAAAACCTAATATGTGCCTCCAATTAATATAGTAGTATTAGAGTACTTAGGCACGTACTCCATAACATCACCGGGCATTGCACGTACAACATTTAGTGGTGTAAGAGACAAATGCCTATATGCCACGCATGTTCATACTATTTGTGCCTTTCTACTTCACTTACTGCGCTACATTACTCAGGTTCGTACGTCCACTCCTGGGTACATGTCCGTCTCGTAGTTCCAGTCCCACGTGTTCTTCATAGATAGAACGATCCATAACTGTGGGCAACGGGAGTCCATATAATCATAGTTAGTGTGGCTCCCCACGATGGAGACTCATCCAAACTATGGCCAGCCTCGACGCGGAGCAGTCGTGTGCACCGGGAAGCGGCGGTCTCTCGGCCGTCGCGCTGCTAGAAAGCCGGCACCAGTGAGAGGTCGCCTCCGCTCTGTCCGGGCATTAATGCGGCACTGACGTTCCAGGGCGACGCTGGCCGTTTCACGCAGGAAGCGCGCGCCGGCAAGGGAGGGGGGTTAGCTCGGCCAGGACGGTCAGACGCGGGCATGGTGGTGGTATTGGTTTTGAACCGTTTCAGGTTTAGTACTGGTAGTTTGCAAAACTACTCAATTATTGCACTCAGTTTCCTAAGAAAATGTGGTAAAAAATTACTCCACAGCCTGCTTCCCTTCTCCTTCCTCTTCCGCTGCCCGCGCACGTCCGCGGGAAGCGACCGGTCAATCCTTATATAGGAGTGCTAGCACAAAAAGATGCATGCATGACCACTAAAATTTCCAGATTAAAGCACCACTCCGGCGGGAGTATGGCGTATGTCGTTACCTTCGGTCGGGCCATGGCTACCGGGCTACGGCGACCAGAGAAGAGGCGGTGGGAGGGGAATGAATGCAGCTACTGTTTGGGTTCGCCGTCCGGCTTAAATAAATGCGCACCATCACGTGTACCCGCGAGTGCACAAATTGTAACATACGTGTCTGCTTAAGTGGGTGTCACGTAACTGGTGTGTGTGAGAGATTCTGAGAGACAGAGTGCGTGTGTGCGACTCTAGTCTTCAGACATGTACTCAACCTTTTGCATCGGGATATAAGTACAATGGTATTACACTTTAGCTAGTGATTTACGTGGCCATGTTAACGTGGTTGTGTAAAAAAATGTCACTTCCTGCTCGTGATTTGCGTTATATAATTACTAGCAAGATGCTCGTGCATTGCACGGAACATCAATATGCATTTTTTTACAAAACACCTGTTGTGATTGACCCATGCAGGAGTAATCCCATGTGTAAAACTAATGATATCTCGAGAATTTTATCGGAAAACGGGTATCTCGACAATTTCATCAAAAAAATGAAAGATGAGAGATAAGGTGAGGAGGAGTGGAGTGTGGTGGTGACTGGTGGTCGGACTGGGTGGAGGCATGGGGATGGACAACACCGGCAGGTGGCAGCGGCCACCATGCTAGATTGTTCCAGAGACTTCCTTTTTTAATTGCTCAACAATGAGGTTGTGGGAGATAAGGACGATGAACAAGGCAAGGCCTTGTCTGTAAATGTGGAGAGAGGTGCGGGTATCTTTTGTAAAATTGTCATAGTTTGCTTTCTATCCGTCAGATATAGATCGGACGGTCTATATTACAAGATGGCAGGCACACCATCATCACCAACTCGTTTTTTCTCTACTCTTATAAAAAACGGAGTTGGTGTTGATGGTGTGCCTGCCATCCCGCAATATAGGGCGTCCGATTTATATCTGACGGATAGGAAGGAAACTATGGCAACTTTGCAAAAAGATACCCACGCCCCTATCCACATTTGCAAATAAGGCCTTCCCTCGTTCATCCTTTTCTCTCACAAGATAAACTACTCATATAAATGCATCTTGATGTTCCATGCAACGCATGGGCATCTTGCTAGTTATAAGAGTAATAGAGAGTAGAGATGATAAGTGTGCTAACTACTAAAGTAAAGTGGAATTTGTCCATGTTATACAAGTAAATTAAGGTGATTGCTTATCATACGGGTAAGGTTGGACGAAGGGTGGTAGGAACAAATGCTCCGCCTAGAGCATCTGTGTGTGAGATGGAGTCTTAGTGTGTGTGGGGGTGGGGGTGGGTGCGTGTGTGTGTGACACGGGGTCCTCGGTGGCGGATGTAATTTAAGTGTGCATGGCTTCATCATAGTGTATGACAGAGGCCACCAACGAGGGGGTGCGAGAGAGAAAAGGCCCGTAGGGAGGGAAGAGAAGGCGTGTGCGCGTGAGAGGAGTCGACATCGAGAGAACGTGTTTGTTCGAGAGATTGTTAAGTGTGAGTTTGTGTTTTACCCATCCAGGCGGAAGTTATGTGCACACAAGAAGAGAACGATTCGATGTGGCGTTAGGGTTGAGGGTAATTAACTATGTATGGAGACATAGGAGACCTTGAACGTGCATGTGCGGGAGGTATACATGTATACGTGGGATGTGTGTGTGCACGCGAGCATGATCAAGATAAAAGAAAGAAGACATAAGTCATAAGATCAACGATATGGGAGAGATCGGTATGACAATATTCATGCATGTCAGAGTGTAGGGAAGAAGGCTCGATAATTGAGCATGTGTTTTTGTCTTTAAGAGGTAGTGGCGTGGGCTGGAGCATGCATGTATGGCGAGCAGAGGGAGCGAGACAGAACGATTGTGCAAAAGAGATCAACCTATAAATGCATGTATGGAGAGACATATATAGTGTGGGTGATAGGAAGCAAGAGTGCGTGCGACAAAGAAATGTTGAAGGAGAAACTACAGATAGATACAGAGATAGAGATGCAAGCTAGAGGGACATCGACTAGTTTGAGTGTTGGAGATGACCGCCGGGTGGTTCAGAGGGTGAAGTTATGTGTGTGTGAGAGAAAGATAAAAAGAGGGCACTTGACTGCATGTAGAGAGAAACATATATAGTGTGCGTGATAGGAAGCAAGAGTGGGGGCGAGAAAGTGAAGGAAATATGCCCTAGAGGCAATAATAAAGTTATTATTTATTCATTATATCATGATAAATGTTTATTATTCATGCTAGAATTGTATTAACCGGAAACTTAGTACATGTGTTAATACATAGACAAACATAGTGTCACTAGTATGCCTCTACTTGACTAGCTCGTTAATCGAAGATGGCTGAGTTTCCTGGCCATGGACATGAGTTGTCATTTGATTAACGGGGTCACATCATTAGGAGAATGATGTGATTGACTTGACCCATTCCATTAGCTTAGCACTCGATCGTTTAGTATTCTGCTATTGCTTTCTTCATGACTTATACATGTTCCTATGACTATGAGATTATGCAACTCCCGTTTACCGGAGGAACACTTTGTGTGCTACCAAAGGTCACAACATAACTGTGTGATTATAAAGGTGCTCTAAAGGTGTCTCCGAAGGTACTTGTTGGGTTGGCGTATTTCGAGATTAGGATTTGTCACTCCGATTGTCGGAGAGGTATCTCTGGGCCCACTCGGTAATGCACATCACTATAAGCCTTGCAAGCATTGCAACTAATGAGTTAGTTGCGGGATGATGTATTACGGAACGAGTAAAGGGACTTGCCGGTAACGAGATTGAACTATGTATTAAGATACCGACGATCGAATCTCGGGTAAGTAACATACCGATGACAAAGGGAACAAACGTATGTTGTTATGCAGTTTGACCGATAAAGGTCTTCATAGAATATGTAGGAGCCAATATGAGCATCCAGGTTCCACTATTGGTTATTGACCGGAGACATGTCTCGGTCATGTCTACATAGTTCTCGAACCCGTAGGGTCCGCACGCTTAAAGTTCGATGACGGTTATATTATGAGTTTATGTGTTTTGATGTACCGAAGGTAGTTCAGAGTCCCGGATGTGATCACGGACATGACGAGGAGTCTCAAAATGGTCGAGACATAAAGATTGATATATTGGAAGCCTATATTTGGATATCAGAGGTGTTCCGGGTGAAATCGGGATTTTACCGGAGTACCGGGGGTTACCGGAACCCCCCCTCCCCGGGGTGGGGGGTTTAATGGGCCAAGATGAGCCTTAGTGGAGAAGAGGAGGGGCGGCCAGGGCAGGCCGCATGCCCCCTCCCCCTCTAGTCTGAATTGGACAAGGAAGGGGGCGGCGCCCCCCTTTCCTTCCTCTCTCCATCCTCCTCCCCCCTTCTCCTACTCCAACTAGGAAAGGAGGGAGTCCTACTCCCGGTTGGAGTAGGACTCCTCCCTGGCGCGCCTCCTCCTGGCCGGCCGCCGAACCCCCCTTGCTCCTTTATATACGGGGGCAGGGGGCACCTCTAGACACAACAATTGATCTCTTGATCTCTTAGCCATGTGCGGTGCCCCCCTCCACCATAATCCACCTCGATAATATCGTAGCGGTGCTTAGGCGAAGCCCTGCGTCGGTAGAACATCATCATCGTCACCACGCCGTCATGCTGACGGAACTCTCCCTCAAAGCTCGACTGAATCGGAGTTCAAGGGACGTCATCGAGCTGAATGTGTGCTGAACTCGGAGGTGCCGTGCGTTTGGTACTTGATCGGTCCGATCGTGAAGACGTACGACTACATCAACCGCGTTGTGCTAACGCTTCCGCTTTCGGTCTACGAGGGTACGTGGACAACACTCTCCCCTCCCGTTGCTATGCATCACCATGATCCTGTGTGTGCGTAGGATTTTTTTTTGAAATTACTACGTTCCCCAACAGTGGCATCCGAGCCTGGTTTTATGCGTAGATGTTATATGCACGAGTAGAACACATGAGTTGTGGGCGATACAAGTCATACTGCTTACCAGCATGCCATACTTTGGTTCGGCGGTATTGTTGGATGAAGCGGCCCGGACCGACATTACGCATACGCTTACGCGAGACTGGTTCTACCGACGTGCTTTGCACACAGGTGGCTGGCGGGTGTCTGTTTCTCCAACTTTAGTTGAACCGAGTGTGGCTACGCCCGGTCCTTGAGAAGGTTAAAACAGCACTAACTTGACAAACTAGCGTTGTGGTTTTGATGCGTAGGTAAGAACGGTTCTTGCTCAGCCCGTAGCAGCCACGTAAAACTTGCAACAACAAAGTAGATGACGTCTAACTTGTTTTTGCAGGGCATGTTGTGATGTGATATGGTCAAGGCATGATGTTATATTTTATTGTATGAGATGATCATGTTATGTAACCGAGTTATCGGCAACTGGCAGGAGCCATATGGTTGTCGCTTTATTGTATGCAATGCAAACGCCCTATAATGCTTTACTTTATCACTAAGCGGTAGCGATAGTCATAGAAGCATAAGTTGTCGAGACGACAACGATGCTACGATGGAGATCAAGGTGTCACGCCGGTGACGATGGTGATCATGACGGTGCTTCGGAGATGGAGATCACAAGCACAAGATGATGATGGCCCTATCATATCACTTATATTGATTGCATGTGATGTTTATCTTTTATGCATCTTATCTTGCTTTGATTGACGGTAGCATTATAAGATGATCTCTCACTAAATTTCAAGGTATAAGTGTTCTCCCTGAGTATGTTCCGAAAGTTCTTCGTGCTGAGACACCACGTGATGATCGGGTGTGATAGGCTCTACGTTCAAATACAACGGGTGCAAAACAGTTGCACACGCAGAATACTCAGGTTAAACTTGACGAGCCTAGCATATGCAGATATGCCCTCGGAACACTGAGACTGAAAGGTCGAGCATGAATCATATAGTAGATATGATCAACATAGTGATGTTCACCATTGAAACTACTCCATCTCACGTGATGATCGGACATGGTTTAGTTGATATGGATCACGTGATCACTTAGAGGATTAGAGGGATGTCTATCTAAGTGGGAGTACTTTAAGTAATATGATTAATTGAACTTTAATTTATCATGAACTTAGTCCTGGTAGTATTAGCATATCTATGTTGTAGATCAATAGCTCGCGTTTAGCTCCCCTGTTTTATTTTGATATGTTCCTAGAGAAAACTAAGTTGAAAGATGTTAGTAGCAATGATGCGGACTTGGTCCGTGATCTGAGGATTAACCTCATTGCTGCACAGAAGTATTATGTCCTTTATGCACCGCTAGGTGACAGAACTATTGCAGGAGCAGATGCAGACGTTATGAACGTTTTGACAAAAGCGCGGTACGATGACTACTTGATAGTTTAGTGCACCATGCTTTACGGCTTAGAACCGGGACTTGAAAAATGTTTTGAACGCCACGGAGCATATAAGATGTTCCAAGAGTTGAAATTGGTATTTCATACTCGTGCCCATGTCGAGAGGTATGAGACCTCTGACAGTACTTTGCCAATAAGATGGAGGAGAATAGCTCAACCAGTGAGCATGTGCTCAGATTGTCTGAGTACTACAATTACTTGAATCAAGTGGGAGTTAATCTTCCAGATACGATAGTAATTGACAAAGTTCTCTAGTCACTATCACCAAGTTAATAGAACTTTGTGATGAACTATAATATGCAAGGGATGACGAAAGTAATTCCCGAGCTCTTCGCGATGCTGAGATCGGCGAATGTAGAAATCAAGAAAAGAGCATCAAGTGTTGATGGTTAACAAGATCACTAGTTTCAAGAAAAAGGGCAAAGGGAAGAAGGGGAACTTCAAGAATAATGGCAAGCAAGTTGCTGCTCAAGTGAAGAAGCCCAAGTCTGTACCTAATCCTGAGACTAAGTGCTTCTGCTGCAAAGGGGTTGGTCACTGGAAGCGGAACCCCAAGTATTTGGCGGATAAGAAGAATGGCAAAGTGAACAAGGTATATTTGATATACAGATTATTGATGTGTATTTTACTAGTGTTCGTAGCAACCCCTCAGTATTTGATACTGTTTCAGTTGCTAAGAGTAGTAACTCGAAACGGGAGTTGCAGAATGAACAAAAACTAGTTAAGGGTGAAGTGACGATGTGTGTTGGAAGTGGTTCCAAGATTGATATGATCATCATCGCACGCTCCCTACACTTTCGGGATTAGTGTTGAACCTAAATAAGTGTTATTTGGTGTTTGCGTTGAGCATGAATATGATTTGATCATGTTTATTGCAATACGGTTATTCATTTAAGTTAGAGAATAATTGTTGTTCTATTTACATGAATAAAACCTTCTATGGTCATACACCCAATGAAAATGGTTCGTTGGATCTCGACTGTAGTGATACACATATTCATAATATTGAAGCCAAAAGATGCAAAGTTAATAATGATAGTGCAACTTATTTGTGGCACTGTCGTTTAGGTCATATTGGTGTAAAGCGCATGAAGAAACTCCATGCTGATGGGCTTTTGGAATCACTTGATTACGAATCACTTGATGCTTGCGAACCATGCCTCTTGGGCAAGATGACTAAACCGCCGTTCTCTGGAACAATGGAGCGAGCAACAGATTTGTTGGAAATCATACATAATGATGTATGTGGTCCGATGAATATTGAGGCTCACGGCAGGTATCGTTATTTTCTGACCTTCACAGATGATTTGAGCAGATATGGGTATATCTACTTGATGAAACATAAAGTCTGAAACATTTTGAAAGTTCAGATAATTTCAGAGTGAAGTGGAAAATCATCGTAACAAGAAAATAAAGTTTCTACGATCTGATCTTGGAGGAGAATATTTGAGTTACGAGTTTGGCTTCATTTGAAACAATGCGGAATAGTTTCGCAACTCACGCCACCTAGAACACCACAACGTAATGGTGTGTCCGAACGTCGTAATCGTACTTTACTAGATATGGTGCGATCTATGATGTCTCTTACTGATTTACCGCTATCTTTTTGGGGTTATGCATTAGAGACAGCTGCATTCACGTTAAATAGGGCACCATCTAAATCCGTTGAGACGACACCATATGAACTGTGGTTTGGCAAGAAACCAAAGTTGTCATTTCTTAAAGTTTGGGTTGCGATGCTTATGTGAAAAAGTTTCATCCTGATAAGCTCAAACCCAAATCGGAGAAATGTGTCTTCATAGGATACCCAAAGAAGACAGTTGGGTACACCTTCTATCACAAATCCGAAGGCAAGACATTTGTTGTTAAATTTGGATCCTTTCTAGAGAAGGAGTTTCTCTCGAAATAAGTGAGTGGGAGGAAAGTACAACTTGATGAGGTAATTGTACCTTCTCTCGAATTAAAAAGTAGCTCATCACTGAAATTAGTTCCAGTGATGCCTACACGAATTAGTGAGGAAGTTAATGATGATGATCATGAAACTTCAGATCAAGTTTCTACCAAACCTCGTAGGTCAACTAGAGTAAGATCCGCACCACAGTGGTATGGTAATCCTGTTCTGGAAGTCATGTTACTAGACCATGACGAACCTGCGAACTATGAGGAAGCGATGATGAGCCCAGATTCCGCGAAATGGTTTGAGGCCATGAAATCTGAGATGGGATCCATGTATGAGAACAAAGTGTGGACTTTGGTTGACTTGCCCGATGATCAGCAAGCCATTGAAATTAAATGGATCTTCAAGAGGAAGACGGACACTGATAGTAGTGTTAATATCTACAAAGCTAGAATTGTCGCAAAAGTTTTTCGACAAGTTCAAGGTACTGACTACGATGAGAGTTTCTCACTCGTATCTATGCTTGAGTCTGTCCGAGTCATGTTAGCAATTACCGCATTTTATGAAATCTGGAAAATGGATAAACAAAACTGCATTCCTTAATGGATTTCTTAAAGAAGATTTGTATATGATGCAACCAGAAGGTTTTGTCGATCCAAAGGATGCTAACAAAGTGTGCAAGCTCCAGCGATCCATCTATGGACTGGTGCAAGCATCTCGGAGTTGGAATATACGCTTTGATGAGTTGATCAAAGCATATAGTTTTATACAGACTTATGATGAAGCCTGTATTTACAAGAAAGTGAGTGGGAGCACTTCAGCATTTCTAATAAATATATGTGAATGACATATTGTTGATCAGAAATAATGTAGAATTTTCTGGAAAGCATAAAGGAGTATTTGAAAGGAGTTTTTTCAAAGAAAGACCTCGGTGAAGCTGCTTACATATTGAGCATCAAGATCTATAGAGATAGATCAAGACGCTTGATAAGTTTTGTCAATGAGTACATACCTTGACAAGATTTTGAAATAGTTCAAAATGGAACAGTCAAAGAAAGAGTTCTCGCCTGTGTTACAAGGTGTGAAATTGAGTAAGACTCAAAGCCCGACCACGGCAGAAGATAGAAAGAGAATGAAAGTCATTCCCTATGCCTCAGCCATAGGTTCTATAAAGTATGCCATGTTGTGTACCATATCTATTGTATACCCTACCACTGAGTTTGGCAAGGGAGTACAATAGTGATCTAGGAGTAGATCAATGGACAGCGGTCAAAATTATCCTTAGTGGAATAAGGATATGTTTCTCGATTATGGAGGTGACAAAAGGTTCGTCGTAAAGGGCTACGTCGATGCAAGTTTTTGACACTGATCCAGATGACTCTAAGTCTCAATCTGGATACATATTGAAAGTGGGAGCTATTAGCTAGAGTAGCTCCGTGCAGAGCATTGTAGACATAGAATTTGCAAAATACATACGGATCTGAATGTGGCAGACCCGTTGACTAAACTTCTCTCACAAGCAAAACATGATCACACCTTAGTACTCTTTGGGTGTTAATCACATAGCGATGTGAACTAGATTATTGACTATAGTAAACCCTTTGGGTGTTGGTCACATGACGATGTGAACTATGGGTGTTAATCACATGGTGATGTGAACTATGGGTGTTAAATCACATGGTGATGTGAACTAGATTATTGACTCTAGTGCAAGTGGGAGACTGAAGGAAATATGCCCTAGAGGCAATAATAAAGTTATTATTTATTTCATTATATCATGATAAATGTTTATTATTCATGCTAGAATTGTATTAACCGGAAACTTAGTACATGTGTGAATACATAGACAAACATAGTGTCACTAGTATGCCTCTACTTGACAAGCTCGTTAATCAAAGATGGTTGAGTTTCCTGGCCATGGACATGAGTTGTCATTTGATTAACGGGGTCACATCATTAGGAGAATGATGTGATTGACTTGACCCATTCCGTTAGCTTAGCACTTGATCGTTTAGTATTCTGCTATTGCTTTCTTCATGACTTATACATGTTCCTATGACTATGAGATTATGCAACTCCCGTTTACCGGAGGAACACTTTGTGTGCTACCAAACGTCACAACGTAACTGCGTGATTATAAAGGTGCTCTAAAGGTGTCTCCGAAGGTACTTGTTGGGTTGGCGTATTTCGAGATTAGGATTTGTCACTCCGATTGTCGGAGAGGTATCTCTGGGCCCACTCGATAATGCACATCACTATAAGCCTTGCAAGCATTGCAACTAATGAGTTAGTTGCGGGATGATGTATTACGGAACGAGTAAAGAGACTTGCCGGTAACGAGATTGAACTATGTATTAAGATACCGACGATCGAATCTCGGGTAAGTAACATACCGATGACAAAGGGAACAAACGTATGTTGTTATGAGGTTTGACCGATAAAGATCTTCGTAGAATATGTAGGAGCCAATATGGGCATCTAGGTTCCGCTATTGGTTATTGACCGGAGACATGTCTCGATCATGTCTACATAGTTCTCGAACCCGTAGGGTCCGCACGCTTAAAGTTCGATGGCGGTTATATTATGAGTTTATGTGTTTTGATGTACCGAAGGTAGTTCAGAGTCCTGGATGTGATCACGGACATGACGAGGAGTCTCGAAATGGTCGAGACATAAAGATTGATATATTGGAAGCCTATATTTGGATATCGGAAGTGTTCCGGGTGAAATCGGGATTTTACCGGAGTACCGGGGGTTCCCGGAACCCCCCCGGGGGTTTAATGGGCCAAGATGGGCCTTAGTGGAGAAGAGGAGGGCGGCCAGGGCAGGCCGCGCGCCCCCTCCCCCTCTAGTCCGAATTGGACAAGGAAGGGGGCGGCGCCCCCCTTTCCTTCCTCTCTCCCTCCTCCTTCCCCCTTCTCCTACTCCAACTAGGAAAGGAGGGAGTCCTACTCCCGGTGGGAGTAGGACTCCTCCCTGGCGCGCCTCCTCCTAGCCGGCCGCCTCTCCCCCCTTGCTCCTTTATATACAGGGGCAGGGGGCACCTCTAGACACAACAATTGATCTCTTAGCCGTGTGCGGTGCCCCCCTCCACCATAATCCACCTCGATAATATCGTAGCGGTGCTTAGGCGAAGCCCTGCGTTGGTAGAACATCATCATCGTCACCACACCGCCGTGCTAATGGAACTCTCCCTCAAAGCTCGGCTGGATCGGAGTTCGAGGGACGTCATCGAGCTGAACGTGTGCTGAACTCGGAGGTGCCGTGTGTTCGGTACTTGATCGATCGGATCGTGAAGCGTACGACTACATCAACCGCGTTGTGCTAACGCTTCCGCTTTCGGTCTACGAGGGTACGTGGACAACACTCTCCCCTCTCGTTGCTATGCATCACCATGATCCTGTGTGTGCGTAGGAAATTTTTTGAAATTACTACGTTCCCCAACAGAAAGAAGGTTGATGGAGAAACAGATAAATAGAAAGATAAAGATGCTAGCTAGTGTGTGTTAGAGATAGGAGTCGAGTGGATCAGAAGGCTGAGTTATGTGTGTGGGTGTGAGAGAGATAGAGAGAGTGTGCATGTGAGTCACATACAAACAAATATCAGAGAGAAATGAGATCCCGAGAGATGGAGTTTTGTGTCTGCGAGAGAGAAAGATATTTCACAACGAGAGTGATGGCTAGAGAGACATATGAGGGAACGCAAGATATCTCTAGGGAGAGAGAGTGTGTGTGAGCGACATACAAGAGAATGGTGGAGAGATATGAGACCCTGGGAGAAAGAGTTTGTGTTTGTGTGTGAGAAAGAGATATTTAAGAGGAAGAGTCGTAGCTTCTCATATCTAAGGAGCGAAAGACATCTCTGTGTGAGAGGGGGTGTGCGAGTGGCACACAGGGGAATAGTAGAGAGAAATGAGACCCCGGGAGATGAAGTTTGTGTTTGTGTGAGAGAAAGAGATTTCACATGAAGTATCATAGTTAGAGACACATAGCAGGGAGTGAGATATACTTAGAGAGAGATAGAGTGATGAAGGTCGAGGGAGAGAGTACCGTCAGGGTGTTGCGAAGATGAAAGATCATTGTCGACATACAGGTAGAACGAAAGATACCCGAGAGACGATGAACGTGTATAGGTCTAGAGAGATACTCCTATATAAGCATGAGTGATAGCTATATGAGACGAATATCTGGATTAAAGGGTAATCAAATATTTAAACTGGAGATCACGACACCGATAATATCATAACGCAAATTGGTGTATCAAACATGCATATTCATTTGAATTTGGGGACACGTGTAATGTTATATAGTTTATCAATATTAGTGATCCATAGATTTTTTAATTAGAGACAATGCATGATTTATATGCAATTAGTGTCTAAATGGGATTACACTATATGTTGCGTGTGTGAAACACATTATACATGTTTGAGAAGTAAAAAAATGCATGAAACACACATTAATTGGAGACAGTTAGCGAGGAATGCATACATTGGATTTCAACATAAAGTGGTTTCAAATATTCGAAAATCCAAATTAAGATGGATACAGCCTTATGAATCTGAGATCATGCCATTTGTAAACCATATTTATGTATAAAGGGTGTTGTGCTTTTGAAAGTATATATAAAGAAATGATGTATATAGAATTTTATTCCAATCGCAAATGGATCCTGCCCGAACAAAAATAGAATACAAACTAGATTCGAATTGAGTTGGCGCGGTAAACATGCACTCTTGCTCTACAAATATTTGAACAAAGCGGGGAAAGTCACAGTAACCGCTCGAAACCAAAATCTGCGAGATGGAAATTACTGCCTATCCCTGACACGCAAAGCCTATCGGCTCGATTTCTATAGGTTTCGATAGGGGTAGGTTTGTAATTTCACTCAAACGTGACATAGCCGCCTCTCACCCGGATTCATACACGGTGGGCGCCAAAACACAGTGTCTCCTCGGCCGAAATCGACTCCCTCCCCGATTCATACACGGTGGGCGCCAAAAACAAACTCTCGTCGGCAAATATTCGGTGTATGCGAGATTACCGTCCTATCCCCAACCTACTAATATTGCTGTGATGTAGGAAATTTTAAACGGGGGCTAAGTTTGTAAATTTCCTCGCATTTGAGACAAGCGTGCCCTGAAGACATGGTTCCCCCCTTCCTCTCTCCCTCCATTTTCCCATTCGTACTCCGTGGGCGCCAAAACACCCTCTGTCGGGGATATACCCCGCGGTATGACCCGGCCGGGAGTATGACCCGGCCGGACTTGGCATTTCACCGATGACCCGGCGGAGGACTGGCGACTCATGGGTCTGGCGGCTCATTGGTCAGACAGCTCATGAACCAGACGACTCATGGATGGCCCCGACGGCGGGTCAGACAGAAGACTAGGCCCAAGGCCCAGAAGGCCGGCTCATGTATGGTGGGCCGGCTTAAGAGGAAAGCGTAAGGAATATTCCCTTACAAAGAAAGCAAGACTAGGACTCCACTTGTAATTGAGTAATCCTAATCCTACTAGGACTAGTCATGTAACCCGCCCCTTCAACTTATATAAGGAGGGGCAGGGCACCCCAAAGAGGGACAAGTAACAAGAAACAATCTCTAGGGCTAAACACCGAGAGCCGGTTCCCGGCGACTCTCCCGTGATCATAATGAGACCTAGCCTCAAACAGCATGTAGGGTTGTTACCGGATGATGTTTCCCGGGGCCCGAAGTTGTCTAAATCCTTGTCTTGTGTTGCGTCTCTCGATTCCGCTCAACCTCTCTCAAGCTACCACATAGATGCGTTGGCCTCGCGACTAAGTCCTGACACTAAGGACATCTGCCGTGACAATTCCACGACAGTTGGCGCCCACCGTGGGGCTGCGCACGGTGGTGATGAGTTCTTGAAGGGATCTCTCTTAGGGATCGAAAGCTCGCGATGTGACCAGATGAAGAAGAGTCGGCATGAAACAATCGCGCAGGAAGTCTGCCGTCGGCCGGATTAATTAATTCCGCTCATTAATTTTAGAAGGATGAATACAAGATTGAGATCGGGAATTAGGGTTGCGTCTGTACGCGGCCGCAAGTCGCCGAGATCAACCGGAGTTTTTTACCGCAAGTATACGTCAACTGGTCCGATTTAGTGACCTTGTCTGATTGCTACCCTCTGGCGTGAAGATTGAAGCCTGCTGCAAGTTGATTGACACATGCTTTTACGTTTCTGTTTGTTATGCAGAGAAGCAAACCCCTCAAGGGCACAGATTCCTAGGCCAATCATTACCTTGCAATTGATCTCACAAAAAGCTTTCCAAGTGGTTGCTCACGTGAGTTTCCGATTTTCAAGTATTGTACCTGGCTTTTAAGGAGTCCAGTTTCCAACTGGGTTTGATGTGTCGATCTATTACTCGAGAGTTGCTGCTGTCGTTTCCTGTGTACGCGGCTACTGCTACCTCAAAAAAAATGCCACGACCCAGATGCGGATACGGCTGTGACCCGGTTTCACCACAGTGGTTTTCCTTAAACCGGCCCGCCTTCTGTTTTGACATGCTTGGGAATATTAAACGGTGGCCACTCTGGACTGCGGTCGCGTCAGCAGTCAGCTCCGTCAGTGTGCGCTGCCATTACTGGCAATACTTTGTTACTACTATTTATCTGTCCGGCTCAAGATGGACATCAGAAGGCTACACGAAACTATGGTGCAAAAATACGTGTCTGGAGATTTAAAAAAATCGGACGAAGTTAAAAAAATGCGCAACATTGAGCCGCCTCTGCTGTATTGATTCACCGGGGCCGCATTGAGCCGCCACTGCTGTGATAAGCCGCCGGGGCTATTTTGGGTTGCCGATCTATCTGAGCTGTTTTCTGTTGCGTTGAATGGATCATCGGTCATCCGAACAAATCAGGTGATATCCATCTAAGATTATTTTATTAGCGCATATTGTTTTTCGTCAAAAAACAATCACTTTGGTATGTATACTTTTATGTGCAGGACAATGATTCATCATAAAGATGGTGTAATGCAGTATCCATGGAGTGTGCGGTAGCATCATCATGTAATGGCATCTGCGACCGCTTACTGTTCAACGGGTGGGCGCAAGCCGCCACCCCTGCGTTCCGGTCTACATCAACGCTCCAGCCGACTCGCCCATCCGCGCCGCCTTACAATGCCATGGACGACCTGCTCGTCCACCCTCGCGGCCGGCTCACACGTCTGCGACCGGCTTACAATGTGACGGACAACTTACCTGTCCGCCCTCGCGGCCGACTCGGCGTCCGCGTCGCTTACCCCTCCTGCGATTGACTCGCCCGACCGCACCGGCTCATCTGTCTGCTCCCGCGGCCGACTCGGCCGTGATTGGTTTCAGCTTCACCGTGATGATCATCAACTCCGCGGTGGATAATTTCTGGCCTGACATATCAGGTGAAATCAATCCAGTAATTTTTTATATATTATATATTGTTTTCTTTAAAAAGAGCAATTACTCTGGCTTGCGAGGTTTTTGATACAGGACAATTGTTCACTACATCAACACAACGTGGTTGACTCGCCCATCCGCGCGGCTTAGCGCATCGGCGATCGATTCGCCCGTCCGGACCGGCTTACAACACCACGGCCGGCTCATCTGTCTGTGCCGCCTCTGATGCAACGGTCGTCTTTGCCATCCGTCTCTCGCGGGTTGGTCTATATAAACACACTGGGCCGCACCTGTATGCATGAGCTGTTTATTGAATATGAGCGAGTCACTGCTTGGGAAGCCCGGTTTCTTCCAACAAATTGGAGGTGAATTATCATGTATTATCAGCCGCCGTTTGCACTGGATGGTTCAATGGGCAGGCGCACAAGTCGCCGCCACTACAGTTTGGTTAACTTCAAAACATCCAGTTGGAAGGAACCATTGGCCGAGTTGCTGACACGGCTCATACGGGATCATTTATAACCCGTCGCAGTCACTTCAACCTTCTGTGGATTCACATCGCGCTATCAATACCAATGATATACACCTTATGCTATGATCAATATGGAGAATCTCAAAGCCAACTCCTCGAGTCGTCTTGAGACTCGGGGGCTACAATGATATGACTCGGCAGCATTGGTCGGTTTCAATGCATTCAAGAACTCCGGGTCATTGGAGGGAAAAATAACCCGGTCCTGGAGGCTACCGCCATATTGGTAAAAAGTTTAAAGGCCGTCAGAAAATTTCCGGCTTAAAAAGAAGGATTCCGGTTTAGATCCGGCTCAAGAGACTTGACATCTCCCACAAAGCACTGAAGCTCTTAAATATCCGGTTTAAAATCCGGTTCAAGGGAAATTTATCTGCCACAAAGTTTTGAAGTTCTCAAATCCGGTTCAAAATCCGGTTCAAGGTAAATTTGTTTATCACAAAGCTTTGAAACTCTCAATATCCGGTTTTCCGGTTCAAAAAGAATTTATCTCTCGCAAAAGTTCGAATTCTCAGGAAATATTAAAAGGACCAAAGAGAGTCGGTTACAAAACACAACTCAAACATAGGTACCCTGCTTTAATGGCCATTGGGAGCTGATCGTATTCGAATTTAGCTTAACCCTTTTGGTGTGACCCTGATCGTATTCGAATCAGAGTCATTAAATATTCTCATGATCACTAGGGGGCTTCCTGTTCAAACATAGGTCGTATTCGAACCAAAGAGAACATAGCTGTCGGTACCCATTTGATTGGCACACTGCCGAGCTCACTAGGGGGCTTCTTGATCGTATTCGAATCATAGCTCAACCCCTTTTGGGAACCGACGTGGATCGTATTCGAATCAGCGTCGCTAAACAATTCTCAAGGTCATTTGGGGGCTTCCTGTTCAAACATAGGTCGTATTCGAACCAAAGAGAACATAGTTGTCGGTACCCTCTTGATCGGCAATGCCAAAGCCACTGGGGGCTATATGATCGTATTCGAATCTTAGCTTAACCCCGTTGGGACGGTTTTATGATCGTATTCGAATCAGAAGCCTCAAAATTTTTGGAAGTCTCTTTTTGCAAACAATTTTTGGATTTTATTTGAAGCTCTTTTTCATATCTAAAGTGTATATGAGTGGTTGTTATTTAACCCGGCTTGATTTTCAATGATAAATCGCCAGCTTATGACAATCATCATCTATGTGGAATCATTGGCTTCTAAGGATTGGGTTATCACCCTTACTGCACAGGTCATGTAAACCGGCAGTACAAATTCAATATCACAGTGGTTATATGTGAGATATTATGACCCGCCCTGCGGTAAACCGCCAAGGGATCTTGTGATCTACTTGTGTGCAGGATAAGACTACATTTGGGTGGTTACCCGCCCTGGCTTTTAACGTTAAGTCGCCAGGGCATATGTTGTTTAAACTCTGTGCAGGATTTACAGAGCTATGACTTACATAAATGATTAAGTTCAAGCCCATCATCAAAGACTGAAATTGGTGTCTCAAAAGGGTTATCAATTCTTGATTTTCTCAAAGGCTATAAGCCGCCGGGTTATAAAAATTCCGGCTTACAATGGAGGCGTATTAAATCGCCATCGGCCAAGAGCCGCCGGGTATTTAAACTCCGGATTGACTTATCAACAGATGAGGTATTCAAAGTCGCTTTGGCGCAATGGCTATTATTTTATCAATGGATATGATTTATTCTACAATGGAAAGAATAGTCCCGAGTCGCTGCAGGCTTACGACCTGGCACTTGGGGGCTACATTATTTAAATTGAGATCACATCAAATATGTAAGTCCCATGTCACTGCCAGCATGCACCATGGCACTTGGGGGCTAATGTAAAGACATTTTTTGCTCAACTTATTGAAGACCCGACTCATCACATTCTAAATGAGCCGGCCCTTGGGGGCTGCCAATTGCTCCTATCAAAAATTCAAGGTACACAAGCCTTAATCCATTATATTGAAAGATCCACTACTCAATTGGTAGAGTACAAAGCTCTTAACCTTGTGGACGTGGGTTCAAACCCCATGGTGGAGATTACATCATATGATGTTATTATCAATGAATAATATACAAAGTCCCAGCTTGGTAATATCTTACTGACCCGGCCCTTGGGGGCTACACGTCGTTGGTCAAGTTTACATGATCATATTTACAAAGTTCCTGCTCATTATTGCATAATGACCCGACCCTTGGGGGCTACACTAGTTGAAGTTTTTATGAGCATAAGGCAATTACAAGTCCCAGGTTGCTGCAAGCATGACAACCCGGCACTTGGGGGCTACATATGTGGAATATTCAATTTATGACTAATGAATGAGATGAATAACCCGGATTTCTTCAAAGTTACAACACTTATATTGAAGCAAGTCCTAAGTTATCACTATGTTTTCCTCTTAAGACTTGGGGGCTACAGGTGATATGCATATAAGGGAGAAAAAAATCTTCAAATTCTCAGCATTGAAGGCCGACTCAAATGGATTATTTCTTATAATATTTCTCTACAAGAGCCAATGTCAGCAAATTGGTTATGAAGCTGGCCTATTGACCCGGATTTTTTAGAAGAAGTGCCTGGATTTTTGCATGGGCAAGGTTTGGACATATCTGTTAAAGGAGATTTGCTATAAGATCTTAAGTATGCATCCAGGAGGAAATGACAAGGACTTAAATATGATCAGGTGCCGGTTCAGGAAAATATTTAACCCGGAGCACAACCTATCAAGTTTGTTCTTGTGTCTATTTTACAGGATCAGTTTAACATGGATAAATCCAAATTAAACTAGGGGCTAATGTCGGGGATATACCCCGCGGTATGACCCGGCTGGGAGTATGACCCGACCGGACTTGGCATTTCACCGATGACCCGGCGGAGGACTAGCGACTCATGGGTCTGGCGGCTCATTGGTCAGACAGCTCATGAACCAGACGACTCATGGATGGCCCCGACGGCGGCTCAGACAGAAGACTAGGCCCAAGGCCCGAAGGCCGGCTCATGTATGGTGGGCCGGCTTAAGAGGAAAGCGTAAGGAATATTCCCTTACAAAGAAAGCAAGACTAGGACTCCACTTGTAATTGAGTAATCCTAATCCTACTAGGACTAGTCATGTAACCCGCCCCTTCAACTTATATAAGGAGGGGCAGGGCACCCCAAAGAGGGACAAGTAACAAGAAACAATCTCTAGGGCTAGACACCGAGAGCCGGTTCCCGGCGACTCTCCCGTGATCATAATGAGACCTAGCCTCAAACAGCATGTAGGGTTGTTACCGGATGATGTTTCCCGGGGCCCGAAGCTGTCTAAATCCTTGTCTTGTGTTGCGTCTCTCGATTCCTCTCAACCTCTCTCAAGCTACCACATAGATGCGTTGGCCTCGCGACTAAGTCCTGACACTAAGGACATCTGCCGTGAGAATTCCACGACAGTTACAGGTGATATGCATATAAGGGAGAAAAAAATCTTCAAATTCTCAGCTTGGAGTAGACCAGATTAACCCGGTGTCTGCAACAATCATGACCCGGCATCATTTATTTATAACCCGACAATTTTGGCAATCATAAATCGGCAAGATCTACATCTTTAAGCCGGCTGAATATTAGTTGAATATTTCAAGACCAATATTTTTGTCAAGTCAGAGCATTGAAGGCCGACTCAAATGGATTATTTCTTATAATATTTCTCTACAGGAGCCAATGTCAGCAAATTGGTTATGAAGCTGGCCTATTGACCCGGATTTTTTAGAAGAAGTGCCTGGATTTTTGCATGGGCAAGGTTTGGACATATCTGTTAAAGGAGATTTGCTATAAGATCTTAAGTATGCATCAAGGAGGAAATGACAAGGACTTAAATATTATCAGGTGCCGGTTCAGGAAAATATTTAACCCGGAGCACAACCTATCAAGTTTGTTCTTGTGTCTATTTTACAAGATCAGTTTAACATGGATAAATCCAAATTAAACTAGGGGCTAATGCCGGGGATATACCCCGCGGTATGACCCGGCCGGGAGTATGACCCGGCCGGACTTGGCATTTCACCGATGACCCGGCGGAGGACTAGCGACTCATGGGTCTGGCGGCTCATTGGTTAGACAGCTCATGAACCAGACGACTCATGGATGGCCCCGACGGCGGGTCAGACAGAAGACTAGGCCCAAGGCCCAGAAGGCCGGCTCATGTATGGTGGGCCGGCTTAAGAGGAAAGCGTAAGGAATATTCCCTTACAAAGAAAGCAAGACTAGGACTCCACTTGTAATTGTGTAATCCTAATCCTACTAGGACTAGTCATGTAACCCGCCCCTTCAACTTATATAAGGAGGGGCAGGGCACCCCAAAGAGGGACAAGTAACAAGAAACAATATCTAGGGCTAGACACCGAGAGCCGGTTCCCGGCGACTCTCCCGTGATCATAATGAGACCTAGCCTCAAACAGCATGTAGGGTTGTTACCGGATGATGTTTCCCGGGGCCCGAAGCTGTCTAAATCCCTGTCTTGTGTTGCATCTCTCGATTCCGCTCAACCTCTCTCAAGCTACCACATAGATGCGTTGGCCTCGCGACTAAGTCCTGACACTAAGGACATCTGCCGTGACAATTCCACGACACCCTCTCCACCCCAGCCTTCTCCATCCGCCACCCCATCCACCGTCGTCCTGCTCCACCATGCCGGAGCTGTTACCCCGACGCCGTCGTCCATTACAAGAGATCGACCTCTCTCATCCATGGCTTCGGACCGGGATCCTTGCATCCCGTCCTCTCGCTTCATCCCCGCCGTCGTCCACCTTGTCGGCGCCGCTCCTACGACCGTCTCGTCCACCGCGCCCCGCCGCCACCGTCTACCCTCCTAGAACTGCTTCCACGCTGCCGACAGCCATCGCTACCGCAGCACCGTCAAATTCTCAGCAGATGCATACACGGCGCCGCACCAGAGGCGGTACTCTTTCGTATCTGCTCAACTTATTTATCGCAGCAAGAAAATAGAACGCCACTGCTTTATTCTAATTTCTTATCCATCACTTACTTGTTAGTTGAAAGCAAACATTGGTTGCGAAGTTGCCTTTGTCCGTTTTGCACCTTCACATCCGCCATGGCACGCTCAACACTATACTCGCAATGCCTATGGTTTTCCCTTTTATATTCCACACTAGTTAAATGACAGTAGACTAAATTTCAAAATTGGGTCAGTCGATTTTTGAGAGCTCGCCGGAGTTCGCCGGTGCGAAGGAAGGGGCTCCGGTGGGGACGGTGGTTGTGGGGGCGGTGGTGGGGCCTCGCTGAACAAAGAAAACTCGACGCAGGTGGGGGACGGGGTGGGGGTGGCGGAGGAACACAGGCGGTGGGGGCCGGTGGTTCGACCGGCGGCCCGTGCGGTGTTCTGTATGGGATGAATCAGAGACAAGGAAGAATAAGGGTTAGGAGACGTAGGATCTTCATCCAACCGCCTGAAATGGTCGACTGACCCAAATGAAAAAAGTCACGCGGCTTGCATGCAGACATGCAGAATATGCTTCCTCTTCTGTTCTTTAACATGTTCCTCTTCTGTTCTTCTTTAGTAAGCACAGTATGTTCCTTATCAGGAAGGGGAGCAGGGACATCTGCAGTCGACACCTCTATTGGGCCGGTTCTGCTAAATGATTTCGCACTTTGAGTTGGTCTGCCATAATACCACGAAAATGGTGGGAGCCGCGCGGTCTTTGATAGACTAAACTGATAGTAACAACTGTGGGGTCCTCTTCGTCGTGCACCTGGACTCCGGGGTCTCCGCTCCCGGCGGCGCCGGTGCCGGCGCCATCCACCTCCGCGTGTTCTTCAGAGGGCCCTACCTGCTCTGCCTCGCCACGGACGCAGGGGACTCCATGGCCGTGCTCCTCGGCTGGCAGCCGCACCTTCTGTCGGTTCTCGACCCCAAGGCGGCGGTGCCGGACGCCGAGCAGTGCGCACCGCTGCACGCGGCTGCTGCACGGGGTGACTGGGAGAGAGGTGAGCAGGCTGGGGCAGGAGGCGCTTGTGGCTCGCGACAAGGATGGCAGGACGGCTCTTGGTGGCGCCCTGGCAGGGGAAGCTCCAGCTCCTCCCCGCGGTCTGGCCGCTCCCGGCCCTCGCAGGAGATGTGCTAATGGAGGGGCGGCCTTCCACCACATGCCGAGGACGTCGTGAGCGCGCTCCAGGATGACTGGATCGCGGGAGGGGCCGCCGCCCATCCTTGTTCTTGCGAGCAAATTGCAGTGGAGGACCACGAATATGAGGTGTGGAAGGGGACGACGGCTCGATTCTTGCCGGACCCAGACGAGTGTTGGTTAGCGGCGGCGAAATTGGTGGAGCTCAGGGGTCATGTCGATGGGCGGCGGCGGTGCACTGCTGGTTCAGGGGAAGAGAGAGAGATTAGGGATGAGAGAAGAACGGGATGAAATACTGATAAGTGGGCCCCGTGTCAAGCAAAACGGTTCAACTAACGGCGTTAAAAATTTGTGCCACATCAGTCTGACTGGCGGGTTCCATCTATCATAAACATGCTCAGCCGAGGCAAATCCGCCGATCAGTGTTATTCATAAAAAGATTACAGTAGACACGGTGCTTTCTGCAAAAAAAATGTAACATAGTGTTTTCCGCAAACCGAGCCTCCAAAGTGATGGTTTTGTGCAATTTACTCCTGAAAAGTTTGCATGCATGAGAGTAGCCTGATTTTGTTGGTGAAATTGCATGCTCAGGCACACCTCATATTGAAGACCATGTTTGGTTGCCATCCTGATTATACTCAGGCAGGAGAAGATGTGTTTGCATGTAGCTCAGGCCACCAATTTTCTAGGCCTATGTCAGGCAGCTCTCACAGGCAGATTTTCAGGCTAGATTCTCAGGACACCAACCAAACGGGCATGTCACGGGGAGAGGTTCAGGTCAGGCATTTAGGCTCAGGGTGGCAACCAAGCAGACCCCTAATCCGTTGCCGTTGGAGTCTATCGCCGGTTCGTCTTCAGTCTTCACGACTTTAACAGGGTCTCTCTCTTTTTTGGCGAATAAACAGGGTCTCTTTCCAAGCATGCAAGATGTGTGCTTGGAATGCGATGCAATGCATGCGTGATCGTGTAGGATACAACGTAGCCACGCTCCGTCTCCTTCTCCATGAGTACCAGCCACTGTACTCCCTGTGCGTTCCACTATGCATCTTTCCATGCAAACTGCAAAACACCACCAAAAGAATGAAACAAAGCAAACCGGCCTCGGCAGCCGGCACGCACGCACGCACGCACTGAGGCACCTACGCCATCGATTCGCTCACCGGTAGCAAAGCAACGCGAGCATGCACGGCGCAGTGCCTGCGTTGCCCAGGCGAGACGACGAAAGCTGTGAGCATGTCGTCCGTGGATCATCTTTTTCCGGAAGCGTGGCGTGCCTGAATCTTGTGAGCCGCAATGCAAGCATGCACACATCACATTATCTACTCCCAGCTCTTTTCTTTTCTTTCTCTTGAGAGGCAGAGACAGAGAAAGAAAGGGCAGATGCTCATGGTCACCTACTAGTCCTAGTCCTACCTCCGTTATCTTTGTAGCCAATCAAACTCAAAGCGAGCCATCGAATTGAACCAAAAAGAGAGGCCCAACATGATGGGCTATGAGATTACACGGGACAGGGCCCATGGTGAGTGCATTTGAGAATACTAGTATCTGAAAGCAGCTAGGACGTGGGCCAGAGCTAAGCATGGTACTTTACCTTTCCCGGCGTCTGTCACGTGGGGCCGCCCGGCCGGCACCCGATCATGACCGGACCAGCAACTAGCTTAAAAGCAGCACACTACAGTGAAGAACAAGAGGGAAAAAAACATAAAGACCGCCAGAAAAAGAAAGGGAAAAACACAGCAACGAATCCTTATCATTCCAACGCTCCATGCATGGCCTTTCTGCCATGGGAGTGCGTACGTAGCAGCTCACTCCTTTGATCATTTCACTCTCGCCGTTCGCGAGCGGCGGCTTTCCATCGAAGTTTCTGGGAAGCGAAGAAGAGGCTCTCGACCGATGAACAGTGCTCTGAGCGCGTGCGTACATCGAACAGCTACCGGCTGATGGAAGCCCGGATTAAATTTGTGGAAAAGCACTGTGATACGGTGCGCGTACGTGGCCAATGAAAAGACATGCCGTACCTACGTGTCCGTCCGGAATTCGTGGTTAGATCGTGCGGTGATCATGTGCTTTCGCCGCGTTTAATTTGGAAAATGAACCTCGTTCACACGTGCTTCGGATCGGGTCGCTCGTTTGTAGCACGTGCCGGTACAGAAACTTCGGGATGTGTTGGGCTCACTCCATAGATCATTTCGTCTGTGCTAACAATAGACCGCATTATGTGCATGCCGTCACTGAACATCTCTAGTTTTCTTTCTTTCCAAAGAAAAACGGGACTGCTTTATAAAGTTTTTAGGACTGCATGCAATAGACCAACAGTCAACACAATCTTGGTCTGTTTGTTATTGCATTGCCCACTTTTTTCAGATGATGTGGACCTAAAACGAGGTATGCGTACATATCTTAATCCGAATTATCACGCACGATTGACTGGCCGGCCAATAAAACCTCGCCATAGAGCTCGTCTCGTCGGTGCACCGTCTTTTCTTCTTCAGACAAAAAGTGGGACATTTCTTCCAGCCCGTCGCAATAAGAGGACGGCGAGAAAAATTTCAGTTCTCAATCAATCATTAATGAAACATACGTTTGCTTTAAACACAATCATGCATGATCATTCATACGTTCCTCGATAGCATTGATCGATATAGTACTGGCCGAAGCTGACGGGGTAGGCCACGCTTATCAAAAGTAATAGTTGGCGGGCCATGAGATTGCAAAGTTTAGTTTTGATAGTATGTCCAATGGTGTGCTTTGTAATAGTGTTTTGTCCTGCGTCGCAAATTCTGTAATGAACGATTGTAAGAACTTTTTAATGAATTAATATACAAGTGGGGTTTTAAAAAAAGTAATAGTTGGCGGCGGCAGCTATTGATGATCATGATCAGTGGCGGACCTACCATTGGGGCGAGCAGGGGCGGCTGCCCCGGCTCTCCTGATGCGGAGCAAGGTACCCAGCTCAGCCCCTTTCAGTTTTAGTCAAAGGGGAGGAGCGCCATTGACGATGAGATCCGTTTCTGTGGAATAGTTGTGTTCCTAAGAAAGAAGAAAGAAAAGATGGGCCTAAACGGCTGGACTTTGTGGGCTTTAGTTAGGTGTGGTAGGCCCATTATTTATTTTTCAGCAACCAACACACCACGTGCCTGTAGCCTGCTGAATCGTTCGATTCAGTACTGTTCGATTGGAGAAAAAATCTCACACTGCCTCCCAAATTCCAATCCTTAGCTCACCTTCACGAGCATGTTAGTAGGCAATGAGATTTGGATACATATTTTTTCTTTTTTACATGTTGTAGGTTTTGCTTGGAGTTTTGGGACATGTTTTTACAGCCAATGAGTGTTCAGGCAACAAAGACCATGTTAGTAGTTTCTAAGATGTTTTTTAATATAATTTTCCATGTTTTTAATAGTTGAATCTTATCTATATTAAAACTGAATCTTTCGAGGCCATTTATTGTGTTGGAAACACTTGTATTTGTGCCTTAATTTTTTTTTGTCCTAACATGTTCGCCCCAGCTAACTTGAATTCCTGGGTCCGCCACTGATCATGATCGACGGCCTTGCGCAAGTTGATAAGCGCGGGCTTAATAAGATGTGATGATTAGCCTTGGCTACATGCTTTGACTGCAAGGTACGTGATCTTGGAGAAATAGGAGTAGTACGTGCATTATATATCCATGGCATGATCGATCGAGCGTACCACGCAACGAACAGCCAAGCTCATGATTAACTCGATCCATCATCATAGGCGACTATGATATTGCATTACATGGATGTGGTATGGATTCATGCAAAGGAGTTTGCAGTTTTGTCACATTCGCTGTCCCTGCCATGCAACGCTAGCTGGGATGATTGGTTCCGGCGGAGAGCCGTTTGGACTCTTCAGCGCCTGATTGGCCGAGAGCCGTTCGGACTCTTTGGCGCCAGATTATGTAGAGTATCATGGCTACCTACCTAGCTGCGCCGTCTCTTCGTTGGAAAAGTGAGTGAAGCCCGTTATGGTTCATGTTGTCCACGTACCACGAACGGATCATCTTTGGAGGATTGATTGAAAACCTTGCATGCTGGGCTCAGGATGAAATGGGGAATATTATCCGGTCTGAGGCTCTGAACGAGGATGGGAAATGGATAACTGAATCAACTGAAAGCTGTGGATAATAATTGCCACGTTTGAGTCATGGATGAATCATGAAAATTTTGGCCCACCGCACAATCAGAGCAGAGAACTGGAAATGTCCGTGCTCCGGTCCGGAAAGCTGCACTCTGACTAGGACAAGGTACTGTTCCTCTTGGGTTTTCAAATTTTTTTGCATATAATAATAACAACGCATCCGTTTCAGTTATCTACTCCCTCCGTTTCTAAATATTTGTCTTTCTAGAGATTTCAACAAATGACTACATACGAAACAAAATGAGTGAATCGATATTCTAAAATATGTCTATATAAACTACATACTAAAGTATGTGGTAACCATTTGAGATCTCTAAAAAGACAAATATTCAGGAATGGAGGGAGTAGCTTTTTTCCCCTGCGTGGACACTAGTAGTAATCTAACTGATGATGGTTACAATTTTCAATCTGAATAAAAAGGCATGGCGAGTTAGCACTGTACCACTGTTTCAAAGATTACTCGGAGAACTGTGTAGCAGAGATGACAGTAATAACAAAAATAAAAATAATAGTCCCTGATTTGGGCCAGGAAGTCTGCGCAACTCGTCGTGTGTCGTGTGTAAACGTAGGAACGAAAGGCTGCGGGCTAGGCGCGGCATGGAGCCCAGATGGCAGCGAGTGGCGTGGAGCCGAGCCGAGACATGTCCCCCGAATCCGAGGCTCTACTAGCTCAACGGCTCTGGCGCTATGCACCCTGCGTACTCCTCCAGTCCCCAGCCCTATATGCTTGTCTTTTTACCATGCGCGGGCCCACGCTCTGACCTCCTGGCGGTACTAGTCTACTAGACCCATGTGCCCTCTGGCTCCTGCTCTCCCAGTCCGATCCGTCACGTGCAGGCCATACACATGGGGTCCCACTTTACGGGCCACCGCGCCCACGCCCTGGGGCGTCCCTGCCCCACCTGTCATTCACGTGTGAATTTCCATATTGTGGGACAGCTATGGTCCATCGCACAACGCTTTTTTTGCGCGGGAAGCTTTAATTCCTTTGCGCGGGATCGCAAACTGCCTTTTGTATCAGTGCTATAATCTTATACTGTACTCGGGAAGCTTTAATTCCTTTGCGCGGGGTATTTTAGAACTTCAAACGTGTAATTGTCGTACTGGAAAAATGATTCGGGAAGTGTATATTGTTTCGGGAAGACAAACATTTGATCAACAATTGCTCCTGGAATGCCTGGGTAGCCTTATACAAACCACTATCATAAAGAAAATACAAATGAAATATATCGTGTGACATAAATTTCATGTCGCATAAACCTTGTATTTCTGAAGTAATTATTGGTCAAGGGCTTGCCTTAACGAAAGAAAATGAGCTTTGCATTTAAGAAGGTGCGAATACAACCAAAAAGGGTGCATGTTCAACGGTATGATGTCCGTTGGAATTTTAGTGGGGCGGAAAAAAAATACGAGTACTTGGCAAGAAAATGTGGTTCTCTGTTTGATACACATGTTGCCTGCATATCATGGTATTAAGTGTCATGCTCTATATAGGCAAAACGGGGGAGAGTAGTATAGGATCAGCCCTTTAGGTGAGGTTGTAGAACCAACCCAAATATTTCGTATTTAGACAATAAAAAAAATCTGAAAAATGTACAACATACCTGCATGGTATGTCTACAACATCAAAAAACAATCAACTCAAAACTCGATCTACGGTTAGAGATTCAAAAAGGACAAATTTGACTATGAATAGTGTCAGCTTTGGGGTGAATAGTGTTTGACACTATTCACATCTGATTTTTTACTTTTTTGGTCCTCTAAGTGTATTTTCCAATTAGGATCTGAAACTTTTTGAGCTTGTACATCACAAATGAATGCGTGTCTTCAAAAAAATTCAGAATTTTTGAACATGTTTTGTACTCCCTCTGTTCCCAAATATTTATCTTTCTTGAGATTTCAAGTGGACTACCACATACGGATGTATATAGACATATTTTAGAGTGTAGATTCACTCATTTTGCTCCGTATGTAGTCACTTGTTGAAATCTCTAGAAAGACAAATATTTAGGAACGGAGGCAGTATCTTTTAAAAAAAATATCTCATTGATCTCACCTAAGGACGGATCCTATACAAGTCTCCCCCAAGACAAAACATTATTCGTCGTCTAGAATATGTTGTAAGTATCTCTTGCGCCAAGACACTCTTTTTTGTTTGTTGTTCCGCTATCTTTGATAGTGGAACCCAGTCCGTTTGAATTGCATGGAAAAAATATGTTAAAAACAACATATGTCTCCTTAAAAGAAAACATATCGTCCAGTTATTCCTACGAAGTTGCCTTTTCCAGGTGAACACCGTGCCTTTTACAATCAGATGATGGAACATAAGAACATCCCATTTTCAACATCATATGGAGCAGCTCTAGTAGACTTAAACACAAGATATTCTTCTAGTTAGTTGCACATTGCAGAATCAATACCCGGGCACTTCTAAAGAGAAAAGGCATGCAATTAGATGACCCATACTGCCCCAACTGCAATCAGCAGGCAGAGGAGACCACTATGCATTTGCTATGGGACTGCAACTTTGCCCAAGAATGCTGGAACTCCTTGATTTCAAATAGACGAAGAGGAACATCCGTGTTTGAGGACACCAGTCTTGCGATGGATCGCTTACCAAAACACTTTGCCGCAGAAATTATCATCTTGGATGCTGGAACATATGGATTCAGAGAAATGGGAAAGTTTTCAAGGCACAACATTCAATTCAATCTTGTAGATATCATCTTAAGCAAGATTTAGAACTTCTTCGACACAAGGTCAATAACAAGTATGAGCAAAGATTTTCACAGTGGATAGACAATAACATGTAAAGATATGGCTTCTATACCTCGGACAGGCATTGGCTAGTCATTGGCCAAGATTTCACCCTTATGGGTTTTGTACTATATTATTTTTTTAATATAATTTACCGTAGAACAATTGTTCTACGGTTTGGGGTTCAAAAAAATACACCATGCCTAGGGTCTATAAGACTAATGATGTTGTTGTTTAGTAGTATCAATCAGGGGACACAAATATTACAACCACAAAAAGACAAAACAGCATGAGGTCCTGTCTTTCTCAAAAATTCTGGTGAAGTAGTAGTACACTTTATAAGATAGCCATTTCATTGATAGTACCATTTTTTCCCAGAACATTTTTTATCTCTAAATTGTTATGTTTTCAACTGCTATATATTTTACAGTACGTACAATCTATGGTTTGGCTGTTTTTTTTTTTGCGGGTGAGTTGGATTGTTATGATAGTGGTATTCCTAATCCTTCAACCTTAATTGATAGCACGCGCACCCTATTAAGACGGATTCTTTTCAATGGATATATGGCTATCTTCAAAGTTACCGCAAATAGAAAAAAAAAGGTTATCGTCATGGTGATGTACTTGTGTGAGGTTATCTATATGGTGGTGGTGTGGTGTGCATGTAGATTTACATCAATAATATTGTACTCTCTGTAATGCTTTTATATTTCTTTACGGAGGGAGTACTACCCTATATTACCTCTAAGAAAACTGCAGGTTAGTGATGAGCTAAGACATGGGAGGCGTGGATGGGCACGTACTTAACTCTCGCGTCATGTCGGGTGTGAGGACAGATTTTCTTAGACGGCACGACACGGTGACGTGCTCGTCTCTGTAGGGCCCGGGGTAAAAGATAGGAGTATCGTGCGACACAGGCAGCGTGGGCCAATGAGCTTCAGGATTTGGTAAAGCAAATCTGATGGCTGCAGCGTGCGGCGAGATCTTTGTTTCCCCGACGGATACGTAGTCCGCATGAACGATACTGGAATGCAGTGGTTACACGGGTCCCAGTGTGCAGGTTTGGACTGACTATACAGTCCATCATTTATCTGTTTTCTCTTGTACTTGTATAGTATAGTTGGAGCTCGGGTTGGGCCAATTATTCGAAGCGCCGCTCTTCGTCGTGTTGCCATAAGTAAAGCTCGATAGATTAATGGATAGCATGTCGTCTTGGATTACCGCGCCACGATGTACACACTGGAAAAAACAACTCAGTAGAGTTGGCACGTTCACGTCTCTGAACGAGACGAGACCTAACGCATGCGGCATGCACAGAGACGACATGGACTAGTACTAGCACCAAGCTCTCCGATCGACTGGCCATCCTCCTCATGCTATCTCTGTATCGCAGGCGTTTGCTGTCATCTTAAGCCACCCTCGATGATGACAGTTTTCGCGCTCCTCTTTTTCTCCCTCGGCCTTATCGGCGAGATAATGACGCTGTTTAGCCCGGCGTGGCGCAATCATGCCATGCGCCGTGGCCGGGCGGCGTGCGTGATGCGTAGGCGATGGCGGCCATCGATGGCAGGTTGTTGGGAACGGAAGCCCGCACGAAGGCGGCCCGGAGTCGGAAGGCTCTGGTCGTAGCAACAGCGGAGATCTTCAGACTTCTCCGCCACGTCTCGGCTCGGCGGTGAGAATCACTCCCAAGAGCTTGTGGAAGCGAAAGATGCGACAGGATCATAACGCTGCTGGTGGTGCTCACGCTTTCCTTGTGCTTCACTACTCGTCTCGCCCGCCTTTGCCACTTGTGGGAACAGATGGTGCCAATAGGCGATGGTTCAGTAAAGAGATGATGTTTTTTGACTGGCGGAGGTTGACTCGGTGCGTCAGTTAAGGTGAACCCAACCAGGCAACCACACATAGAACGTGCAGCAGCAGGCGCTGCACAGTATGTGTGTCAGAAACAGCAGGTAGCGCCCATATTGTTCCGTAAAAAAGATGTATTTTTAGTCTGAACCCGACCATACCGTGAAGTAGGCACGCATTGCAGGTGCACTAGGTATCTGCATGCGCGCCTAAATTTTGATAAAGCCGTATCGTCAGCCCATGCGCTTACTTTTCACGAGCCAGGCGTTCTGCCTCTAACCTCAGGACAGCACCGTGCATGTGCACAAAGACACGAGATAGTATGTACAGCGAGAGAACACTCTGAATTCTGAAACAGGATGCTATGCCCATTCAGTAGACTCGGCAAGATTCCTACGGACCACGCAGCAAAGCGTGATTTTAGCTCGTATTGAATTCTGAATCGAGAAGAACAAACCAATACCGACTACCACAACACAAAATGCTACAGCTTACTTAAAAGAAAAGCTACAACGTACAGCTGCTGCTTGGTGAGCGAGCCCTTGTCCGAGGTGATGTTCAGGTACAGCCAGTTCAGCTGCAACGGGTGCTTGGAAAGAGACCGTTTGCTCAATCAATGGCTTCATCGTCAGATGCAAGGACACGGGCTTATTATACCTTCTTGAAGAATGACATTATGTTCTTTCCTTGCTTGGGGGCAGCAGCCTTGGCAGGTTTCTTGCTGCCTGCTGTTTTGCTTGGAGCACTGTTCCTGTCAGTGTTTGCTGCTGGCTGCGGCTTGCTTGGAAGAGTTGGCCTGGCACAGAACAGAAATCGGTTGATTTGTCAGTCACATGAATAAGAACTGGTGCATTCGCTCAGGTTAACAACGACTCGAACAAAGCAATGGCTATGCGAGAGCTTAAATGTGCAAAATATATGTTGTAGTGACATCCGACCTACTTGTTTTTCTAAATGATAAAATAGATGAGTAAAGCTCCTGTTAGAGGTATGAATTTGCGTTTTTCCTTCCTATTGTGCATGATAGATGGTCAGCGGCATAATCAAAACTATGCACTAAATCAATTCATATTCCTTGAGGGGCTCTGATGCCTGATAAACTAAAGAAGAGGGTGGTTCCTAAAGATAACTGCTTCAGTAACAACAGCAATAGCATGTGGCATCAAACTATAAGGTGAATATGTATAGTTATCAAGGATTTCACAGAATACAGAATAAAAAAACAGTGCATTACCTGTTAGTGGCATCAGTAGTGGTAACATTTTTCTCTGCCTTATCACTTGCAGGAGCTTCGCCCTCCCAGACAACCTCAGTTACTAAAATAGAAACCGAGCAAAGCTTCAGGCATTTACAATCACGCGGATGGAAAGCAGATGGAAGAATTGAGCAAAAGGAATAACTAGAACAGCTAATGATGCAAGCCATGGAAAAATTACTTGACAAAAATAATTATGTGACAACTTCAACTAATTTGTAGACTTCTCACATACGCATTCAAAACAACAAATACAGGAAAACAATATAAGATGCACAATCTTATACTTGAACTAAAAAAGACTATTGATCGCAAATAAGACAAGTTTTTTTATGTTCATAAACAAGACAAGTTGCTTACAAAAAGTGTATACATATTCCGCAATATGTTGTCAACAACAAGTAGCATGCAGTTGTTTACAAAAGAAATAGAGCACACAGTACAATTGCAGTAAGGGGTATTTAGGTTTTCAAGGTATTTCTAGTTTTTGCTTATTTAGGAGCCAGTGAGACTAAGTGAATGATATAAGCATGACAGAGCAATATGATAGCATGCCCAAATGATATAAGCATGACATGTTTCATGGGATAGGGTTTAACTCTACCTTCTCTCCCCCGCTCATCTATACGTGTCTTCAAGACCTTCCTTCTTTTAGGCGAGGTGGAAGCTGTCTCAGCAGCAAGATCCTTCTTATTTTCATCGATTGGTGGATCATTGGCCTTTTCTTTTAAGGTAATCCCAGAACCGTTGATACCATTGTCACTTCCAGTTTTACATTCAGAGGTAAATTCAGAATCAGTCCCTTTTGTGAAGCCTTTCACATCACTGACTGTATCCTGTTTGCTTTCCACTTTCTTCTGTTCTGATATATTGTCTTGTGCAGCTTCAGTGACAGGATTTCTGGCATCCTGTTTTGGTGGCTCTGGAGATGCAATGGCTACAAAATCGTCGTCATCATTATCATCATCTGAACAATCAAAGATCGCTCTTCTCTTTCTGTTACTTGCACCATTAGAGGCCCGCTTGTAGTGTGCACTTTTTTCATCATCGCTGCTATCAGCATCTGCTTCTTCTTTTGCACATATCTGTGCATCAGCTGTAACTGGAAGTATTTACAGCATGTCAATTTCATCAGCAATGTGGTATACTTTATATAAGGAATTGATATATGTACTTGAGATCAAAGTGCAAGAAAGTAAAGCAACTTGGATTAAAACATGAGATTTAGTGAGAAAATACCAGCTACACTTGGTAGATCTTTAGCTTTAGTGACAGCTGGAGCCTTGGGTTTTGCAGATGCACGGCCCCACATTGTAGCCAGGGATGCACCATTACTGGGTAGGGCCTTCCCGTTCTGAGCTTTGGTTTTATTTGCATGCACACCAACTGATGGCTCTTTGACAGAAGGAGCATTAACAGTTTTATCCAAGACCGGGGCATTATCCTTCTCAGCTTTAATGTTTGTTTCTTTCACTTGATCGGATGGTTCAGGTAGATCTTGCTGTCGAACAATAGAAGATTGCCCTTTTGGAGCACTACTAGGTTTTGGCACTGCAGGTGCTACAACACTATTTGTAGGCTTTGGGGGCATTGAGCTCACATGCTTTCCTGTGGTAGTTCGCTTGACAAAAGAATTTCTTACACCACAAAACCTGTGCAAGAATTCAGAACCCCAGTGAGGGAAAGGTATCATATAAAATTGACATGCTTTTCTTATACATATTGAGAAAAAATATTAAAATGCTTAAAAACACAAAATGTGATCCAGAAAGTACTATTTAATATATAGGCCCAGTTGTTTTGGCTGATTCTCCCAGATGTTGAGAATTGGATCTCCCCCTAGATTCTCTCAGATTCTTAAACCCTTTTTTTTTACAATCCTAGCTAAATCGGCCAAAAGAACAGGGCCATGTTTTCTTCTCTACCATATCCCACCTGTCTCACACACTCGATACTAATAACATTTTATCATGTCAGTAGGGAGGCGGACGTGTCTTGGCGCCTATACCTTTCCTCTCACTGTAATCTATGATGTAACTCGCCCCTTGGGCATTTGAGTAATAAAAAAACATTTAATCGTCTTCTCTTACAAATCCTTTGCAAGTATGCCTACACATGGTTTGGGGGGCAAAGCAAGGGGGTAAAATCAGCAATACCTATTATCTCTCAAACAATTTTCTTCATCAAATGGCTGGTTGAAAAGCTCCTCTGCCTGCACAAATTCAGGATTCCAAAGTACAGCAGTATCTTTTGGAATACATGCCTGGATACTGTAAACCTGGACTGAACAAGAATCCTTAAAGGTTCGCCTTGCTTCTGCTTCATACAAAGAAAACTGTTTAGAAGGAAGGATGACTCTTAGAACCAACATATTACTAGAGTGCGGAGAGGTAAATACTCTATTTTTATTCTGAACTCCAACAAACATGATCACGTTAATCATAAACAGAATGCTGTAACTTGAGGAATTGTGCCCCTACCCCCCCCCCCCCCCCCCTTAAAAAAATAGAGTTCCTGCATTACCTTCAAGTTTAGAGCTTGAAGTGAGTTTTACACAATAATTTTGGGGATTGTTCTTTAACCACCCAGACACACTGTAAATAACTTCATGATCACTCCCGTGTTTGTTGACAAACTCCTGAAGCAACCTGGACAGCAGTAGAGACTAGTCAGATGCAATAATGATGCTATAGTTATGCAGTGGAAATAACAAGAGAAAGTGAATTATCACCTCTTGGCATCATTTGATGATACAGAAAAATTCCGGCTTAACCATTTGTACGAAATCTGTTAGAAGAACACATATAGAGTTTGGGAACATTAGCCATGTTGTAACCAATCAGGACGGACTGAACAATGGGCAACGATAGTGGTCTAAACGCTCTTGTATTTCTTTACAGAGGGAGTACATGAAAAAATCTTAAGTGAGAAGACAAAAGAATGATTAATCATCTGGAGCTTGAGTGGCACACTGTTGTTTAATCACCCTAAAATCTGAATGAACTCATAGTGCAATCATATTGGATGTTATCTAATGCTCATCTTTGATGAAATTCATGCTGAAATAATTTTGCCAGTTGTAAACTGAGCACAGCAACGAGGTTAACCCTCCCCACAACCCAGAGAGGACTATAGTAAATTTAGCTAGTCGTCTAGAGAACAGTATCTAGCCTTGTTTGTAGAATCGATACAGAAATTGTGCATCTGTTGAAAAGAAAAATGAACCTAACTAGCACAAACGCACCATAAATTGCCACAATAGAATATTTTCGTTTCTTTTCCTTTGAAATTTATCCACATATACAAACGTTGGCGTGGAATGAGACACTAACCTAGGTAGTCGTCAAAGGAATCCAGGCTTATTTCTAGTACAATCCATGCAGAAATTGTGCAGGAATGGAAAAGGGAACATTTTCATCATAAGAAGAGAATCAAATGCACGGCTTATCACCATAAATAATATTTATCAGTTTCCTTTTCTTTCGAAAACTCCCCGCATAATCATACGTTGACCCAGAAGTAGCCACCTAGACCATTTTATCGGCATCCAAGTCACCAGAAGGTACAACTCACACGAATCGCAACCCTAACTCAAATCGTTCGTACCAGCACGGGGCAACAAGAACAATACAACCAGCGGAATCCAAGAAATCACGTCTCCCCTGATCCTCCGCGCGGAGTGCAAGACGGAGGGAGATCGAACGGGCGAATCGTCATAGCGGCGACTGAGCCATCAGACGGGGGGGGGGGGGGGGGGGGGGGGGGGGGGGGGGGGGTGGGGGGTGGGGTTCCGATAGTTACCACGCGGAGCTGGTCGGAGAAGAGGGCGTGGATCTGGGGCAGCAGGTCGAGCAGCGCGCCGTCGGCCATCGTCCGGTCGCCTCCGCTCCCGATCCGGAAGGCTGTGGAACCCTTGCTAGGGTTTCGAATTGGGGAGCGGCGGGGGAAGACGAAGGGGGGGTGTGGCGCGGGATTGGATTGGGGCTGAGGGGCGGTTTTCCCGCCTCCCCTGTTTTGTTGGCGCGGCCCGTGCCAGGGTGAGGGTCCTACGGGGGGGACGACGGCGCGCAGTTCACTTGCCGAAAGAAAGCCCGCTCGAGCTCGAGCGTGTTTTTTTTACTTACTCTGTTTTTATTTATTTTGCATATTAGTTTTATCTTAAATCAAACTTTATAATGTTGATTAGGTACATAAAAAAGTTAAAATCTGCAATATTCAATGAAGACTCATCGTGAGAATTTTTTTTTGATGAATTGTGAGATGGTTGCCTATATATTCGGCGGAAGAAATAAATACAGATAATCCCTTAGATACAAAATCCACATAAGTTGGCGGCAGCTAGGGCCTACGGAGTTCCAACGCAGCCACCGCCTGCTTCTCCAAAAAAAAGCTAGGGTTCCTACCTGTAGGTACGCCTCGTCTCCGGTGGTTCCAGGCCCATGGGGGCGCAGTGGATCCTACCAAAGGAGGGCTTGGTTTTTAGTCGTTTCTTTCAGTTTTGTTATGGTTTGTGTCCTACTCGGGAAGGCGAGACGGCGGCGGCTCCCTGAATATGGAATAAATGTCTCCCCGTCTAGCCACCGTTCTGGCGGTGCATTTAGCATCGTTGGTGGGCGTGTGGAGGTGTGTCTTCGGCGGATCTATTTTTGATGGATTTGCTCGGATATCGTCGTTGTTCGTCTACGTTCCTGTGTTTTCCGATTGGATCCTTCTGATCTACGTTATTCTTCATCGGCGGCGCCTGCTATTTTTGATGCACTGCTCCTATGGAACCTTATGATGATGACTTTCCGACTGTCTACTACAAAAGTTGTGCCCGACTCCGGCGATGGAGGGACGATGATGACGGCGTGCCTTCGGCTTGCTTCAGTGTTTGTAGTCGTCGCTAGGTGGTCTATGGATCTGGATGTAATTTTTATTATTTCTAGTGTTCATTGTACTGCCATGATTAAAGATTAATAGATCAGATGTTTTCCCGCAAAATAAAATACATTACAAAAGATAGTAAAGAAAATAAAAACAACTAATTGGACTCAGCTTCAGGTGAGTTCTCTGTATCACTAAGCCAGTGAACTGAAAGCAGAGGTTGTAGGATGTCTTGTTTGGTCAGAAGCAGGACGACGATGTTTGGAAAAGTCTTCGGGTCAGTTTGGTTGGGGATGTGGAGAAATATTGACTGGCATGGAGCCTGCCTAAGTCTTGCCTTCGGGTCAGTTTGATAAATCTAACTTAGATGTCGGACACATTGGAGATTGACTTTTAGTGGGTCTTCATCGTGAAGTCCCTGTATGCAGAGCTTACAAATCTAGACGTGTAGGGAGCGGCTGGCTCCTCCCTAGCCGTCCCAAGCGGCCGGCCCAAAAAGGAATTTTTTGTCCCGTTATCTATAAACGGAAATAACTCATACCATAATTCGTATAAGGATCATTCTAATCCATATTAGTATTAGGAAAAGCACTGTAAACGGAAAAACATCCATGTGAACATGTGTGAATGCATTTAATCTGGAGTTTTTAAAAATTTAAAAAGTCATATCTTTCAAACCGTGCGTCAGAATTAAGATACATTTTCACCGTTAAAATCCTCGTGACTTGCTTTTTAAAACTTGATCCCTCGTGAGTATGTTTTGACGAACTTTGTTTTGTGCAATTTAGTCCCTGTTTGGTGCAACTGCCTACCTATCGATGTGCAACTACCTAATAATTGATGTGCAACTTTTTCCCTATTCGTGGGCGTGCAGCTTTCACTTATGGCGCCTCAAACCCAAACTACCCCTTACTAGTGAGACGTGCAATCTCGTCTGCTGCTTCTACCAATTGCCTAGTAGTCGATGTGCAACTTTTCTCGTGTCTATAGATATCAATTTTCACCGTTTGCTACCTCCGCCAACTGCATAGCAATGGATGTGCAACTTCGGATGCTGCACCGACAACTCCTAACAGCTGGTGTGCAGTTTTTTCGAATCCCATGGATGTGTAGTTTTCACTGCTGGCACCCCGTCCCAACCACCCGTGCTAGTGAGATGCGCAACTTTAAGGGCCACTATAGGCAACTTTTTCTACCCTCGTAGATGTGCAGTTTTTCACCATCCAACAATCCTCGCCAGTGAGATGTGTAACTTCGTCTGTTGCCTAGGCCAATAGCCTAGCAGACTATGTGCAACTTCCTCTGTTGCCCCTGCCAACTGAAACTACAAATCCGCAAATAGAGAGGGAAAGGAGTTGCACATCAACTAATAGGCAGTTGGCTGAAACGACAAACTAAGTTGCACATAGCACTAGTAGGGTAGGTGGGGCAATGTATGCCAGTTGTGAAAAGTACACATGCACGAGTAGGGAGGGGTTGTACATCGACTACTAGGTAGTTGGTGTGAGCAGCAGACTAGTTGCACATCTCAAAAAATTAGTTGCCATGGTTGCTAGGTTGCGTCCTCATGCGAAGTTGGATCATGCGGCTCTAAAATTGATTTAAAAAAAAGTTACACCATGCAGTACTAAAGTTGCACCATACCTTACATTTTTAAGAAGTTGGTCACAATTCTCTCAAGTCTCAACATGCAAAGTGTCCACCTCAACGTCCCACTAAGAAATGCATTTAAGTCTTCTCTCCCACCACTAGTGCAGAATCGGGCTTTGGTCCCGGTTTGTAGGGACCTTTAGTGTCGGTTCTGCAACCGGCACTAAAGGGTGGGGACTAAACCCCCCCTCTTTAGTGTCGGTTCATCACGAACCGGGACCAAAGGCCCACCATGTGGCACGAGCCGGCGCCGGGGCTGGGGGCCTGACTAAAAGATTTAGGGGTTTATGGGTTTATGATTTATTTTTCCTTTTAGTTTTGTGTTTTTCATTTAATTCTTTTTCATTTCAAACATATTTTACGCTACTACATATTGTACACGTTACGCTATATATAAATGGAATTTCACTGATCATATATATATCATCGAATTTCTCGCACGACCATTCACACACACATACACACACATATATATATATATACATATAATTTGGTATATACAATTTCTCTAACAATTTGCAGATCATTACATGGAGGCATTACAGCTTGTAACAGTATTCTTCTTTGGGATCTATGACCTGGTCGAGCAAAAACCCCGCTATTTCCTCTTGAATTGCTCGTACGTGATCCTCTGGTAGGAGCTTATCCCGCATCTCCATCATTTTTAAAGAAGAAGATCAATATGCATGTATTAGTTGTCTGTGTGTGTATATTAGATAATGATGTAAAAATTATGAATAATGTTCTGGCAAACGTACCCATTGATCTCTATCATTTCTGCTCCTTTCGGACGTCATTATGCGAATGTTCTCGCAAACGTAGTATGCACATAAATTATTCACCGGCGCCTGCTTCAGGGCCTTTACGAGAATATAATTCAATCGGATAATAATTAATCAAGCATGATAATCGTATTGAAACTAGAATTAAAGAGACGGTAGATAGCTAGTACTAGCTACTTAATTAATTACCCTTGGGTCGACACCATTTTAGCTTCAGTTTGATGAACTTTTCCCAAGCCCTGCCCGCCAGCAAAGAAAATGAATAAAGAAGTTATTAATTAGTTGATATCAGGAAATGAACTAAAGAGGCCAACATATAGTTCAATAATGATTGAAATTACCTGTCGACCACCCCCCTCACGATTGTGTAGTCATTAACGTCTTTAAGTAGTGAGTCCAGTACTTGAATTTTTCCCTCGTCAACTTCAATGATTAGCAGGATCTAGTGAAAACTGCATGCGCACACATTTGTATAATTAAGCGGGCATGTGCATAACTCATCAACTACACTTATTAACATCTAGTAAGCAAAAATAGTATTTGTAGCACAAGACAGTGTCACTCACCGGAAGTTGTAAGGAAGTAGTATTTCTGGTTGGGTATTTAGTCGCACTAAGAACTGTAGCAAGCTTTTCTCTGTGTCTTTTCGTTCCCATTGACGCGTCCATGTCTCTTCATTAATGGTATTTGGGTCAATGAACCCAATGCCATAGCGTCTAACTCTTTTCATTTCATACATCTTCATTCTGCATAATACCACAGAAAAGAATATAGTGAGGATAATTACAGGTTATGAACGAGCACTACAACCAGCTAGAGACTTAAACTACAGAAAGAAATCACTTACAGACAATAGCAACTGACGACAGATTTGTCGAGTGCGTATTGATTGAATAACTGAAACATTTCTTGAAACTCAACCCATAGATCTTTTTCATGGAAGTAATGCTCTGACTTGACTTTCACCATGAGGGACTCTCGATCGGTAGTCTTTACTTCTCTCGTGTATCATTGATGCAATTCATACATTCTTGTTGATAGCCGCGGAATCTGCTCAGGCTTGACCATAGGTTGGTCGCAGTCATATTTCTATTGTAGTTCCTCCTCTTTAAACGTTTCAAAGTTCTTGACGCCTAGGAGTTGTTCTACAGTGACACCGGCCTCTTGAGCCTGCCTTCTATGATCGTCGGTTATTACCAGCTGATCGGCGCCGGCACTCACATGTGTTTGTACAATGAGCGGGGGGGTCGATTGCACCGCCTGTTCTCCCAGCTGGGGAACAGTTTTCCCGCTTTTTTGGCAGCTGCTTGAGCTCGGCTCCCTTCTTTTTTTGTGCTTGATATGACTTCTTGATAGAGCACTCATAGTCTGAGTCCCTATGCTTGACAGCTGGTTGAGCCATATCAATAAAGTGTTGCATGACATATGCTCAGGTACTTTCTCCTCTGGCAGCGGGGGCGGTTTCGGTCCAAAATGGGCCTTCACTTGGGCAGCCACTTCGGCTTCGTTTTCCTCTTCAGTCAAGTGGTAAGGCAACCTCGGAAGAGGCTTGAAGCTTGGACCAAATTTGTATTTCTTGCCTCCTTGTCTGCTACCTCTTGAGCATGCATTGGTTTTCCCTTGAAGAGGAAAGGGTGATGCAGCAAAGTAGTGTAAGTATTTCCCTCAGTTTTTGAGAACCAAGGTATCAATCCAGTAGGAGTACACACACAAGTCCCTCGTACCTACACAAACAAATAAGAACCTTGCAACCAACGCGATAAAGGGGTTGTCAATCCCTTCACGACCACTTACAAAAGTGAGATCTGATAGAGATGATAAGATAATATTTTTGGTATTTTTATGATAAAGATTGAAAGTAAAGATTGCAAAATAGACGGCGACAGAAATAGCTAGTTGACGGGAGATTAATATGATGGAAAATAGACCCAGGGGCCATAGGTGTCACTAGTGGCTTCTCTCAAGATAACATAAGTATTACGGTGGGTGAACAAATTACTGTCGAGCAATTGATAGAAAAGTGCATAATTATGAGAATATCTAGGCATGATCATGTATATAGGCATCGCGTCCGCAACAAGTAGACCGACTCCTGCCTGCATCTACTACTATTACTCCACACATCGACCGCTATCCACCATGCATCTAGAGTATTAAGTTCATAAGAACAGAGTAACGCATTAGGCAAGATGACATGATGTAGAGGGATAAACTCAAGCAATATGATATAAACCCCATCTTTTTATCCTCGATGGCAATAATACAACACGTGTCGTTTCCCCTACTATCACTGGGATCAAGCAACGCAAGATTGAACCCAAAGCTAAGCACTTCTCCCATTGCAAGAAAGATCAATCTAGTAGGCCAAACCAAACTGATAATTCGAAGAGACTTGCAAAGATAAACAATCATACATAAAAGAATTCAGAGAAGATTCAAATATTGTTCATAGATAATCTTGATCATAAACCCACAATTCATCGGATCTCGACAAACACACCGCAAAAAGAGGTACCTCGAATAGATCTCCAAGAAGATCGAGGAGAACTTTGTATTGAGATCCAAAGAGAGAGAAGAAGCCATCTAGCTAATAACTATGGACCCGAAGGTCTGTGGTAAACTACTCACACATCATCGGAGAGGCTATGGTGTTGATGTAGAAGCCCTCCGTGATCGATGCCCCCTCCGATGGAGCGCCGGAAAAGGCCCCAAGATGGGATCTCACGGGTACAGAAGGTTGCGGCGGTGGAAATAGGGTTTCGTGGTGCTCCTGGATGGTTTCGGGGTACGTAGGTATATATAGGAGGAAGAAGTAGGTCGGTGGAGCCACGAGGGGCCCACGAGGGTGGGGGGCGCGCCTCCCTGCCTCGTGGCCTCCTCATTGATTTCTTGACGTCCACTCCAAGTCATCTGGGTCACGTTTGTTCCAAAAATCATGCTCCCGAAGGTTTCATTCCGTTTGGACTTCGTTTGGTATTCCTTTTCTGCGAAACACTGAAATAGGCACAAAAAACAGCAATTTACACTGGGCCTTGGGTTAATAGTTTAGTCCCAAAAATAATATAAAAGTGTATAATAAAGCCCATTAACATCCAAAACAGAATATATTATAGCATGGAACAATAAAAAATTATAGATACGTTGGAGACGTATCAAGCATCCCCAAGCTTAATTCCTGCTCGTCCTCGAGTAGGTAAATGATAAAAACAGAATTTTTGATGTGGAATGCTACTTAGCATATTCTTCAATGTAATTTTCTTTACTGCGGCATGAATGTTCAGATCTGAAAGATTCAAGATAAAAGTTTAATATTGACATAAAAATAATAATACTTCAAACATACTAACCAAGCAATTATGTCTTCTCAAAATAACATAGACAAAGAAAGCTCATCCCTACAAAATCATATAGTTTGGCCATGCTTCATTTCATCACACAGGATGCTCTCAACTTGCACAACCCCGATGACAAGCCAAGCAATTGTTTCATACTTTAGTAATCTCAAACTTTTTTCAACTTTCACGCAATACATGAGCGTGAGCCATGGATATAGCACTATGGGTGGATTAGAATATAATGATGGGGGTTGTGTGGAGAAGACAAAAAAGGAGAAAGTCTCACATTGACGCGGCTAATCAACGGGCTAGGGAGATGCCCATCAATTGATGTCAATGCAAGGAGTAGGGATTGCCATGCAACGGATGCACTAGAGCTATAAATGTATGAAAGCTCAACAAAAGAAACTAAGTGGGTGTGCATCCAACTTGCTTGCTCACGAAGACCTAGGGCATTTGAGGAAGCCCATTGTTGGAATATACAAGCCAAGTTCTATAATGAAAAATTCCCACTAGTATATGAAAGTGACAAAACAAGAGACTCTCTATCATAAAGATCATGGTGCTACTTTGAAGCACAATTGTGGAAAAAGGATAGTAGCATTGTCCCTTCTTATTTCTCTCTTTTTTTCTTTTTTTCTTTTTTTTCCTTTTGGGCCTTTTTTTATTTGGCCTTTCTCTTTTTTTATTTGGGACAATGCTCTATTAATGATGATCATCACACTTCTATTTATTTACAACTCAATGATTACAACTCGATACTTAGAACAAAATATGACTCTATATGAATGCCTCCGGCGGTGTACCGGGATGGGCAATGAATCAAGAGTGACATGTATGAAATAATATGCATGGTGGCTTTGCCACAAATACGATGTCAACCACATGAACATGCAAGGCAATATGACAATGATGAAGCGTGTCATAATAAACGGAACGGTGGAAAGTTGCATGGCAATAATATCTCAGAATGGCTACGGAAATGCCATAATAGGTAGGTATGGTGGCTGTTTTGAGGAAGATATAAGGAGGTTTATATGTGATAGAGCGTATCGTATCACGGGGTTTGGATGCACCGGCGAAGTTTGCACCAACTCTCAAGGTGAGAAAGGGCAATGCACGGTACCGAAGAGGCTAGCACTGATGGAAGGTTGAGAGTGCGTATAATCCATGGACTCAACATTAGTCATAAAGAAATCACATACTTATTGCAAAAATCTACAAGTCATCAAAAACCAAGCACTACGCGCATGCTCCTAGGGGGATAGATTGGTAGGAAAAGACCATCGCTCGTCCCCGACCGCCACTCATAAGGATGACAATCAAAGAACACCTCATGTTTGCATGCTACGGGACTTGCAAACTTCAACACAAGTATTTTTCAAATTCACAACTACTCAACTAGCACAACTTTAATATCACTATCTTCATATCTCAAAACAATCATCAAGTATCAAACTTCTCTTAGTATTCAATGCACTTTAAAGTTTTTATCTTGGATGCCTATCATATTAGGACTAATTTTATAACCAAAGCAAATTACCATGCCATTATAAAGGACTCTCAAAATAATATAAATGAAGCCTGAGAGATCAATAATTTCTATAAAATAAACCACCACCGTGCTCTAAAAGATATAAGTGAAGTACTAGAGCATAATTGTTTAGCTCAAAAGATATAAGTGAAGCACATAGAGTATTCTAATAAATTCTGAATAATGTGTGTCTCTCCCAAAAGGTGTGCACAGCAAGGATGATTGTGGTGAACTAAAAAGGAAAGACTCAAATCATACAAGACGCTCCAAGCAAAACACATATCATGTGGTGAATAAAAATATAGCTCCAAGTAAAGTTATCGATGGACGAAGACAAAAGAGGGGATGCCTTCCGGGGCATCCCCAAGCTTAGGCTTTTTGTTTGTCCTTGTATTTTACCTTGGTGTGCCTTGGGCATCCCCAAGCTTAGGCTCTTGCCACTCCTTGTTCCATAATCCATTAAATCTTTACCCAAAACTTGAAAACTTCACAACACAAAACTTAACAGAAAATCTCGTGAGCTCCGTTAGCGAAAAAAAACAAAACACCACTTCAAGGTACTGTAATGAAACCATTATTTGTTTATATTGGTGTTAAACCTACTGTATTCCAACTTCTCTATGGTTCATAACCTCCGATACTAGCCATAGATTCATCAAAATAAGCAAACAACACATGAAAAACAGAATCTGTCAAAAACAGAACAGTCTGTAGTAATCTGTATCTAACACAAACTTCTGGAACTCCGAAAATTCTAAAATAAATTGCTGGACTTGAGGAATTTATCTATTAATCATCTTCAAAAATAATCAACTAAATAGCGCTCTCCAGCAAAAAGTTGTAGCTAATCTCGTGAGCGCTAAAGTTTCTGTTTTTTACAGCAAGATCAAAAAGACTTCACCCAAGTCTTCCCAAAGGTTCTACTTGGCACAAACACTAACTAAAACATAAAACCACATCTAAACAGAAGCTAGATGGATTATTTGTTCCTAAACAGAACCAAAAATCAAGAAACTAAAATAAAATTGGGTTGCCTCCCAACAAGCGCTATCGTTTAACGCCCCTAGCTAGGCATAAAGGCAAGGATAGATCTAGGTATTGCCATAATGATAGTAGGGTAAATCACGAAAACTCATCTCATATTCCCTACATTCAGCAGCAAGTTTTCTTTGTGGCAAGCAAAAGTAATCAAAAGGGCTAAATTTAATAGGACAAAAGTCCCCAAGATCAAGCTCGGGTGGTATGGGTTCCTCCTTTGGCCCCTTATATTGCACAACCAATTCATCATTATAAGCATTCTTTTGGCAATAATTCATGAGCCTTTGTTCAACAGAAAAGCCTAACCCGTTATTCTGAATAGCAAAGTCATCATTAAGTTCAGAAATTCTATCAACTAGAACATCGGTAGGAACCTTTTTTCTAAGGTTTTCATTGTAAGCAACATGATCTAAGGATCGTAAGCGCATTAAATCTTCTTGATTAAAAAGGATAGCCTCTATGGGAGGACGACCAGCGTCCACCCTATAATGCGCAAAAAATTTATTGGCCTCTTTCATTATAAATCTGAACTCATGTGCCAAAAAGATAGTAGCCGCTCGCTTAACAGAAGAATGCTCGATATTGGAAAACTCTAGAAAAATCCTTTGTATGCAAGGATGCAAATGAATAAATTGTCTTTCAAGTTCAACTACGAGCAAGGATATAGCATCCACAAGACTACTTGTTCTATTAAGAATAGACCCACCCATAGAGGGTAGGGTACCGGCACAAGTAAAGAAATCTTGAATAACTCCTTTCCCAATAATATTACCGCTACCAATCCGAAACTTTTTAGTGTGTAAAATAGTAGGATCTTCAAGAGGATCATCAAAAACATCAAAGTTTTCCATATTATTATCCTTATCAACGATAACCTCCCCAGCTTCAGACATAACGGCAGCACAGAGAACGATCACACAAGAAGCAAGCGAAGAAAGACGAACGGAAAGAGAGGGCGAATAAAGCGGCAAGGGTGAAGTGGGGGAGAGGAAAACGAGAGGCAAATGGCAAATAATGTAATGTGAGGGATAAGAGTTTGTGATGGGTACTTGGTATGTCTTGACTTGTGCGTAGACTCCTCGGCAACGGCGCCAGAAATGGCTCGTTGTCGGGAGAGCAAATCTTGACTTGACTTGGTGCACCCCTCCCCGGCAATAGCGCCAGAAATCCTTCTTGCTACCTCTTGAGCATGCGTTGGTTTTCCCTTCAAGAGGAAAGGGTGATGCAGCAAAGTAGCGTAAGTATTTCCCTTAGTTTTTGAGAACCAAGGTATCAATCCAGTAGGAGGCCACACGCAAGTCCCTCGTACCTACACAAACAAATAAGAACCTTGCAACCAACGCGATAAAGGGGTTGTCAATCCCTTCACGGCCACTTGCAAAAGTGAGATCTAATAGGGATGATAAGATAATATTTTTGGTATTTTTATGATAAAGATTGAAAGTAAAGATTGCAAAGTAGACGGCAACAGAAATAGCTAGTTGACGGGAGATTAATATGATGGAAAATAGACCCAGGGGCCATAGGTTTCACTAGTGGCTTCTCTCAAGATAGCATAAGTATTACGGTGGGTGAACAAATTACTGTCGAGCAATTGATAGAAAAGTGCATAATTATGAGAATATCTAGGCATGATCATATATATAGGCATCACGTCCGCAACAAGTAGACCGACTCCTGCCTGCATCTACTACTATTACTCCACACATGGACCGCTATCCAGCATGCATCTAGAGTATTAAGTGCATAAGAACAGAGTAACGCATTAGGCAAGATGACATGATGGAGAGGGATAAACTCAAGCAATATGATATAAACCCCCTGTTTTTATCCTCGATGGCAACAATACAACACGTGTCGTTTCCCCTACTGTCACTGGGATCGAGCAACGCAAGATTGAACCCAAAGCTAAGCATTTCTCCCATTGCAAGAAAGATCAATCTAGTAGGCCAAACCAAACTGATAATTCGAAGAGACTTGCAAAGATAACCAATCATACATAAAAGAATTCAGAGAAGATTCAAATATTGTCCATAGATAATCTTGATCATAAACCCACAATTCATCGGATCTCGACAAACACACCGCAAAAAGAGTTACATCGAATAGATCTCCAAGAAGATCGAGGAGAACTTTGTATTGAGATCCAAAGAGAGAGAAGAAGCCATCTAGCTAATAACTATGGACCCGAAGGTCTGTGGTAAACTACTCACACATCATCGGAGAGGCTATGGTGTTGATGTAGAAGCCCTCCATGATCGATGCCCCCTCCGGTGGAGCGCCGGAAAAGTCCGCAAGATGGGATCTCACGGGTACAGAAGGTTGCGGCGGTGGAAATAGGGTTTCGTGGTGCTCCTGGATGGTTTCGGGGTACGTAGGTATATATAGGAGGAAGAAGTAGGTCGGTGGAGCCACGAGGGGCCCACGAGGGTGGGGGCACGCCCAGGGGGGCAGGTGCGCCTCCCTGCCTCGTGGCCTCCTTGTTGATTTCTTGACGTCCACTCCAAGTCCTCTGGATCACGTTTGTTACAAAAATCACGCTCCTGAAGGTTTCATTCCGTTTGGACTCCGTTTGGTATTCCTTTTCTGTGAAACACTGAAATAGGCAAAAAAACAGCAATTTGCACTGGGCCTTGGGTTAATAGGTTAGTCCCAAAAATAATATAAAAGTGTGTAATAAAGCCCATTAACATCCAAAATAGAATATATTATAGCATGGAACAATCAAAAATTATAGATACGCGGTGGCAGACTTGGAGGAGCGGGAGTCTACTGACGCGGTGGCGGACTTGGAGGAGGAGCCGGCAGACCGGGTGTCGGTGGCCTTGGAAAGATGATGCAATCCTTTCTCCATAGAATGATATGATGTATGGCCTCTGCCAGTGTGCCCTCGTCACCTCCAGGAATGTCAAGCTCTAGCCCCGAATATCTTGTCATCACTTCATCAACCCCGACACGAGCATAGCCAACTGGAATCGGATTGCAATGGAAGGTTGCTTCAGGGGGATTTGTATAAGCATAGCCATCCACCACCTTCATGGATATGTTCTTCACTTTTATGTGTAGCTCACAAGTTGCCATAGCTATGATATCATCCACAGGGTATCTATCCAGCAGTACATCATCGCCCAGGCGGAACCTATGCTGCTTCTCGGCATGGATGGGATGGTGCTATCCAATGCTGGATCCGCTAGCTGCTGCCGCTGCTGAAACCCCCTTTCCTGGCTAAGTGAGTTGATCTGCTGCTATTGCCACTTGAAAGCGAGTTCCAACTCCGCGTGCTTTGATTCTATGATGCGAAGGCTGTAGGATCGAAAGTAGGTCTAGAGGGGGGTGATTAGACTACTTGACCAAATAAAAATCTAGCCTTTTCCCAATTTTAAGTCTTGGCAGATTTTAACAACTTAGCACAAGTCAAGCAATCAACCTACACATGCAATTCTAAGAGTATAGCAGCGGAATGTAAATCATTGCATATGAAGGTAAAGGGAGGGGTTTGGAGTGGCAAACGCAATGTAGACACGGAGATTTTTGGCGTGGTTTCGATAGGTGGTGCTATCGTACATCCATGTTGGTGCAGACTTCAACCCACGAAGGGTAACGATTGCGCGAGTCCACGGAGGGCTCCACCCACGAAGGGTCCACGAAGAAGCAACCTTGTCTATCCCACCATGGCCATCACCCACGAAGGACTTGCCTCACTTGGGTAGATCTTCACGAAGTAGGCAATCTCCTTGCCCTTACAAACTCCTTGGTTCAACTCCACAATCTTGACGGAGGCTCCCAAGTGACACCTAACCAATCTAGGAGACACCACTCTCCAAAAGGTAATAGATGGTGTGTTGATGATGAACTCCTTACTCTTGTGCTTCAAATGATAGTCTCCCCAACACTCAAATCTCTCTCACAGATCTGGCTATGGTGGAAAGATGATTTGAGTGGAAAGCAACTTGGGGAAGGCTAGAGATCAAGATTCTTGTGGTTGGATTGGAATGTCTTGGTCTCAACACATGAGTAGGTGGTTCTCTCTCAGAAAATGAATGCTGGAAGTGTAGGCATGTTCTGATGGCTCTCTCACTTGTGGAGAGGAGGGTGGAGGGGTATATATAGACTCCACACAAAATCTAACCGTTACACACAAAAGAGCCAACTCGGTCAGACCGAATGTATGAACTCGGTGAGACCGATTCAGTCCAAAATGTGAATGTTAGGATTTTCGATGGGACCGACATGATCAGCTCGATGGGACCGATGCGCTAGGGTTAGGGCAAAACTTGATATCGGTTTGACCGATCACTTCAACTCGGTGAGACCGATTTCAGTAATGGGTTAACAAAGAGTTGGTCAGGCAAACTCGGTGGGACCGATCGCTTATTTCGGTGAGACCGAAACGTTATGTAGGGAAACAGAGAGTTTGCAATCCCATCTCGGTGAGATCGAGATCCCTATCGGTAAGACCGAACTGATTAGGGTTTGTGGCAGTGGCTATGTCAAGTGAACTCGGTGGCGCCGGATGAATCAAATCGGTGGGTCCGAGTTTGACTTTAGGTTTAGGACATATTTGGATATGAGAAAGTGGTTGAGGGATTTGGAGCATATCACTAAGCATTTTGAGCAAGTAGACCATTAAGCAACACCTCATCCCCTTTTAATAGTATTGGCTTTCCTATGGACTCAATGTGATCTTGGATCACTAAAATAGCAATGAAGAGTCTTGAGCTTTTGCAAATATTTGTCCTTAGCATTTTGAGGGGTCCACATCTCTTAGTCCATACCATGCCTTCATTGAACTTTCTGAAATGATCATCTCGAAAGAATATTAGTTCATACCAAAACCACCCAGGGATTAGTTGCACTTTCAATCTCCCCCTTTTTGGTAATTGATGACACCATATAGATCAAAGCTTCAACAAATGATAAAAGGAATGAAATACATCGTCGCTTCGAGAAGTATGTGATAAGCAAGAGCCCCCCCTAAATTTGTGCATTATTTATAATTTGCTTTTGAATGCAAATGCACAATTGATTATGATCATGGGTTACTCTTCCATGTCACATACATCTTGGTGGAGCTCTCAAAATGATAACACATAGATAACATGCACTCATCACCAAGGCAAATATGATAGATCATACACAAGATATAGGATAATAAAGCATAGTATGATCCACCACATGATCATAGAAGTATCTCACACACAAACACAAATATTGTAGCAAACACAAGCAAATAAGTAGCGAGAGACCAATAAACAACAAACCACACACTCTCTCTCAGCCTATGATCTATACACTTTCTCCCCTCTGGCAACAAGTTACCAAAAAGCTCGAAAATGCGTAGTGCTATACAACACTCTAAGCAAGATCTCCGATAGCTCCGGAGTGCGAAGATGGCGTGGAGAGAACAACATCTGCGAAGACTTCTGCTGATGTCCGAGGAACTGGAGGAGTTGCCACTGGAGGCGCAACTGAGGCTGTGGTTGCAGGAGCTGAGGTTGTAGTCCAAGTGTCAATCACTGGCACTGTCTAGACCTTTGTGCTCTAGGCACCCTCTAATAAGCATATGTGTTGTCCTATCACTCCTGTCCTCAAGGTCTTCTTGTATCTTCTCAACTCAAGTCTGAATCTCAGTGACTTTGACATCCAATTCATGTAGCTTTGTCTCAAAGATCCTCTCAAGGCTCTCCTGATTTTGAGTCAGGGTAGCTAGTCCTTTATCTATTCTCACGGTGGCCTCAAGAAGATAGCTGAGCTGGTCCTGCTTGGTCTTCAGATTGACTGCAGAAGGGTCTGGGATCTTTGAAGCTTTTTCAGCCTGTGCCTTCTCTCTCTTCTCTTGAGCCTCAACAGAAGTTGGATGTGAAGCATCCATCACAACAGTGTTATCCTCAAAATCAGGCTTCAAGGGAAGGTGCTCTCTGTCCAACAAATATGTGCTTGTGCACATCTTGGAATTTATGAGCATCTGAATATGTGGAGCATAGCCACATTATCTCTTCTGGTCAGTTGTAGTTCTCTTAACAGTCTCAACAATCAAACTCATCACTTTGAATTTCTCTAGCACATCAAACATGTGTAGCAAGTTGATGGAGTGCCCTCTGATCATCCTGTGATCTCCAAACTTGGGAAACAGTGTGTGCCTAAGGATGGTGTTGATTGTTGGCAGCCCTGATAGAAGGTAATACACAGAGCCAAACTTATGTGTTTCCAAGGCATTATCTGGAATTTCCTTGTACATGTGTGCCATAGAGTTGTGATCTTTTCTGGGCTTGGCATATACATCAGTATCATCATATGCCACTTCTGGAGCATTATCAGCTTTGCCCACTCAGCAATGGAAGATTGGTACCTAGTACCCTCAGTCATCTAGACAATCTTGCCATCTGGGTAGAAGTGAGTTGTGGAGTAGAACTGCATGATCAATGATATGTCCATTTTGCATCATGTTTTCTTACTGTTATTTATAATGTTTTTATCCATAATAATGCTTTTTGGAGTAATTCTAATGCCTTTTCTTTCATAATATGCAAGGTATACACAAAGAGGGAGAATTCCGACAGCTGGAAATCTGGACCTGGAAAAGCTACGTCAGGCCACCTATTCTGCACAACTCCAAACAAGCTGAAACTTCACAAAGATTTTTGATGGAATATTTTAGGAATATTGGAGCAAATAACTACTAGAGGGGGCCCACCAGGTGGGCACAACCCACCTGGGCACGCTAGGGAGCCCAGGCGTGCCCTGGTGGGTTGTGCTCACCCAGGCCCACCTCCGGTGCCCATCTTCTGGTATATAGGTCATTTTGACCTAGAAAAAATAAGGAGAAGACTTTCGGGACGCAGTACCGCCGTCTCGAGGCGGAACTTGGGCAGGAGAACTTTTGCCCTCCGACGGAGCGATTCCGCCGGGGGAACTTCCCTCCCGAAGGGGGAAATCATCGTCATCATCATCGCCAACAACTCTCCCATCTTGGGGAGGGCAATCTTGATACGTCCATTTTGCATCATGTTTTCTTACTGTTATTTATAATGTTTTTATCCATAATAATGCTTTTTGAAGTAATTCTAATGCCTTTTCTCTCATAATTTACAAGGTACACACCAAGAGGGAGAATTCCGGCAGCTGGAAATCTGGACCTGGAAAAACTACGTCAGGCTACCTATTCTACACAACTCCAAACAAGCTGAAACTTCACGTGAATTTTTTATGGAATAAATAAGAATTACTGGAACAAATAACTACCAGAGGGGGGCCACCAGGTGGGCACAACACACGTGGGCGCGCTAGGCCCCCCTGGCGCGCCATGGGGGGTTGTGACCTTCTCGGCCCACCTCCGGTGCCCATCTTCTGGTATATAGGTCATTTTGACCTAGAAAAAAAATAAGAGGAGGGCTTTCGGGACGAAGCGCCGCCGCCTCGAGGCGGAACTTGGGTAGGAGCACTTTTGCCCTTTGGCGGAGCGATTCCGCCGGGGGAACTTCCCTCCCGGACGAGGAAATCATCGTCCTCATCATCACCAACAACTCTCCCATCTTGGGGAGGGCAATCTCCATCAACATCTTCAACAACACCATCTCATCTCAAACCTACTTCATCTCTTGTGTTCAATCTTGTTACCGGAACCATAGATTGTTGCTTGTGGGTGACTAGTAGTGTTGATTACATCTTGTAGTTGATCACTATATGGTTTATTTGGTGGAAGATTATATGTTCAGATCCAATTGCTATTTAATACTCCTCTGATCATGAGCATGTTTATTATTTGTGAGTAGTCACTTTTGTTCTTGAGGTCACGGGTGAAATCATGTTGCAAGTAATCATGTGAACTTGATACGTGTTCGATATTTTGATAGTATGTATGTTGTGATTCCCTTAGTTGTGTCATGTGAACGTCGACTACATGACACTTCACCATATTTGGGCCTAAGAGAATGCATTGTGGAGTAGCAATTAGATGGTGGGTTGCGAGAGTGACAGAAACTTAAACCCCAGTTTATGCGCTATTCCGTAAGGGATCGATTGGACCCCAAAGTTTAATGCTATGGTTAGAATTTATTCTTAATACTTTTCTCGTAGTTGCGGATGCTTGCGGGAGGGTTAATCATAAGTAGGAGGTTTGTTCAAGTAAGAACAGCACCTAAGCACCGGTCCACCCACATATCAAATTATCAAAGTAGCGAACACAAATCAAACCAACATGATGAAAGTGACTAGATGAAATTCCCGTGTACCCTCAAGAACACTTTTCTTATCATAAGAGACCGTTTTGGCCTGTCCTTTGCCTCAAAAGGATTGGCCTACCTTGCTGCACTTTTATTACTACTATCGTTACTTGCTCATTACAAATTATCTTGCTATCAAACTACTCCGCTACTTACAATTTCAGCACTTGCAGACACTACCTTACCGGAAACTACTTGTCATTTCCTTATGCTCCTCGTTGGGTTCGACACTCTTACTTATCGAAAAGAGCTACAATTGATCCCCTATACTTGTGGGTCATCAAGGCTATTTTCTGGCGCCGTTGCCGGTGAGTGAAGTGCCTTTGGTAAGTGGTATTTGGTAAGGAGACATTTATATAGTGTGCTAAAATTTATTGTCACTTGTTACTTTGGAAAACAATCCTTTGAGGGTTTGTTCGGGGTATCTTCACCTCGTGTGGAACCACAATTAATTACCCCTCAACCTAATGCACCTAATGAAAATATTGAATATGAAATTCCTTCGGGTATGATAGAACAACTGCTAGCTAATCCTTATGTAGGAGATGGAACCGAACATCCTGATATGCACTTGATATATGTGGAACACATTTGTGGATTGTTTAAGCTTGCAGGTTTACCCAGGGATCAAGTTATGAAAAAGGTTTTCCCTTTATCTTTGAAGGGAAAAGTATTGACATGGTATAGGCTATGCGATGATATTGGATCATGGAATTGGAATCGTTTGAAATTGGAGTTCCATCAAAAAAATTATCCTATGCATCTAGTTCATCGTGATCAGAATTATATATATAATTTTTGGCCTCGTGAAGGAGAAAGTATCGCTCTAGCTTGGGGGAGGCTTAAGTCAATGTTATATTCATGCCCCAATCATGAGCTCTCAAGAGAAATTATTATCCAGAATTTTTATGCTCGGCTTTCTCATAATGATCAAACCCTGCTTGATACTTCTTGTGCTAGTTCTTTTATGAAGAAGACTATTGAATTCCGGTGGGATCTTTTGGAAAGAATTAAATGCAACTCTGAAGATTGGGAACTCGACGAAGGTAAAGAGTCAGGTATTAAAATTAAATATGATTGTGTTAAATCTTTTATCGATACCGATGCTTTCCAAAAGTTTAGCACTAAATATGGACTTGACTCTGAGATAGTAGCCTCCTTTTATGAATCATTTGCTACTGATGTTGAACTCCCTAAAGAGAAGTGGTTTAAATATCACCCACCTATTAAAGAAGAAATTAAAGAACCACCAGTTAAAGAAGAAACTATACTTTATAATGTTGATCCAGTTGTTCCTTTTGCTTATATTGAGAAACCACCTTTCTCTGTTAGGATAAAGGAACATGATAAAGTTTCAACTGTGGTTAACAAAAGCTACATTGGAACATCTAAACCTGATGAAAAAATTAAAGTAGAACCTAGCATTCCTATGGTTAAATATCTCTTAGAAGAAGATATAGATGGGCATGTTATTTACTTATGTGAAGAAGCTGCTAGAATTGCCAAACCTGATAAAAAGGATAAGCATAGACCTATTGTTGGCATGTCTGTCATCTCAGTTAAAATAGGAGATCACTGTTATCATGGTTTATGTGACATGGGTGCTAGTGTGAGTGCTATTCCTTACACTTTATATCAAGAAATTATTAAAGACATAGCACCTGCAGAGTTAGAAGACATAGATGTTACTATTAAACTTGCTAATAGAGACACCATATCACCATTTGGGATTGTTAGAGATGTTGAAGTCTTGTGTGGGAAAATAAAATACCCTACTGATTTTCTTGTTCTTGGTTCCCCACAGAATGACTTTTGTCCCATTATCTTTGGTAGACCTTTCTTGAATACAGTTAATGCTAAGATAGATTGTAAGAAACAAATAGTTGGTGTTCGCTTTGGTGATGAGTCTCATGAGTTTAAATTTTCCAAGTTTAGTAGAAATATTCATGAAAAATAATTGCCTAGTAAGGATGAATTAATTGGTCTTGCTTCTATTGGTATTCCACCTACTGATCGTTTAGAACAATATTTACTAGACCATGAAAATGATTTACATATGCATGAAAGAAATGAAATAGATAAAATTTTCTTTGAACAACGTCCTCTGCTTAAACACAATTTTCCTATTGAAACTCTACGAGGTCCTCCTCCACCTAAAGGTGATCCTGTGTTTGAATTAAAACAATTGCCACACACTTTGAAATATGCTTATCTTGATGAAAAGAAGATATATCCTATTATTATTAGTGCTAACCTTTCAGAACACGAAGAAGAAAGATTATTGAAAGTTCTAAGGAAGCACCAGGCTGCTATTGGATATACTCTTGATGATTTAAAGGGCAATAGTCCCACTCTATGTCAGCAAAAAATTAATGTGGAACCTGATGCTAAACCTGTTGTTGATCACCAATGTTAGTTGAATCCAAAAATGAAGGAAGTGGTAAGAACATAAATCTTAAAACTTCTGGAGGCAGGTATAATCTCACTACTGCAGGATGCTGCTAACACGACACTACGATCAGAGACCCTTCGACGAAACTGTGTGCGATGCCATAATTGCAACCGGTAGTGTAAAATAACCGTCAAAAAAGGTGCAAAACATTTGCGATAGAGGATGCATCAAACACGGTTCAGATTTTAGTTGCGTGTGCGATGCAGGGCATACGGTTCAGCTCAATTAACCGTTTGCGATGAGGAGGAACAAAAGTAATGGGCAGCCAGATGAAGGTGTGTGCGATGTACAGCATACGGTTCACTCGGATGAACTGTTTATGATTAGCCAACACAAAAGAAACGGTCAGCCAGATCAAGGTGTGTGCGATATACGGCATGCGGTTCACTCGGATGAACTGTTTGCGTTGAGACAAGAGAACAAAAACGGTTCAACTTAACAAGATATGTGCGATACGCGACAAACAGGTATGTAATCAGAAATGTGTGCGAAGACCGATAATAACACAGACGATTGCTTCTAATAAGACGTATGTGTTGTGAGCAAACGATTGCTGGTATACAATTGTGAGTGATTGATGAAATCATCACCGACGGGTTCCATTATTTAGTCCGTGTGCGATGTGATTTTGTTTGTCCGCACAACATCTACGCTCTGTCTACAGAGCATCAACATATATACTTAAAAAGACAACATTGCATAACCAAATTAAGCATACAATTACACAAGTGACTACACACATAACATTTCCACACACCAAAGAAAGCAATTACATGCATACTAAAGTAGGAGAAACTAGGATCTAATCATCTACTTATTATTGCGACAACGCTTGCCATTGCTCCGCTTTCGGCTGGATCCCTAGACGTTTTGGGGAAGGAGGGACTTCCTCATGTCAATGATCCGCCTGTACATGTCGTAGCTCGTGTACGCCTCCTTGGCCGCGTACATGACATGAGCTTTGTTGAGTTTCTCCATCCAGGCCGAGTGCCAGGCATGCTTGTCCTTATTGCACGAATCCTTCATGTCTCTGTAGTAGGGGTCGATGATGGCCTCGGCGAGGTGAACCAGTGAGTCCTTCTCATGCTCCTTCCTGCCCCTGATCTTGTATTGGCCCTAGATGTCGACAAGATTCTGGCAGGCGATGGCCAAATTCTCGAGCGCCTTTACATCGTTGGTGATGTCCACCGTAGCGAACATGTAGTGGGGGCTGTTGACAAACCTGGCGAAACGCTCGCAAGGCCTTGTGGGCAGGCAGTAGTGGTAGACGAGGACGTGGTGGCGCACGCACATCTGGGCGACGGCGACCCTGGGACGAGACCCGGCATGAGTGCGGGTGTACTCGAGGTCGAACCCGACCACCTTGTACTTCTCCTCGGCAAGCAACAGCCCATGATGTGGATGGAGTGCTCCGCCCAGACCGGATCGTTGGTGTACACCACAAAGAGGTCCATGAACCTTTTGTGGGTGTTCACCACGACACACATGGTGAACTGCTGCTCGTCGTCGGCAGCCGCTCGGAGCGCCATTGGAGCCGCGCAGGATACCCTCTAAGAATTTCTCGTGGTGGGTGTGCTTCTTGCAATGGTGGGGCGTGATCGAAAGGTTGAAGAGACACAAGGGTAGGTTAAATGGCCGTTGTAATAAATGGGGGCCGGCCGGCCTATAATCATCACGTCTTGTCACGGCATTCATAGCGGAGGATTCCAGAATCCAGTGCATGCTTGACAACACCGCACCCCAGGCGTGGGCTCGAAGAGGCGCCAAATGTATTGTCGGTGAGCCTGTTCCCGCGCTACCGCGCAAGCTTCCCGCCCGGCTAGTTTGGCCACGCGTTGGCTAGAAGAGGGACAAATCATGGGCGTTTATTGGCAAAAAGCTTTGTAAAAACAAAGTGTGTGGAATGACTTCGGTCATAAGTTTACCCTTGGGTGATGAGGTCAAAGTTACACAGAAGGGTGATGATGGACACTCGAGTGCGATAATTAATTCTGCGCTCTATAGTGCACATGGTGGAAGAAACCAACTGTGTGCAATAATGTTGAAGATCGCAGTCGAGTTAGCTATACAGATCGTGTGCTGTGAGATCGACAAGGTAAACTAATTCGAGAATGGTTAATAAAATCTATGACCATTGCATATTAAGGTCAAAATAGTGCTAGCAATATACGGGTCTCATACGATGCCATTTCAACGATTGTACCACAAAAGCTCGAAATGTTACAAGGTTCAAATTCCAGAGTTATATGGCTCAAATTCGAAGATTACAAGGTTCAAACTGATATTAGAAATGAAATTCAGCTCATCAGCTGCAAACGCTCGCGCTGATGCGCTGAACATGGATATCAGAGATGTTCAAACTAATATCACCGCTTCTAAGTCTGGCTTCGAAACCTCACAATTTTTGCAAAGGGGTCAGCCACTGAGAAGTCATGTATGGGGTTGACCCGATGACTTCCGATTACTCTGTCATCTGAAGTTCCAAAATGAAATTCAGCATTTTTGGAGCCTACTCCATTCTGCCGCAGGCGCCGGCGCTGATCAACAGACCATTCATTTTTGCGAAATAAATGTAGGGCAAACCTCATTTCCTTCAGCACCCTTGCTCTGAGAACAAAGAACCTGGCGAATATAATCTCCGGTAAGGTCCCTCGGTAGGAGTTCAAAGTAATTTCTGAGAGATGCAGATCTAGGCATTCGACGTGATTGTTATATTGTATCACATTATCCACCACTGGGCCTAATCTTATCTGCAAAAGAAGAAAACGTGTTAGTGCCTACATGCAGTTTTGAACATTACTACAGGCCTAGCTATTTGGTTTGCAGGATTTGTAAAATGCACTAACATGCCATCTTCGATCTGACATGATTAACATGGGCATTTGATTACATTCTAGAAAAATGTAGCCTTCTTCACAAGAGGTTGGAGTGGATGAAAAGTTCCCTAAGAAAACTAGTACAGATGAATCCAAAGGAGAAATGCTTATTGATTGTAACCATATGGATCAAGCAACCAATATGGGGGGGGCATGTATGTACTGAAATCCTCCAAAAGAACCTTCAGAAATCGTAGTACATTGTCATTGTAAACTTGGAAAAAGGTGTCACAAATTGAACTCCCTTATGGTTAACATTTAACAGGAAAGGAACATCACCTCGATATATAGCTTCTCCAGGCACGGAAAGCATCTCAGGAAACTGACAACTTGCTCCAGGTCGGGCCCGATAGATTCTAGTGCCAAGACCTTCACTGTGCGCAGTTTCGGGGTCAAGCTTGTCGGAATCATTTTCTGAATGACAGACGAACAAACATCTTCAAAATTAGAAATAATGTTAATTTGTAGAAGGAGAGGTAGAAGGCGGCTGTTGTACCTGAACGGGTGTGGATCCAATAACAAGTTCGGAGTATTTGTCAGACGAGTAGCCCACCACTGTCAATTTCGGCGCAGAAATGACATTGATTCTTGTTGGACCTTCTTGATCAACTACAAGTAATCTCTCAAGTGCAGGTGTGTCCTGGATGACCATACCGTGGTCCACCTTTTGTGATGTCTTCCTGCCGCACCAGCAACACACATAAATAGTCCGGAGAGTCATGGAGGTGATGTGGAAGGTACTCAACCCATTGATCGCCTGAAGACGAAGGTACTCGAGTGCAGTACAGCCACGGAGCAGGCACTCCATGTCACCCTTTGAGAGGCAGACGGCGACGAGCTCGAGGTGCTTCAGTCGTGGTAGAATAAGAGCGGGCGCGTCATTAAGGGGCGGGAAATGGCAGTTCCTGAACTTGGCGACGCGCAGCGTGGGCGCGAGGCGGAGTGCGGACGTTGGCAGCGACCGCATATGCCCATCATCAAAAGTGAGCTCCTCGAGCTGATCTAGGGCGGGGATCGGAACCAGTGGTCAAGCTTGGCTCGGTCCTGGCTGTTGGAACGGAACTTGCCCATTCTAAGGCCTTTGGTTGGGCCAAGGTGACTGCCGAGGATCTTGGAGAACGGATCCAAGCTTTTGCGATAGCCATGGCAGAGCTCGTGGGTGTCGATGAGGTCGAGAGGGCTGGAGTTCCATAGGGGGCGCCACCGCCGGGAAAGGAGGGTTGTCCGCGCCCCATATTTGATTGGGAGGAGGGAGATGATGACTCTCAACATATCATCGGGGAGGCTGCTGATTAAGTCTAGGCCTGCTGGAGTCGCTTGCGGTTCTAGCTCGCCCCGCCTCTGCTTGTTGGCAGCCCCGTTCTCCACCTCCGGAGTCTCCTTGTCAGCGGCGCTTTCTGATAGAAATGGGAGTACAGGGAATATTTAGTTAAAACAGGGCAATAGAAAAGTGTATTGGTAACTAGAAGTTATTAGGTAGGAATATAGTAAGAAAAGGGAATAACAATTGGTTGCTTAAATACTACACAATTCATTTGACATTGCTGGGTAAGTCAACATATGCAGATAGTTGAAAAGAAAACTTACTTCGAACAAAGTCTGGACGGATGATTTTGTCGGGGAAGTTAGCATATATCTCATGACCAGGCCCTTCTATGTGCAGTGCAATTTTAGTGCCAGCTTTCAGTACATAAAACTTTGCAATTTCATTCCAAAAGCCAGTGCCAAAATAGGAGTCACCACGTTCATCAAGTCTTACAGTAGCAACGATTGTAAATCCATGGTTTGTGTGCAGTATGACATTCGTGGAGCCTTGATGTATGTAAAGGGAAAAATTGTGCACTACATAATCTGTTGCATAGCGAGGGATGTCCTGCAGAAAATGGTAGGATTGTTAAAGAAAATATGGTAACATGCAAATATGGGCCCAAATTGAAAGAACTGTACAGCAGTTGAAATCGAAGGACAAAAGTCTATAATTAAACAGATAGGGTAAACATGATGTCATGGAAATATGAGAGTAATCGAAAGAACAATACATCATTAATTTTCCTAATGTAGAAAGAAGAGGGGGAAAATCCCCTTTGACGTATATGGTGCATGTGGCACCTTTTATCCAAATGTAGCAATATTTAGAATATGTTCAGGAAAGTAGGCCATGCCAACCGATTTAGGGTGAGATTGAACATACCGCGCGCGTCCTCAAGTTATCTGGTACGATGAGATGGAATATCTAGTGGCGGTCGCCAAGTCTCGAAGTGTCGGCGCACTGTACATTCTATGAATGAAAGAAAACCCTCAAATCAGCTCGAATAAAAATGAATTCACGGTGATTTCCGCCGGGTGATTAAAGGAGGCAGATGAACTGGGATAAGAGATGAGATAATATCTCGTTAAATTAGTTACCTTGTCGTCCATGAGAAAGAACCCTCAGTACGGCAGATTCCCCAACTGAGCGGAGCTGGGTCGACCGCGAGCAGCGTCGAGAAAGTCGATGGCGATAGGCGGCAGCAAGCGGAAGTGGCGAAATGCGGTGGGCTTTGCCGGCAGCCTGGCGGTAGGCGGCAAGCGTCAAGCTAAGTGTTTACCGCCGCGATAGGCGGTGCCATGGCATAGACGCAGAGGAGCTTGTGCAGGTGTGAATGGGGAATGTACCGGAGGGGCCGAGGGGGTGGCGGGCGGGGTGAGGGTTTTTGTGACGTGGGGATGGTGAGGGTTTTCTTTTTTTCTTTTTTGAATTGGGTGGTGAGGGTTTTCTGTCCCACAAAGAATTTTGGGGGCGACGGTTTGCTAGAGCGAACCGTGTGTGATTGACGTAGCAGGAAAAATGAAAGTCATTGCACACGGTTCCAATTTTGGGAACCGTGTGTGATTGACGTACTGCCTCTGTCCTGGTTTATTGGTCCCCCGTTGTAACTTTTACCAAAATTTGGAGAAATATTTAACATACTCAGACATAGATAATAAGCGTACACGTACATAAGCATAGTTCAACCATCATTAAGCATACTCAAGCGTACATAGTTCGATCCATCCCACATCTCATCTCACATGCGGCCGACACGATCCTGAAGCTTCTCCAGGTACTCAGCGTACGCGTTGTGCGCCACCCTGCGAGAATACTTCTGCTTGAAGGAGCCAACGGCCTGTCCTTTTGCATGCGCCAGAACACTTAGATACGCGTCATGAATCTTGTGGTTGCAAAATGGGCATCCATAGCCGTCGTTCTAGGTCCTAATACGCCTGTTATGCATTCCCGCATAAAGCTCCCTCAGGATTCGCCTCTTGTACCTCCTCTGGGCATCTTCATCCTCGCTGTCCACATCGTCAGACAACACCTATACAAATAGTAAAACAAATTTGGCATCAAATCACTGATTACATGCCGTGAAGTAGGATTAGGAATTTATGGCTATTTATTTATACATATCCAGAGATTATGGTTCGATTTTTAAGCACAGTCGTCTATGTAAAGACCAATCTTGAAGAAAATAATGGCACAAACATATGTAAGTCATTCAAAATCAATTGTCAAGTCCTGGATAGGAATTATTAGCACGAACACTAACCCTAGTCGGATTACTAGCAGAAATCATTTGCACAGATGAAACACCTAATCACTTATCACCTGTACCATTCAAACGATCAATACACTACACGGATCTAACGAAACTTACTCAGATTCCATGGATTGGGTGAACATAACCACATGATTTCTATTCCAAAAAGGGGGAGGCAGGAGTAACCAGAGAAACCCTGTGATCTATTTGACACATAAATGGGTATAGATGACTAACCACCTGTCCGTCGTCGTCGGAGTTGTCGCCGGAGTGGTTGTCAGAGTTGTCGCCGGAGTGGTCGTCGGAGTCGGTGTGGAACTCCGCCTCCGGCCGTGGAAGCTCGACGCCGCCGACGACGTCAGGGTGCAGCGATAACTCGCCGACGGTGGCGGCAACCTCTGTCTCCATCTCCACGCCGTGCTCCGGTGCTTTAGCAGCCCCGGCATCGCCACTCCCTCCGATGGGGCGCTTCGGCGGCATCCTCATACATTGACGGCTTTGAGGACTGAGAGCGGCGTCGAGGATGCAAGCGGAGAGAGAGGATTGTGTGTGTGTAGCAAGGATGGGGGTGCGGCCGCTCGGGCGCACCATTAATATGGAGTAGCGGGAGTTGTGGGAGAGAGGCGGGCGACGGTCAAACCGATGGCTCGCCTCCCAGTGAGCCTGCGCACCGGACTGCTGGCATGCCTACCAAAGTTTCACACAGCTACTCGCACGCCTCCCGATGACACTGCGCAGCGAGCACGCCTCCGTCAATTCACACACCTGCACGCATGCCTCCCCGTCTGCCTGCGCGGCGGACTGCTCGCATGCGTCCCGTCAACTCACGCCTGCTCGCACGCCACACGGGTCGCGCGGCGGCACGTATATTGTTTTTCTATTTGGATGATTAATGCTGCCGCTTTATTGCTTAACCGAAGCATGGCACGTATCCATTGTTGGTCTAACGCTCACGGTTCGAATAAATAATCCGTTTGGGATATTGGTTCCCAATTATTAATAATCTCCCATCTGTAATTAGATAAAGATTACATCAAAACTGGTCTCAAATTTGACAAAAAAAGTACAATGCCACTTTGTATTGGTGTCCATATGACAACACGATAAGTTTCATGAACTTCAAATAAGTTTTGGATGTACTAGAATTTAAAAATCAAGATTCTCAATGTTTGAAATTTGTTGCACGGGGAGTAAACATGCACCCAGTGAGACACATGTGTTTTTGCAATCCATTTAGGTGCACTGTCACGTGTGCATGTAGCTCAAATTTGATTTTTGCACATTATACCCATAGAAAATCAATCAATCAATGTACTAAAACGTCTTAATGATCTCTGTGATTTTTTTGAAATTAAAACGTCCCTCCTTTGGTAACATGTATGTTCACCGCGGGATAATTAATTTAACATGCATCGTAGTTGCGGTGGATTCGCGGTGTGTGTGTGGGTGTGTGCGTCTGGGGGTGGCGGGTGGCTCGCAGTACACTACGAGTTGTGAGCCACCGTGTGGGTTGGCCGTTTTGTTAGGCAGGCTGGTGCCACATCAGAGTCGTGAAATCGTTATTTAAAACATTACACAACCCTTTCATACATAAATGTTTTGGCCACATGCAGTCGATGGTTGTCCTACACGACACTCGATACTCGCGTGTGACGCTTTCTGTGGGCCCGCGAGGTCGTCGTCCATCACTTTGACGAACAGCCGGCAGTGAGGTTAATTTGACCAGCAAGGTAGAATCTTTTTTGTTTGTGTTATGGTGGTATATAGTACGCGTCGAAGAGGTGGGAGGGGACTAGCATATATACTATACGTATGCGTCCGTGAACAAGTACACCTCACTCAGTGTCGGGACTTTTTGGTTACCGAGGCACGTGCCACATCAAAATTGTGAAATTGGTTATTCAAACATCACACAACACCTTTTTGGGCCACATGCATATATATCCTAGCTAGGACACTCACGTGTGACGCTTCCATCTGTGGGCCCACGAGGCCATCGTCGATGCATGCATGCATGCATCACTTTGACCTACATCGGGAGAGGTTAATTAATTTCACCATCGATGAGGATTCTTTTGGGTTGTACATATATTACGGCAGGAGCATATAGTATGCGGTGAAGAGGGGGGAAGGGGACCATCATATGTAGTACGCTTGATATGAACCTTGCTCTGTGTGGGTGCATGGTTTACGGCTTTTGAGGCATGTGGCACATCAAAGTTGTGCATTTTGGGTATTCAACATATATATGTTTGGCCCACATGCAAAGCGGTGGTGGTTGTCCTCTCGCACCCACTTAAGCGGTTATCAGCGATATCGATGCTTTCCATCTGTGGGCCCGCTTGGTCCATCACTTCTTTTTGCCTGACAACAAGAGAGGTTAATTTGACTTAGGAGGGGATTATTATTTTTGCTCTGGGATGACATGCATGATACACTTTGAGCACACACACATGCATGTGTACGCATGAATCCCTCCCATCGAGTCGAAGTGGCTAGTACAACGACACATCATGAACCGATCTCGCTCTGTGTGGGGAGCTAGTGTACGATTTTTGACACACGCGCCACATCAATGTTGTGTATTCAAACATGCATGCACGCATCACCTCCATACATATGCATGTAGTGGTTGCCTTCGAACGATGCACTCCCTCGCGTGGTTATCGGCAACAAGCCTATATATTCGTGGGCCCGCATGGACATCCATGATCACCTTGACCAACAACAAGATAGGTTACCATGGCGGATTCTTCATTTGGTTCGTGTTATCGTAGTATAGGTCATGGTAAGATTCAGACCTAATTAAGTTTGAGCACATATACTATGCACGCATGCATGCATATATGAATCCCCGTCGTTGGCTTGAAGTGTGGTGTAACATACATATGCATCGTCAACCTAACCCTCACTCTGTGTGGGGATTTCTAGTTCGAAATCACGGTGCCACATCAAAGTTGTTCCATTGTTACTCAAAAACACACCTGTCCATACATATGTTTGGGCCACACGCATGAAATGGTTGTCTTCGGGGACTAGCTACTTGCGTGATTATTGGCGAGCTAGCCCATCTCCGGGGTCGCATGGATGGCCATCACTTTGACCAACAAGAAGAGAGAGGTTGTACGACCAAGGTGGATTATTCTTGGTCCGTTTTACGATCCATCTTGGTGAGATATATGCCTCTCTGGCCCGCCGACTGAAAGTGTGTGTGTGTGTGTGGAGGGGGGTTGCTACATCGCACTTTGTAGGTGAACCTAGGTTGGGGGGGGGCATGCATTCATAGCTTAATTTGGATTCCTTTCGTTGCGACACGAGGGGGGGCTGCTAGCTACTTCACACTTTGCTAGGTGAACCTCGGTTGGGGGGGGGAGGGGGCATGCTCACAGCTGAGGATTCCCTTCGTGCCGACACGAGGGGGGGCTGCTAGCTACTTCGCACTTTGCTAGGTGAACCTCGGTTGGGGGGAGGCAGGTGCATTCATAGTTAGGATTCCCTTCGTGCCGACACGAGGGAGGGGTGGCTGCTAGCTACTTCGCACTTTGCTAGGGTGAACCTCGGTTGGGGGGGGGGAGGGCATGCATTCATAGCTTAGGATTCCCTTCGTGCCGACACGAGGGAGGGGGTCTGCTAGCTACTTTGCACTTTGCTAGGTACACCTCGTTGGGGGGGGCATGTGCATTCATAGCTTAGGATTCCCTTCGTGCCGACACGAGGGAGGGGTGGCTGCTAGCTACTTCGCACTTTGCTAGGGTGAACCTCGGTTGGGGGGGGAGGGCATGCATTCATAGCTTAGCTAGGATTCCCTTCGTGCCGACACGAGGGAGGGGGGCTGCTAGCTACTTTGCACTTTGCTAGGTGAACCTCGGTTGGGGGGGGCATGCATTCATAGCTTAGGAATCCCTTCGTGCCGACACGAGGGAGGGGGGCTGCTAGCTCTACTTCACACTTTGCTAGGTGAACCTCGGTTGGGGGGCATGCATTCATAGCTTAGGATTCCCTTCGTGCCGACACAAGGGAGGGGGGCTGCTAGCTACTTCGCACTTTGCTATGATGAATCTCGGTTGGGGGGGGCATGCGTTCATAGCTTAGGATTCCCTTTGTGCCGACACGAGGGAGGAGGGGCTGCTAGCTAGTTCGCACTTTGATAGGTGAACCTCGGTTGAGGGGGAGGGGGCATGCATTCATAGCTTAGGATACCCTTCGTGCCAACACGAGGGGGGGCAAGCAATACCGTGCGCTTTGCGAGAGAGGAGCCACATCGAAGTTGCATTTGGTATTTGAAAATCAAACCACCCTTTTGATACATAAATTTGGTCCACATGCAAGTGTGTTCGTGTTCTGACCCTCTCCCACGTCATTTTTCACCAAATTTATGAACATTAGACAAGTCGGATGACGCAATAGACATGGTTCACTCAAACTAACCGTGCGCCACACCGGTGCACCTTGCACGCACACATCCGCATAGTACATTGGGCTCCATGAGGCTCCCACTCTCAAAAATATATGCCCGCCTCGAGGGTTTTTCTGTTTCATAACACACGGTTGTTATCTCCGGACCGTGTGCGATGTTTCTTGTTCCCAATCCCGCATGCATCCCTAGCAAATATCTGCCCGCCTCGAGGGTTTTTCTGTTTCATAACACAAGGTTGTTATCTCCGGAGCGTGTGCGATGCACTATCATCAAAATTTTCAATAGCTCGGCATTTCACTCCCGCGTAGTAAAATTTTCAGTAGCCGCGTCATTTTCTCAAACACCCCGCGCCCCCCTCCACACACACACACACACACACACACACCAAAACCTCCTCGGGCGTGCGCGCACACACACACACCCTCCCTCGCTCGAAACCCTAGCAAAGTCCCCCCCCCCCCCCCCCCCCGCTGCCGCCACCGCCGCAAGCCCTCCATTGTCAACATCTGCCGGTTTGCCCGTGCAACTTACCCACCGATCTCCATACCCAGGCCGCCCTGAGTTTCTTAGATGATGCCTGCCAAACGCCCCCTTTCCCATAGATCCCCATCCCCATCCCCCACTCCAAAGCGTCGCAGCCTAAGCCCGGCTACGCTTCCTGTGGAGCTCGAGGAGCGACTGGCCCAAAAGAGGTGTATAGCGGTCTCTTCGCCCGACGTCGCCGAGGAAGCTGACGACCATTACTGGCGGCAGGCACTCAAGCAGCGGGCTAGAGTATGCGGGCATGTCTCGTCCTCCGGCTACGGCATCGAGGTCATCGGCAGCGACACCCTGAGGCGGGCTGTGTCACAGGTTAAGTGGCCCACCCCCAACCCCTCAGGTTCAACCGCCGTTGATCTCATCCATGGACCCGCTGCTGATCTCCTCTGGCTCGCTGTCAACAATTTGCCATTCTACATCACCATCGAGCCCCTTTTATCATTTCTGAAGGACACATTCTGCGATGCTGGCTTGGGATCCACAGCTTCCAAGTCAGACCTCATCGACGGCGACCACGAGGAGGGCACCCTCTCCGGCTCTTTCAAGGGGAAAGCGCCCGTCCGCGACATCAGGGAGGGCAGCCTACAGCCGTGCCCTTCCAAGGGGAAGGAGCCCATCTGCGACAACATGGAGCACATCTAGGGTCCGTGCTCTTCCCACGGGAACGAGCCCATCCGTGACAAGTGAGGAAACCCATGATTTGTTTTGCCGTGCCTCTTCACAGAGGAAACCCATGATTTGTTTTGTCGAGTCCCTTTTGTAGTGTAGTGAGAATATCTCCAGTTTTAATTGCTATATCTGGTTGTTTGCAGTATGCCTTGTTTATTTTAGTTGTTCACAATGTGATGCTCTATATGTGCAATTATTTACTGTGCAGTACATTTCATCAATCCAGTTTTAAACATACCGATAGGAATGCATATATTTGCTTGTTGTTAAGCCTGTTATAGCTAGCATATGCCTCATTTAAAGTTTTTTGATTGTTCGGTTGTTTGTAGTTAGCATATGTTCAGTTTCAAATGCTATCTTTGGTTGTTCGTAGTATGCCTTGTTTATTCCAGTTATTCACAACGTGATATTTTATATGTGCAAGTATGAACTGTGCAGTTCAATTTCATCAGTACCAGTTTCAATAATACCACTATGAATGACTATATTTGGTTGCCGCATCTTGTAGTTAACACGCCTTTCCATTTTTATTTAACCATAACCTGTCGGATTTTGGGTTCCGGCAAAACCCTCAAGGTTCGAACACTGGGGTGCGCATGAAGATCTCCCCCTACCAAATCACGCCCTCAGCCTCACCGAGATCTCTAAGCTTAGCTCGACGAACTCGCAACACAAGAGACACGAGATTTATACTGGTTCGGGCCACCATTGTGGTGTAATACCCTACTACAGTGTGGTGTGATGGATTGCCTCTTGGGCTGAGGATGAACAGTACAAGGGGAAGAACAGCCTCCTGAGGTGAGGTGTTCTTGTGCTTGGTGGGTGTGAGGATGAACTGGATGAGTTCGAGACGAGCTTCCTCCTACTATGGTGGCTAGCCCTATTTATAGAGGCCCTGGTCCTCTTCCCAAATATTGAGCGGGATGGGATGCCACAACGGCCAATTTGAAAGGGGACAGCTAGTACAAGCTATCCTGACTAAAGGTGGTCTTCGCCTGCCAAAGGCTCTTGTGGTGACGCCGCCTTGGGCTCCACAGTGACCTCCATCTTGCCGTCCAGCTGGTCTTGGTCTCGTTGCACCGATATGGAAACCTTTGCCTGATGCCTCGGTACTCCTCGCCTGCGCTTGCCTCCTTAGCACCAAAGAGGAAGCAAGGACACTGTGCGCGCTGGCGCCCGCCTGGCCTTGGTCGTCATGGCTTGCGTCATTGGAACCTCGCGAGGTTTGCCTTGCCTTGATCTCTCCGGCCCTCGCGAGCCAGCCTGGTGAGGCCGCTCCCGAGGAGGTCTGGTGTCGTCCGCCTCGCGAGGGTCTCGAATGCTTGTTGGTGAAGGTAGGCCATACGGGCCCGCTCGCAGAGCCACGCCGTGGGCCACAGGCAGGCAAGTCTGGGGACCCCCATTCCCAGAACGCCGACAGTAGCCCCCGAGCCCAAGGCACTCGGACTTGGCTTCGAGGCGAAGCCAAAGGGCAGGTGCGGAGCGCCGCGGGCCCCAACAGCCTGCGGCCTTGGTCGACGCGTGGCGGTTGATTGGACGTGGGCGTATCCGCTTCCCCGCGCTGCCTCGACAACCGCCCGACTTGATGAGTCCCTGCTGCATGCAAGGAAAAACCATCATTACCTGTGATCGTGGGGGTGCTGGTTGACCTTCTCCTCCTATAAATGGGGGAGGGGGGAGGGGTAGAGCCCCCGTCGCCCATCTCTTCCCATTCCGCTCGCTTCTCCCCCTTTGCTCCATTGCCAGTAGCGACACCAATGGCGCCATCGAAGAGGTTCTCCGCCGCGGAGAAGGGGAAGGCCCATCAGGAGGGGCCCGGCTCTCAGGTGCCCAAGCGTGGACGCGGCCGTCCCCGCAAGCACACCGCGACCCCCGCCGTGGCCCCCCATAGCCGCGGCGGTGCCGCTTCGCGTGGTGGGGGTTGCCCCGATCGTGGCAGCCCTGTCGGTGAAGGGAGACGTGTCGTGGTCGCGCGGCCTCCACGGCGCACTTCCACTCGGCGGAGGTGCTGCCGGAGTTCGTCGTCTGGTCGGAGAACCCGTCCGGCAACTGGCTTCAGCTCCCGCGCTTCTTTGCCGACGAGCTACCGGCCGCAGGTCCAGGCGGGCTCTGGCTGCAGGCGGACGGCTGCTGCAGCAGGGCTTCCTGGGTCGCGGTTGAGGTCTCCGTCACGGGCAACATAGCCCTGGCCCGCGGCTGGCAGACGTTTGCCTGCGCGCGTGGCCTGGGCAGGCGGTGCACCCTCCATTTCAAGTACGACGGTGACGCGACCCTCTACGTGAGGGTGTTTGGGGAAGATGGTCGCCGTGCCAGGTGCTGCCCCGAGGTCAACGGCGGCGGCGAGGTGCTCGGCCTTGGCGATGGTCGTGACGAGGATGAAGGCGAACCCGCCCTTGGTGCCGACCACGTCTCGTCTAGCTACGGCGGTCCTTCCTCCGTCGACAGCTCCAACAGCGGTGGTTACGACCAGCCACCACGCCCGCTTCGAAGGCGGCAGCGGGTCATCTCGTTGCCGCGCCTCCGTGAAGCGCGGGGAGGGTTCTGGCTGAGCTCGGGACGGCGCCAAGTGCCCGCCCTCGCGGACCGCTGTGGGGGCACGCGCCGCTTTTATTTCGTTCTTCCTTTCCTTCCTGTATTAAGAGAGAAAACAGTATGGGGCCCTGGAGGGGCGTGCAACGAACTATGATTTCTCAGTTATTATGCTATGTTTATCGTTCCTGTGCTGTGTCGCGACATCATCGTTTTATGTAGAGATAACTTAGCTTGACGTGCTCGGAGTAGTCTCCTCTTCGCGAGGTGCTTGCTTCCGGGTTCCTGTCGAGGCCTCCTTGGCCTGGTAGGCGCTTAGGAACTGCAAAAATTCATTAGGAGGCTTATCCTTTACCTGAGCCTTGGTCGCAGGCGCCGCTGGCCTTGACCCAGCGCTTCGTATTGCGGTACCCAAGGGGCATGGATTAGGAGAGGTGCGCCAGCTTGTGAGCTCGAATGAGGGTACCTGTCCAGCCCCCTCATGAGGTATGCTACAGAGAGTACAGGCTAAACTGAAGATGGAAATAGAGGCAGAAGGCGACGGAACCAAATCAACAAAGAACCAGGAGCAAACTTCAATTAAAGAGGGGCGAGCAAGCTACGGAAAGCAAATGAAAAGCCGCGTCCGACACCTAGTCTAGTCTTCATGTCTTCTCACCAGCGCGGAGCTAAGTGCTGCCACTAGGACGTGGGAGGGAGCCCCCGAGGCCCGAGGGCGGCACTCCTGAGACTCCGGGGCGTGTACAGCCCCACTCATTATTACGTGAGAGTGTCACGAGCGGAGACCTTCACAGGCACTGGGCCTTCTTCACAGGCGCTGGGACTTTCTTCATGGGTAGAACTTCCGGAGGTGCTGGATGTTCCAGGCGTTCTGGATGGGTACCCCGTCCTGCGTCTCCAGGCGCGCGGCGCCAGGCCTGGAGACATGGACGACCTTGAACGAGCCCTCCCACATGGGTGAGAGCTTATGCAGCCCTTCCCTGGAGAGCACCCGCCTCAGGACAAGGTCACCCACCTCGAGCGTCCTGGAGCGGACGCTGCGACAGTGGTACCGCCGCAGCGCCTGCTGGTATCTTGCCGCCCGCAGTGCAGCTTCGTGGCGGCGTTCCTCCCCCAGCACGAGGTCCATCCCCCGCGTGGCGTCCTGCTGCGACTCATCAAATGCCAGGACCCGTGCGGAGCGATGCTTGACCTCGTGAGGGAGAACCGCTTCTGCTCCATAGACAAGGAAGAATGGGGTCTTGCCCGTTGGCTTGGTGGAGGTGGTGCGGATGGACCACAGCACGGACTGGAGCTCGTCGTGCCAACCCCTACTGCAGGCTTCGAGCTTCTTCTTGAAGGTCCTCGTCTTGAGGACTCTCAGGACCTCTGCGTTGGCGCGTTCGGCTTGACCATTGCTCCGGGGGTGCGCCACTGAAGCGTAGCAGATCTGTGTTCCAAGGTTAGCACAGTACGTTTTGAAGAGATTACTGGTGAACTGCGAGCCATTGTCGGCGATGATGCGGTTGGGGACCCCAAACGGCTCACGAGACCCTTGATGAACTTGACCGCGGAGCCAGCTGGGATGGTGCGGACGGCTTCCACCTCCGCCCACTTGGTGAACTTGTCGATGGCAACGTAGAGGTATCGGTAGCCCCGGGCGCTCGAGGGAACGGGCCCAGGATATCTAGTCCCCAGACTGCGAACGGCCACAAGAGTGGAATGGTCTGGAGGCCCTGAGCTGGCCGATGGATCTGCTCGGCGTGGATTTGGCAGGCCTCGCAGGACTTCACCAGCTCAGCTGCGTCGTTGAGCGCCGTAGGCTAGTAGAATCCGCTGCGGAATGCCTTGCCGACGAGGGTTCGTGACGACGAGTGGTGCCCGCAGTCCCCACCGTGTATGTCGGCCCCTATTCCTTGGAGATGCAACGCAGAGAAACGTCATTTGGCTTCTTCCTGTATAACTCACCATCCTGGATGCAGTATGCCGTGGCTTGCCGGGCCACACGCTCCGCGTCCTCCTTCTCCGGCAGCATCCCTTGCGTTAGATATTCCTTGAGTTCCTTGGTCCAGCATCCCTCCTGAGGCTCGAGTGCCAAGAGTAGACGTGCTCCCGAGGTCGGGCCACAGGCTGGGGCTCCCGTGGCAGGTGGCTGTGGGAGCTCCTCCCGAGGCTGCGCTGTCCTTGAAAGCGGTGGTGTTGCTGATGGCTTGAAGAGCCGCTCCTCGAAGACACCAGGCTCTTGGGGCTGTCGCTTGGATGCCCTTTTGGCGATGTCGTCGGCTTCCTTGTTGGTGCCACGGGGCACGTGCTGCAAGTCCAGGCCCAGGAACTGCTTCTCCATCTTGCGCACCTTCGCGAGGTATGCCCCCATGTGTTCGTCCTTCGGCTCGTATACCATGTTGGAGAAGTTGACGAGGAGCTGCGAGTCGCCCCTGATGGTGAGACGCTTCACCCCCAGGGCCGCCGCAGCCTTCAGGCCGGCTATGAGGCCTTCATACTCTGCAATGTTGTTGGAGACCTTCTCGCCCTGCTGGAAGCAGAGCTGCACAGCGTAGTAGAGCTTGTCCTGAGTGGGCAAGATGAGCACTGCTCCAGCCCCCATGCCTTGGCGCGCGAAGGCACCATCGAAATACATGACCCAGCTGTCGGGCACCTCACTTCCTGGCGAGAGGGACCGATCCTCGCCTACTTCAAGCGTCGGGGCGTCCGTCCATTCTGCCACGAAATCGGCGAGCGCGGCTCCCTTGATGACCCTGGTGGTGCTGAACTCTAACTGGAATGCCTGCAGCTCGATGTTCCACTCGGCGAACCTCCCGGTAGAGTTGGGGCTCCTGAGCACCCTCTCCAATGGGTAGGCCGAGACGACCTTGATGGGGTGACCTTGAAAGTAATGCCGCAGCTTACGCGAGGCCACCAAGAGCGCGATTAAGATCTTCTAAGGCATGGGGTACCGTGCTCTTGCATCCCGCAACACCGTGCTGACGAAGTATACCGGGTGCTCGACGAGTGCGGGTGCACTGACAAGGCTTGCGCCTTCCGGAAGTTGGGGCGCCTCCTGAGGTGGTGGAGCCCCCAATGCCTGATCGCTTGTCGGGGTCCCTGCAGGCTCGGGGGCGTCGTCTTGTTGAGCTTTATCCTCTGCTGCCGCAGCTGCGGCCTTTGCGGCGCCCTCCTGGTCTTGCATCGTCCTTGCTGGGGGCGTAGCTCGGCATGATGTGCCCTTGGCTTGGTGTTCTTCCCGAACCGCCACTAGAGCCGCGTTGGCGGAGTAGGGAGTGGCGGCAAGGTAAAGCACTAGGGGCTCGAGAGGTCGTGGCACCACCATCACTAGAGGGCTGGTCAGGTATCTCTTGAGGTATTGAAATGCTTGGTCGGCCTCCGGGGTCCGCTCAAATGGGCCCTTCTTCTTCATCAGCTTGAAGAAGGGTAGGGCGCGCTCTCCCAGCTTGGAAATGAAGCATCCCAACGCAGTCACCCGTCTAGCAAGCTTCTGCATTTCCTTGAGGGTTTGCGGTGGACTCATGTCTTCGATGGCCTTGACCTTCTCTGGGTTGGCCTCGATCCCCCTGTGGGACACAAGGAAGCCCAGTAGCTTGCCGGAAGGGATGCCAAGCACGCACTTCTCTGGGTTGAGTCGCAAGTCCACCTGGCGGAGGCTCGCGAAGGTTTCCTCCAGGTCCTGAATCAAAGTTCTCGCCTCCCGAGACTTCACCACGATGTCGTTGACGTAAGCTTCAGCCTTTCTCCCGAGTTGCCGACCCAAGGCGATGTGCATTAGCCGTTGGAAGGTTGCGCCTGCATTGTGCAGCCCGAACGACATGCAAGTGTAGCAGTACACCCCACACGGGGTCAGGAAGGTTCTCTTCTCCACATCTTCTACCACCATCTTGAGCTGGTGATATCTTGAAAACGCATCCAGGAAGCACAGCAAGTCGCACTTGGCGGTGGAGTCGACGATCTGGTCGATGCGTGGAAGAGGGAACGGATCTTGGGGGCATGCCTTGTTGAGGTTGGTGAAGTCGACGCACATACGCTCCTTCCCGCCTTTCTTTGGCACGACGACGGGGTTCGCCAGCCACTCGGGATACCGAACCTCGCGAATGACACCCGCAGCCTCCAACTTGCGGGTCTCTTGGATGATGAAAGCTTGCTTCTCCATGGACTGCCGCCTCGCGCTCTGCTTTACGGGGCGTACGTTGGGGCACACCTTCAGGTGGTGCTCTATCACCCCTCTTGGGACCCCTACCAGCTGATCGGGCTCCCAAGCGAACACTTCCTTGTTTGCACGCAAGAACTTCACCAGCGCCTCCTCCTGATTGGGCTCGAGGTTGGCGCCTATGGTAAAGGTTGCCCCCGAGGACCCGTCCTCCTCGACTGGCACCTGCTTGGTTTCTGCCTTGTCTTGAGTGAACAACTGCTTCTTCTTGGTTGGTGTGGCTTCCTTGGCCTTGGAGGTGTCCGCGTCGGCAGGCTGCACCGTCGCAGCGGTCTTGAGGGCAAGCTTGAGCGTCATCAGGGCTTCCTTGGTGTCCCCAACTACTGTGAGGACACCCTTGCTAGGCATCTTCATGAGGTTGTAGTCCGGATGGGTCGCCGCCATGAACTGAGCCAGGGCCGGATACCCGAGGATGGCGTTGTATGGGAGGCTGATGCGGGCGATGTCAAAGTCGACCAACTCAGTGCGGTAGTTGTCGCGCGTGCCGAAGGTTACAGGGAGGCGGATCCGCCCCAGGGAGTGGGCGGAGCCTCCACCAACCCCTGAGAAAGGCTTGCTAGGGCGGAGCTGCTCGAGCGGTACGTGAAGAAGGCTGAAGGCCTCAACGGAGAGCACGTTGAGGCTGGCACCGCCATCGATGAGCGTCTTGGTGACAAACACATTGCAGATGGTGGGCGTGCAAAGCATTGGGAGCACACCGGAGCCGATGGTGGAGACGGGATGATCCCCTGAGTCGAAGGTGAGGTCGGCCTCGGGTGCAGCCAGCCCGGTGGAGCCCCCGGGCGCTTGGAAGTGGCGCCGATCTGGCGAAGGAACGGCTTGATGCGACGATCCGAGGGCGGTGCTTGCGAGCTGCTGAGGAGGGCCGCAACCGCGTGGTGCGCTGGTGCCACGAAGCATGCAACGAAGAGACCGCGCAGCTCCTCCCAAGATGCCACCGTGGATCCGGGGAGGTTGAGCAGCCAGGCGCGCGGTGCGCCAATGAGGGCCATGGGAAGCCAGTTGGCCATGACCTTGTCGTCGCCCCCGGTGTTGGTGTCAAAACCGGCGGATCTCGGGTAGGGGGTCCTGAACTGTGCGTCTAAGGTCGATGGTAACAGGAGACAGGGGACACGATGTTTACCCAGGTTCTGACCCTCTCTATGGAGGTAATACCCTACTTCCTGCTTGATTGATCTTGATGAATATGAGTATTACAATAGTTGATCTACCACAAGATCGTAATGGCTAAACCCTAGAAGTCTAGCCTGTATGACTATGGTAATGAGTATATCCTTTCCGGACTAAACCCTTCGGTTTATATAGACACCGGGGGGATCTAGGGTTACATAGAGTTGGTTACATAGGAAGGAATCTTCATAGCAGTTGGCTCGCTCGGGCGTGGCTCGTTGCTGGAGACGCGGTCGGGCTAAGGCTGGCCGTCCGCTCCAACCTCTGGCGCTTCCTCTTCACTTTGCTCGTCCTCCTCGCCTTCTCCCTCATCGCTGGAGTCGATCACTTCGGCCGAGTCCTCGCCATCCTTCGGGTTCAGCCCGAACCACTCTGGTGGCGCCTTGGCGCCGTTCTCAGCCAGCTCCGGGACGAAGATGCTGGTATTGGTGTACTCGGCGATTGCCGCCGCCCGTTTGACAAGTTCACCCTCTACTGCCACCAGCTCCTCCTGGGCCTCTTGTCGAAACGTGGTCAACTGGGCAAGATTTAGCCCAGGGTACCACGCCTTGACGAACTCCAAGGCCCGGCGTGCTCCATCTCGGGCCGAGGAGCCCTTCCAGGCCTGAAGACGGCCGGCCGCCACCTCCAGCCAGTCGGCAGTACGGCTGGGAGTGCGCGAAGCAGGCATGTCCAGCCATAGGACGGAGATGGCCTGCACCCCAGCACGCTGAAGATGGCGCAACATCCGATGAGCTGGACGAAGATGGGCCTGGATGCTGAGAAGTTGTTTGCTGAGGGTCCGGGGGGCGTTGGCAGCAATCTGCGCACCTTCTGCCCTCTGCTCTTTGCGGTCAGCCTCAGTGGCCTGATTGGCGGCGTCAGAGTGACCAGGGAAGAAGTCTGCCCAAACAGAAAGGAAAAGAGCCAAAGTTAGAAGCAAGAAGCTGGCTCGATCAGCAGCTGGCGGCTCAAGGAAAGAAAAAAGCCCACCGTCAACCATGTCTTCAATTTCTCCGAAGCCGGCAGTCAGCAAAGCCTCCTTATCGGTCCAGGAGGAGCGTTCGGTCTCGAACTCAGTGAGGAGAGCGGTCTCCTTTTCCTCCGCCTCCTTCTGGGCTTTCTTGAGAAGCTCCGCCTGCTCCGCCAGTTTCGTGGTCAGCCGGTCATGCTCCTCGGCCAGCTTGCTACAGTCCGCTTCCTTGGCACGCAGCACGGTGTTGGCTTCGCCCAGCAGCTGCTGCAGGGCAGCGTTGTCCTCTGCAAGAAGGGAGAAAGAAAAAGGCGTCAGCAGCCATCAGAGAAGAAGTACAGTCGTCGGGGAGATCCGGCCCGACTGATCAGCAGTCGGCCTGAATCTCGGGGACTACAGCCCGCGGGCGCGCCAGGGCGCCCCCGCGGAGAAAGAAGTTATCAAAATCAACAAAGAAGAAGAAGAATAGTTGCCGGGAAGATCCGGCCTGACTGCTCAGCAGTCGGCCCGAATCTTGGGGACTACAGCCCGCGGGTGCGCCAACGCGCCCCTGGAGAGAAAGAAAACAAAGACTTACTCCGGCTTTCCGACAAGTCGGTGGTCCGTTTATTCAGCTCCTAGACTTTGGAGTTGAAGGCGGCCGCACGAAGGTTATGATAATCCTGCAGTTAAGATATCAGACAACGTTGGTACTCGGAGCTTGCCAATTAAAGTTCCGAGCCGCCTGCTCAGCAGTGGCCCGAAACTCGGGGACTACACCCAGTGGGTGCGCTGGCGGCTCGTGAGTCCAGGAACGCTTGGTTGCACCGTTTCAGGGCGTCGGCCTCGGCTCGGAGTTTTCCTTGGACGTCCAGGATTGCCTGATTCAAAGGGCCCATCCCGCCTCCCCGCACCCAATCAGCGGGCGCGGCGCTGGTCGCCTCGGCGTCCGGGATCGAAGAGCTCGCGGCGCCGACTTCCAGCGGGCGTGGCGCCGAAGCCGCCTTGCATACCGGCGGCGCGATGGTGTGCGGACCTCGGGAGTCAGGCCCGTCACCATCTCACCTTCGGCTGGTGGCACCGGTAGGTCCGCCGGCTGCTTGTCTCGCACCTCACCAGATGGTGGTGGCGGAGGCACGACCACGTCCGGCATGACAACATCGCCGCCGTCCCTCTCCATGATCGGGTGCTCGTCGCCGGCTCCCCCAGTCGGTGCCACAAACTCTGGTGGTGGCGGCGCGGAGTTTAAGGGGATGACGAATAACGCCGACTGACGGTGCGTGGCTTCTTCAGCCTGCTCCTTCGCCGCGGCAGCAGCCTCGGCCCCCGCCAGTTTCTTCAATGCGGCAGCCTCTGCCTTGTCTGGCTCCGCCTTCTCCAGGCGGGCGGCTTCCTACTCCTCGCGCACCTCCCGCGTGTTTCGCTCCCGCGCCTCCCGGAGGTCGGCGGCTGGATTGATTCGCCGGGTGGTGGTGGAGGTCTCCGCCGACCCAATGACAGAGGCGGCGGCCGATTTCTCAAGAGAAAGCGGGGCCCTAAGTCAAGGAAAGTAAAACGAAGAAACTCAGACAGAATCAACAAGGAAGAAAAGCACAAGAAAGGATACTCACGCCGACACCATGGGAGGCGCCTTCGGGAGCTTCTGATATTCGGCTACCTTCGCGGCGGCCTCCTTCCGCCTAGTCACGGCGGTCGGATTCTTGGCCTTCTTCGGCGCGCTACCGAACAAGGCGGCGCCCTGTTTATGCTTTCGCGTGCCGCCTCGAGCAGTCGGTTCGACGGAGGTGCCCGCGTCCGCCCTGCCGGCACCTTGTGCAGGGCGCGGCTCGTCTTCCTCATCATCATCGTTAGGGCAAGTCTCGATGCCGCCTTCTTCAGAGCCGCCAGCTCCATAGACGCTTCCTGTGGCGTCGTCCTCCAAGGTGGCCGGCCCCAGGTCGGGGTCATCCACGTCGCTCACAGCTCGGTCCGGTGCATAGGGGCCACCCGCCCCCACGATGGCGGCTGTCGCCTCAGACATGTAGATCTGTTTCAAAGGGCAAGAGGCCGACTTTTCAAGACCGCAAGACGGAATCAAGATGAAGTATTGAAGAATGGAAAGATTGAAAAGCTTACGGCTGGTGGCGGGTCCGCGCGGGAGTACGGCTGCTTGCCGAACTGCCAGGACCCCTCCAGTCTGAGGTCGGAGATCTCGTTCACCAGGTTCGCCACCTCAGCAGCTGGCATCTCCTTGGTACTCAGCCGGCATGGGTCGCGGTGCCCGCTCATCCGGCTGATCAAGTGAGGCCGGCCCTGGAGCGGGAGAACCTAGCACCCGACGAAGGCGACCAGCAAGTCGGACGCCTTGAGGCCTTCGGCTTCGGTCAGCACCCAGAGTCGGTTGATGGCGGCAGCGCCGTCTGCTGACACCGGCTTCGGCTTGTAGCCCAGTTGGCCAGAGGCTCAGCCGGAGGGCCGGCTTCGTAGGCCGGCAGGTTGATGAAGTCGACTGCCGGGTCGACGTTCTCCACGCAGAAGTAAGATTGCTGCAACATCTTGACCGACTGTGGCAGCTTGATGGAGGGGAAGGCGTTCCTGGGAGACGGACGGCGCACCGCGATGAAGGCGCTGCACTGGGCTGCCACCCCCCGGACGGAGGTGCCCAGCTTGGTATAGAAGTACGCTCCCCACAGCTTGATTGTGGGGAGGATGCCGAGGTAGCCTTCACACATCGTGACGAAGGCGGATAGCAACATCATGGTGTTGGGCGTGATGTGATGAGGTTGGAGATGGTAGATCTCAAGGAACGAGCGGAGAAAGCCGCTCGCCATCAGGCCGAAGCCGCGGATGAAGTGCGAATGGAAGACGACCCGCTCGCCCTCCGCCGGCGCCGACGAGATCTCCCCCGCAGGAGGCACGCGCGTCTTCACGTAGCCTGCGCCGGGAAGGCGCCGCGTGTCGTGAAGGAAGGCGATGTGGTCTTCATTGACGTTCGACCCGTCCCAGTCTCCTCCCCGCTCGCGTGCCATGGAAAGCTCGACGAGGTGAATGGCACGACAGGGGAGCTGAGGATTGGTGCGGGGCCAAGAGGGCTCGGGATGGAGGAGCTCGACGAAGACGAGCAGCGGCAGCACTCCGGCGTAGCTCGGGGGTGCTGCGGCGAGAGGAAGAAGGAGGCGAGAATGGGGAAGGAGGGCGCGCGTGCTCCGCCGCTTCCCCTCCTCCCTCTACTTATAGCCCGTGGGCTATGAAGCCGAGGGGGCGGGGCGTGGGATCGTGGGATTAACTATGCCCACGACCCCACGACCCCGCGTTTACCGCGCGAGTTACTGCGCGCAGTAACTCCACGAAGAAGCTCAACCGGTTGCCTCGGCCGCAGCGGATCCGCTCGCGCGCCGAGGCCCGGTAGTGGCGGGCCCAGCTTGCTGTCGCGTCCCATCACGCGCGTGGGCTGGCAGGCTGGCCCGGCTGCTTGACACCACGTGGCATGCCCACGACAAGCGGCGGGCCTGGAAGCTTAGCTAACACGCCACCCAGTTCCCGTCGTTGCATTCAAAGTTTCAGACGAACCCGACTGGACGTGGCCGACTCCCGCCTGGCGGTTAGCCAGGAGTCGGATGAAGCTTCCTTGCAAAGTGCCCGGAGGAAGAAACTGTTGAGGCTCCTCGACTCCTCAGCCGCGGCACCTCACCAGCTTCGGGGACTACTGTCGGAGTAATGGGCCACAGGTAGCCTAACCCGAGTCCTTGAACCTTTCAAGACATCGGGGCCGGGTGCGCCCCTCAGGACTTCAAGATGAAGCGCCGCCTTCTGATGGCCGGCTGGCCCAAGCGGCCGGCAGCCAGAAGGCGGCTGAGCTCCAAAAGGTGGCACCAAGAAGGGCCGACTCCTCGTAGGCGGCCTCCAGAGAGGCCGGCTCCTAGCAGGCGGCCCACGGCGCCCTCAGAGTCTGCGCCCCCATTAAGAAGACAAGACAGTGTAAGGCTACAGCGTAGCCCATCACCTCCGTATCCGGGCCGGGCGTGGCCACAGTGCTCCGTACAGGCGGAGATCTCCGCCCGGCGCGGCACTGTTGCCACTCCGCCCGTGACGTCACTATTGGCAGGCGGAGCCCTGTCCCCACGACGGCCTGTCGGTACGGCCTGCAGGCGGCGGGCCCTACCAGGCAGCGAGAGCCCCGAAGACGGCGGAGGCCTGGCCAGTCGGACCTGAGGGAGGTCGGCTTCCGGCAGGCGGCCCGTTCCTCCCTCGGGGCCCATGCACCATTAACCAGATGAGACATAGTGTGGCTACAGTGATCTCCCACCAGGCAGCGGGACTGTAGCCACGCTCTACTGACCGAGCATGCGTCATTAGCATCACGGCTATAGTAATCAGCAGCTGGCAAGACCCGTGAGCAGCGGTAGCGGCATGTCGGCTCCGTACCAGACCAGGCGGCGGGGCCCACCAGGCGGCGGGGCCCAGCAGCTAGTGGATAAGTCGGCGACCAGAGACACTGACAGCAGGGTCCTACACCCGGCCTGATTACCATTGTACCCCTAGGGGTAGGCCTATATAAACCCCCCAGGGCACCCATGCAAAGGGTTCCCAACCTGTTAGAACTAGACTCATACCTAGAGGAAGGAGAGAGCGAGCCTGCCTTCTTCTACCTCTAGCATACAACTCGAGGAGCACCATTGTATCCACTAGTGCCTTAGTGATCATGCGGAGACCCCGCAGAGTAGGACTAGGGGTGTTATCTCCTAGGAGAGCCCCGAACCTGGGTAAAGTGCGCTGGCGTTCGTGTCTACGCCTCATCCCGCTTCCAGGCACCGGCGACGTTCTACTCGCTCCCACCATGATAAGCCATCCATTGGCATATGTCGCACCCAACCCCCGACAATGTCCGAACTGTGATTGAAAAAATCACAGTGTATGTAACTTCTTAGGGTTCACAATGGAGTGAATGCAAGAAACATCTTTAGTTCACCGACCTAATATTCCCTTAAGAATGCTAGCTTTCGGCTTCACCCAGTCTGAGGTACACATCCGGATGACCCGGCAGTAACAATCGCAGAGGTGCTCCCTTTATGCCCAAGCCAAACTAACGGGAACGTAGGGCATAAGCACAGGAGCCAGGCAAACCAGCTTAGCCAAAACTTAAGTCATATCGATGCATATAAGGGCGAAGAAAAGGTACATATGGGAAAAAACGCATATGTGATGAGCTTGATGCTCGGAAAATAATAATAGCAAGCTTCTGTCCAAGAAGCCCCCAGGTATAATGGACGTACATATTTGAAGATTTATACGTCAGGGGTGCACGGTCTAGCCGCACGAAAGCTTTAAGGCTAAAGAGAAAAAACGAAAAGAGAGAAAAAAATGATGGAAACAACAGGGGGAAGGAGACGAACAAAGAGTTCGGCGCTAGGCATAGAATCTTCGGAGTCTGGCCGCGTTCTAGGGGTTCGGCTCTAGGCGATTGTCTGATGCATCACGCAAGCGGTACGCTCCTTCGGTGAGAAATTCGTCAATGCTGAAGGGACCCTCCCACTTGGGCTTGAGTTTGTCCTTTTTCTTCTCCGGCAGGCGTAGAACGTGTTCGCCAACATTATAAGTCTTTGCCCGCACTTCTCTGCTTTGATACCTGCGAGCCTGCTATTGATAAAATGCGGAACGGGCTTTTGCGACGTCGCACTCCTCCTCCAGGGCATCTAAGTTGTCCTGCCGATCAAGCTCGGCCTCTCTCTCTCTTCGTACATGTGCACTCGAGGTGAGTCATGCATAATGTCGCAGGGTAACACTACCTCTGCGCCGTACACCATGAAGAAAGTTGTATATCCGGTAGTGCGATTGGGCGTGGTCCGCAGCCCCTAGAGTACAGAGTCGAGCTCCTCAACCCAGTGCTTGTCTGATTCTTTCAAAGATCGCACTAGTCTAGGCTTGATGCCGCTCATAATAAGACCATTGGCTCGTTCGACTTGACCGTTTGTTTGTGGATGATAGACATAGGACTAACCGAGCTTGATGTCCAGACTAGCGCACCAAGTTTTCACCTCATCGGCTGTGAAACTGGAGCCGTTATCGGTGATGATGCTGTGTGGAACACCATAACGGTGTACAACACCGGATATGAAATCTATCACCGGCCCGGCCTCGGCCGTTTTAACCGGTTTGGCCTCTATCCACTTAGTGAATTTATCCACCATGACCAGCAAATACTTTTTCTTATGGCTTCCTCCTTTAAGGGGTCCGACCATATCGAGCCCCCAGACCACGAAAGGCCAAGTGATGGGGATTGTTTGTAGGGCGGTGGGGGGCATATGGCTCTGGTTGGCGAAGAGTTGGCATCCGACGCAACGTTGGACAAGGTCCTGTGCATCTGCTTGGGCCGTCTGCCAATAAAAACTTGTACGGAAGGCCTTGCTAACAAGGGCCTGAGCTGCGGCGTGGTGCCCGCCGAGACCGGCATGAATTTCAGCCAGGAGCTGCCGCCCCTCTTCCTCGGAGATACATCTTTGAAGGACTCCGGTAGCGCTTTTCTTGTAGAGATCTCCGTCGTGAACCTTGTAGGCCTTCGAACGCCGGACAATGCGGCGGGCCTCATTCTGATTCTCAGGGAGTTCTTTCCTATTAAGGTAGGCAAAGAAGGGTTCGGTCCATGGGGCAATGACTGCCATAATGAGATGGGCCGACGGTGTTATTTCGTTGGCTGAGCCCCCGATGATATCGGTGTGTTCAGAATCGGGGGTTGTGTTCGGATCCGGACTGCTGTTGCCGCTCTCCCCTTGCCACACCACGGATGGCTTAAAAAGCCTTTCCAGAAAGATGTTAGGTGGGACGGGGTCGCGCTTGGCGCCGATGCGAGCAAGGAAATCCGCCGCTTGATTACTTTCTCGGGCCACGTAATGAAACTCGAGCCCCTCGAACCGAGCCAACATTTTTAGGACGGCATTACGATAAGCCACCATCTTCGGATCTTTGGCATCGAAGTCTCCATTTATTTTAGATATTGCGAGGTTTGAGTCCCCGCGCACTTCCAGGCGTTGTATGCCCATGGAGACAGCCATCCAAAGATCATGCAATAAGGTCTCGTATTCGGCTGCATTATTGGAGTCTGTGTATAATATTTGGAGTACGTATTGGACTACGTCTCCGGTGGGGGACGTTAGAACGACGCCCGCTCCTAGTCCTGCCAGCATTTTGGAACCATCGAAATACATAACCCAGTTGGAATATGTGTCGTACTCTTTAGGGAGTTCGGCCTCTGTCCATTCGGTGACGAATTCAGCCAGTACTTGGGATTTGATGGCTCGACGCGGTTTGTATGTTATGTCAAATGGAAGGAGCTCAATGGCCCATTTGGCAATCCGGCCCGTAGCATCGCGGTTGTTTATTATGTCATTGAGTGGTACTTCAGAAGCCACCGTGATCGAACACTCCTGGAAGTAGTGTCGTAGCTTCTGGGATGCCATGAAGACCGCGTATGCTATCTTTTGATAATGGGGGTACCGGGATTTGCATGGTGTGAGGACAGTGGATACGTAGTATACTGGCTTATGAAACGGGAATTTGTGTCCGTCCTATTCTCGTTCCACGACGAGCATGGCGCTCACCACCTGGTGTGTTGTCGATATGTATAATAACATAGTTTCACCGACGTTCGGCGCGGCCAGGATTGGGTTGCTCGCTAGAAGGGCTTTTATTTCTTCCAGCCGGCCGTTGCCGCATCCGTCCACTCGAAGTGATCGGTGCGCCGTAGAAGGCGATAGAGTGGCAATGCTTTTTCTCCCAATCTGGAGATAAAGCGGCTTAAAGCTGCCATGCAGCCGACGAGTTTTTGGACCTGTTTAAGGTCCGTTGGCGTAGACAATTGTGACAAAGCTCGGATTTTTGTTGGATTTGCTTCAATTCCTGTATTGGAAACGATGAAGCCCAGCAGTTTTCCAGCGGGGACGCCGAAAACACACTTTTCCGGATTGAGCTTGATGTCATATGCACGGAGGTTGTCAAATGTGAGACGTAAGTCGTCTATTAGTGACTCGACGTGCCTATTTTTGATGACGACGTCGTCCACGTATGCTTCAACTGTCTTGCCGATCTGTTTCTCCAGGCATGTTTGAATCATGCGTTGGTAGGTTGCCCCGACGTTTTTGAGCCCGAAGGGCATGGTGTTGAAGCATAATGGCCCGTATGGGGTAATGAATGCTGTTGCAGCTTGATCGGATTCCTTCATTTTGATTTGATGGTATCCGGAGTATACGTCGAGGAAGCACAGTGAGTCATGTCCTGCGGTGGCATCAATGATTTGGTCGATGCGGGGGAGGGGGAAGGGATCCTTAGGGCAGGCCATTTTGAGGTCTTTCAAATCGACGCACAGGCGCCAGGATTTATCCTTCTTTGGCACCATCACCAGGTTTCCTAGCCAGTCCGGGTGTTTTATTTCTCTAATGAATCCGGCCTCGATTAGCTTGGCTAGCTCTTCCCCCATAGCTTGACGTTTGGGTTCGGAAAAGCACCGCATTGTTTGCTTGACTGGTTTATATCCCTTCAATATATTGAGGTTGTGTTCAGCCAACCTGCATGGGATTCCTGGCATATCAGAAGGGTGCCAGGCGAATATATCCCAGTTCTCGCGCAGGAATTCTCATAGCGCGGCGTCAACCGTTGGGTCCAGTTGTGCTCCGATAGATGCTGTCTTCTTGGAGTCCGTTGGGTGGACTTGGAATTTGACTATTTCTTCTGCTGGTTTGAAGGAGGTGGACTTGGGTCGTTTGTCCAGGATTACATCGTCCCTATCCACCGTGGAGCGCAGTGCGGTTAACTCTTCGGCCGCGAGGGCTTCAGATAATGCCTCAAGGGCCAGGGATGCGGTTTTATTTTCGGCGCGGAGTGCTATGTTCGGATCACTGGCGAGAGTGATTATGCCGTTGGGCCCGGGCATCTTGAGCTTCATATACCCGTAATGAGGTATGCCTTGGAAGCGTGTAAATGCATCTCGCCCTAATAGGGCGTGATATCCGCTGTTGACAGGGGCCACTTGGAAGGTTATTTCTTCGGACCGATAGTCCTACGGTGTGCCGAATACCACATCAAGTGTGATTTTCCCGCACACCGCACCTCCCGACTGGGAATGATTCCTCGGAAGGTCGTGCTGCTTTGCTCGATGCGGCTCCTGTCTATTTCCATTTTGTGGAGTGTATCCTCATAGATGAGGTTTAGTCCGCTGCCACCGTCCATGAGAACCTTGGTGAGCCGAAAGCCGTCCACGATTGGACTGAGGACCAAGGCGGCTGGTGCTTGGACTATCCTGTATCTTGGTTCATCACCGGCATTAAAAGTTATAGCCATGTCGTTCCAAGGGTTTATTGCTGCGATTTGGCAGACTTCGGCGAGTTCGCGGAGTGCCCTTTTGTGCCTATTGTTTGAAGCAGAAGTCTCGAAGACCGTCAATACTCTGAGGTCGTCGTCTTCTGGGGGGGTGTTCTTCTGGGGTATTCTTGGTGAGGATATCCTCGCCGCTCTTGGCCACTTGCCGGAGTATCCAACATGCTCTAAGGCTGTGGGTTGGTATGTTATCCGGTGTTGTGTGTATTTTGCATGGCCCATCGATCCATCCTTCCAGAACGGTTTCGCACCCCGTAATGGGCTTATATTTCTTTACTATTGGACAGGGCGTGCCATGAGGGTGCGCCCTTTTCGCCTGAACGAGCGGTTGAGTGGGGACCGATGGTTCCCAGCGGGCTGCCTGAGTTTTCCAGGCGCTTTCCATCGCGCTGTACTTCTGTACGATAGTTGCCATGTCAGCGAAGTCTAATATGCGATGGCGGTTGATGGCGTTGAGGATTCCTTCGTCCATGCAATTGTTGCGGAACGCTGAGATCGCGTCTTCGTCGCGGTAATCTTTAATCTTGTCTTTGACAAGGAGGAATCTGGACCAGAAGTGGTGGACCGTTTCCTGAGACTGCTATTGTATGCTCATGAGAGCGCTTATGTCTGGGTGGGTGGGTGAATTTAAATCCGAACCCTGACCCAATTTTGGATCCGGAGTCTGAAGATCTTCCAGACTTAACAGTTCGGGCTCCGGGATATCAACTGATTTTTTAGGCTTGTCGTCCGATTCTATGTTCGGAGGACAAGGCGTGTCTTTCTGCCGGTGGGTGTCCGGCTCTTCGAGATTGGAGATCCGAACATAATTCGTCCTCAATATAGAGGAAGAGTTGTCTTGCTCCTCGACTACCGCTATCTAGTGGGTGATCGGCGGAGTTTTAATTTCTCTCTGGTCGGGTTTATGCCCAATCCGATCGTAGTCTGTAGCGACCCCCAAGGCGGCGATGCAATCTAGGAGTTCGTTTAAAGACGATAACTCCGTCAGACCCATCCGTTTGGAGTATTCGGAGTCAACGCGGAGCCGATTTTCGATGACTCGAGAGGTCATCGTCGGCTTAAGGGCCGAATAGGCGGTCATGATGAAGCCGCCCAGCTGGAGGGTTTGGCCTGGGGCCAGGGCTCCTCCGGTGGTGATATTTTCCTTGACGACAAGGCGAGCCATCCACCCTTTTGACGATGGCATAGTGGAACTCTCAATGAAAGCACCAATGTCGGTGTCAAAACCAGCGGATCTCGGGTTGGGGGTCCCAAACTGTGCGTCTAAGGTCGATGGTAACAGGAGACAGGGGACATAATGTTTACCCAGGTTCGGGCCCTCTCTATGGAGGTAATACCCTACTTCCTGCTTGATTGATCTTGATGAATATGGGTATTACAAGAGTTGATCTACCACGAGATCATAATGGCTAAAACCCTAGAAGTCTAGCCTGTATGACTCTGATTATGATTGTCCTCTACGGACCTAGCCCTCCAGTTTATATAGACACCGGAGGGATCTGGGGTTACACAAAGTCTGTTACAGAAAAGGAAATCTTCATACTTGGTCGCCAAGCTTGCCTTCCATGCCAAGGAGAGTCCCATTCGGTCACGAGTAGAGTCTTCGGTCTTCGCATCTTCACAGCCCAACAGTCTGGCCCATGGCTAATAGGCCGGACGCTCGAGGAACCCTTAGTCCAAGACTCCCTCACTCCTCGAGATCCAAGGCCAGTCCTCGGAGGAGGTCACCGGTCGAGGTTCTGACGAGGGGAAGGTTGGCGTTGATCTCCCGAGATGACGCCCCTATCCTGACGCTGCCTGGAGCTGCTTCCGGTGTATCTGCTGCTCCCTCTTCTGCGCCTGGAGCTCTCGCGCTTGTGCCTCAGGCTGCGAGGCTCTCAGGTTTCAAGCTCAGGAAGTGGAGGGACTACGCCGCGGTGGACCAGTAAATATTCTTGTCTTGCCTTGTTCTTGTTTCCGCTGCTGATTCTTGGCGCTTTCCCGTTGCTCAATTAGGCTGACGCCCGCGGAGAAGAAGAGGAAGGAGGAAGCGGTGGTACTGCTCGGGACAAAATCGCCTGCGGCAGTCGCACCCTCCTCCGCAGGGAAGGGCAGTGACGGTGCTCGCGCTTCCCCGGCCCGATCGTCCTCACGAGACATGGGGGAGCATCCTCCGAAGGAGGCAGCCCCCGTAGCCCCACTGGCTCCAGAGGTGCCGGCGTCCGACTCGGTTGCTGGGGTCCCCAAAGCACAGGAGCCCCCAACCTCCCAGGCCATGGTGACGATGTTGCCTCCTCTTTCTCCCGCTGCGCTGTTGACCCCGGATCCTTCCGCCTCCCTTGTCATCCAGGAGCGCGCTCTTTCTGCGCTGACCCTGCTGCGGGAGGATCTTCAAGGCACCGACCGTCGCCTGGTGGCCGGGCGCCTGGAGCTGATCTCTGGCTGGCTTCACTCCGATGTGTCCATCCGGGCGGCACTGAGCCGGGCTGCAGCGGACTCTGAGAAGGACAAGCAGGCCGTCGCCCAAGCTACGTGCCCGCGAGGTGGCGTTGAAGGATGTCGGGGTCGCCCAGGATCGCTGCCGGTTGCTGGAGGCCGAACTGAAGACCATGCGCAGTGAGCGTGCGGATGAAGCTCGGGGCTGCAAGGCGGAGGAGGAGAAGGTGAAGGCCCGGGATGATGCAGTCAGGGGTCGCGACACCGAGCTGGAGCAGTTGGCGAAGGCACAGGCTTCGGAGCGCAGCCAGTTGGAGAAGCTGGAGCAGAAGATGGAGGCGGAGAAGGCCGAGCTAGAGGCCAAGGCGAAGGTCCTGGCTAAAGAACACGCGGCCTTCAAGTCCCTCGAGGATAGGTCCCGCGTGGCGCTGCGGGCACTCTACGAGAAGGGCTTGGAGAAGCCGCTGGCTACAGACGACAAGGGCCCCACCTAGCTACTTCCCCATTTGGTCGCGGCGCTTGAGGAAGTCGTGGGCGGTATCGGCCCCTTGGTGGAGGGAGAAGCCCGCACTCTTTCCTCGGCCGCGCTGACGCGCGTCTTCAGCCACCTCCATCTTCGCGATCCTGCCGCCAACCTCGACGAGCTGCTGGAGCCTGTGGACGACGAGCGCTGCGCAGCTGCTGCCGAAGCCGTGAAGGGCCAGGTGGAGGCTTTGCTGAAGAGGTTCCGCGCCTTCGATCCCGCGCCCTCAACTGGCGGTGCTGCTGAACCTGCAACTCCGGCGGGCGGTGAAGGTGAGGGCAACACTGCTGTGGAAGAAGCACCCCTTGCAGGTGATGGTGGCGTCCGAGGATGATGAGATGACTTGCTGGCGGCTCCTTTCCTGTTTAGCTTCTGCAATATGCACCATGCCTCATGGAGGCGTTTAAACTTCCGTTTGGTACTGGGAGAACAATATGTCTTGTAATATTTGTTTGAGATTTTGCGATTTCCTTCCCATTTGCTTCATGTTCTACGTCGGCAGGGCCCGACCCCGCGCATACCTCAGCCGCCGTTGGGTCGTTCGGATCGCCAGGACGAGACCAAGGGGTGAGGGTCTACGTGGCCAGTTAGGCTCCTGAGCCGCGACGCTCAGGAGTCCGCCTTGACGCGCAAACAGCTTACAGAAAGGAGATGCAGGAGTAGGCCTAGCATTCTACGTCGGCAGGGCCCGGCCCTGCGCGTACCTCAGCCGCCGTTGGGTCGTTCGGATCACCAGGACGAGACTAAGGGGTGAGGGGCTACGTGGCCAGTTAGGCTCCTAAGTCGCGATGCTCAGGAGTCCCCCTTGACGCTCAAACGACCTTCATACCTTTTTCCTTGCCGAGGCTCCCCTCGGGAGGGCGCGCGACGACCAGGCCCGAGGGACCTGGCGGGGTGGCGTACGCTTGGGCGTGACCCGAGCGTAGCCCTCATGCCCAGCCCCCTCGCGCGACTCTCCCGAGGGGAGGTGTTGCGATGAGGCTAGACACTAAGCTCGAAGGCTCCCTAAGGTTGATACGGCCATGGGGCCGCCCTCAGTTGTTTATCACCAGCGCGGAGCATAGCGCTTCCGCACTTGCACGGGCATAACCGCTCCTCGGCCGTGTCGACTGCCAGCGCGGAGCATGGTGCTTCCACTGGTGCGTGGGTGAGGGCTCCCTCTGAGTGGAGTCCCCGGGGCGTGTACAGCCCCGCCCTGACACGTGGCTTGCACGGCAGGGCTAGACGAGGTGTGTCTGGGCACTCGTGAGCCAGCGCGGGACTCACGAGGCCCTACCTCAAGGCGGGTTGCCCCTGGTCTTGGTTCTTGTTGACTGCGGTAGTCCTGCGAGATGGTCAGGCAACCTACGCCGAATGAATCTCCTGAGGTTATCACATGAGAAGGCCAAGCACCAACGACCCCAGGAGGTGACATGAACGGGCCTGGCCTGCCAGACAGAGCTCAGCCGTTGGGTTTATCGATGCTGCAGGGATGGACCCGAGCACAGGCGCCGTGCCTAGCCTTCTTATGCGAAGGATCCTGAAGGAAGACGATCGGCGCGCGACTCCCGTGGTGGGTGATAATCAAGCAAGTAATAACCATAGATAGCTTATGCAAGGGACAAACTGGCTTAGATAAATGCAAGAATGATACACGCCACTGGGTCGGACCCGAGCGACCTGGGGATGATGCAGCCCAAGGGGCGCCCCCAGCAGAGTTAGCTAAAGACATAAACGGATACATGCCGCAGGGATAGGCCCACGCGGCCTGGGAATGATGCAGCCCGGGGGGCGCTCCCAGCTAAATAAACTTGGAAAATTTCACCTGGAACGTTGTCGAAGGGATGTCGTGGTAGCTGAAGATGCACGGCGAAGGGGCCGCCCCTCATGAGCCGCCAGGGCCCTGAGCCTCGGGAGGCTCTAGGGGCTCAGGCGGTTCCCTGAGGACCGTCTCCATCTCCGCCAGGACCGCGTGATCCCTGGCCTCCTGGGTTGCCAGGACGCTCCGCAGGTTGCGCTGGAAGGCGGCCGCCATACTCGGCAGGCCAAACGACATGCAGACATAGCTGTGCGGTGGACCCTCACACCGCCCAATGCGCGAAGGCCAGAAGCGCTCCTGAGATGCGGCCCTGTTGAGCCCTGGGATGTCGATGCAGACGCGCAGCCCGCCATCCTCGCCTGGATGGGGAGCTGCGCCAGGTGGGCGGTGATACGTCTCCAACGTATCTATAATTTTTGATTGTTCCATGCTTTTATATTATCCATCTAGGATGTTTTATATGCATTTATATGCTATTTTATATGATTTTTGGGACTAACCTATTAACCTAGAGCCCAGTGCCAGTTTCTGTTTTTTCCTTGTTTTTGAGTTTTACAAAAAAGGAATACCAAACGGAGTCCAATTGACGTGCCAATTTTTGATGATTTTTTATGGACCAAAAGAAGCCCCCGGAGTAAAAGAGTTGGGCCAGAAGAGTCCCGAGCCATCCACGAGGGTGGGGGGCGCGCCCACACCCCCTTGGCATGGGCCCCTATCTTGTGGACGGCTCAGAGCCCCCCTGATGTGAGACCTAGGCAAAACATTCCTATAAATACAGAAACCTCCAGAAAATAACCTAGATCGGGAGTTCCGCCGCCGCAAACCTCTGTAGCCACCAAAAACCAATCGGGACCTTGTTCCGGCACCCTGCCGGAGGGGGGATCCCTCACCGGTGGCCATCTTCATCATCCCGGCGCTCTCCATGACGAGGAGGGAGTAGTTCACCCTCGGGGCTGAGGGTATGTACCAGTAGCTATGTGTTTGATCTCTCTCTCTCTCTCTCGTGTTCCTGATTTGGTGCGATCTTGATGTATCGCGAGCTTTGCTATTATAGTTTGATCTTATGATGTTTCTCCCCCTCTACTCTCTTGTAATGGATTGAGTTTTCCCTTTGAAGTTATCTTATCGGATTGAGTCTTTAAGGATGTGAGCACTACTAGGAAAAGGCCTGTTAGTGGCGCACCTATTTTGGCCATTAATGGCGCACTATAGGTGCACCACTATCATCACGCCACTAGTAACAAGTACTAATGGCGCACCCCTGGTGTGCCATTAGTATACCAAACAATAGTGGCACACCAGGCAGTGCGCCATTACCATGTCCAACGGTGCGCCATTACTATGCCTCCTAGGGGGCCATATTTACCTTCACGTATGCCCCCTAGTGCGCCATTACTATGCCCCATAATGCGCCACTGGTATTTAGCCCTTGTGCGCCACTAGTGCTAAATATGCTTCGCCACTACTATGAATATTAGGATTTTTTTGCTTTTCTGATATTCGCACAGGTTACAAAATATCTGGTATTTGCACAAGTTATAAAATACACATTACACAGCACAGAATATAAACATCACACAATAGAATTCATCATATTAGTCTCCAAATTCGAAATAGCGAACAAAGTTCAAACATTAGCCAAGTTTAGGTCTCGAGACATTAGCAAAGTTCATCATATATATTAGCCGAGTTTGTCGTCACATTACAAAGTCGATATCGATCATCTAAACTACCATCACATAGAAGAGAGCTGCGGTCACGATGAGCCTCATCGCGATGAAACTGGTCTTCATCCGGTTCCTCCTCCGCTCCCTCCTCTCTCCCGCTAGATAGCGCGCGTATCTAGCTTCCGCCTCCGTCCTAGTGGTGTACCCTTTGTAACTATTACCGCTGAAACGGTGAACCTGTCTCCGACACTCCTCCCAGTCGTCGTAGACTCCGGGAACCTTACCCTTGTACACGACATACGATGACATCTCTATGCACTAGACAAAGAAAACGTTAGTAGCAATTCACAGACAATACATAAGCAATATATAAGTATGCAACAAAAGGATCGGAGGAGAAAAGCAACATATTAATAGCACGATTCATGGTCCTACTGATAAATAGCATCGATTACATATAAGTTGAACGACTGTCCAAACCAAAGAGACATACAAGTTCATTAAAAAGTTTAATTACAGCATGAGCTAATCGATATTTCAGAACTACATAGCATCACTACTTTCGACTCGACTCAGGGACCGGAGCGTGGATGAAGCCGCTGTATTTCGTGATGGTCATGATCGAATGTGCGGTCGTTGTCAGCCTGCATTTTTAGCGTTGTTTCTATTTCATTGTTGGACGGTTGATAGTTGAGGTAGAACTGCCCCGAGGTACGAAGGACATCTTGATGGATGATTTCCGCAAACTCCGACTGGATGCGAAAGAATTCTTGTCTGAGGTCCGCGTCCTGGATTGCCGACAAGCGTGCGGCCCAATCTTTGAGACTATTTGGTAGCAGAAGGTGATTATGGTCCCGTACGATCGCCCGCATGTGATGGAGGGCGTAGTTGGCATCCTTCTGACCGCCAGGCGGCTGCTTGACGCAGGGGAACGTCGTTACGTGGGTGAACACGTGCTTGCCATACCTAAAAATTGGCCTCCTGAAGGTGCCTCCAGATTTAGCGTAGCCGGGGAGAACATCATCAAGGACTTTCTTGATATTTGTGTAGTCTTTCTTCGACTGACGGTCCGAGTCGAAATACGTGGCCATGGAATAGTTCGGGCTTAAGAGGATGAGTGTGCAGTGTGTGTCACTGCACAAAACACGGAATGTTAGAAAAAAGAACGATCGAAATCTAAGAAATCATATGTTATGGGGCGGTGAGGGGATGACTTACTCGGGAAAGTAAGGCACGAGGAAGTTATCCTTATCTGGGTTCGCCAGAATGACGCCTTCGAGGTATGAACTCGTGACTTGCCGGTCCCCAGCGCTGCCCAAGATCTTGGCACGCATTTAGAAGGGGTCGACTATCACGATGTCCGGGGTCTTGTCTCTAATGATCCGCATCTCCATACTCAGCGAAAATAGCTGAACGAAGGTGTAGTGCATCGGATGAAGGTTAAACATAGCGAAAATGTCATCAAACCGCAGGACGATCATACCCCCGATGGCGCTATCCACAAAGCCCTTGCCCTCTGGCACCTTGGCCACGAAAACCGGGTATGCCACATCATTCTCGGAGAGATGCCGCTTCTCCAAAGAAAGAACACTGTCATGCAGACTCCGCATAGCACCGGTTGCAGCATTGAGCAGATTAGTCGGTAGCATCGGCCTACCCGCCACATGCACCCTCCTCGAGATATCCTTAGGTGAAGGTGGCCCGTCCTGAGCACGGATCGTACTCGGTGCCGGCTGGCTCGCACCCTTGTTATTCTTTCTTTTCCGTCCCTTCTGCTTCTTCTGCTGTAATGGGATCGAGTTCTGCTTAGAGACCACCTTCTTGAGTGTGTTGGGGCTAATAATATTTCGCACCTCGGCTATCTAAGGCTCGGTGAAGGCGGCAGCTGGAGGCGTCTCCTGAGAACTGAACGCCAGACGACGCCTGTTGCAATTGGGTTTCTCCGCGGTACCAGCTAGATCGCGATCGTCTTTTGCAGGGTTGGGTTCTTGAGAAGGAGGCCCCAAGAATTCGTCATCGTACCCATGTTCGTTGAAGTATTTATCGACATTGGTAAATGTACCGTCGTCATCCGGATCTTGTGCCATATGCATGTCCGGATCAGCTGACGGCGGTAGCGTTGCGGCGGTGTTGCCATGGCTTGGCACCGGCACGACTGGCGGTGTTCTCTGTGGGGTGGTGTCCCCCGCCCCCAAACGAATCTGGCTCTTCGGCCAAAGCATGGGCCAGCTTATGCAGGCGCTGAGGGTCATCACATCATCTTCGTCGGCCCCAGGGGGTCGATACGGAGGTAACAAGTCGTCGAAGCCCCACAGCACCCGAACCAGTTGAACCCTATACACGGTGGGTCATCGGATTACCGTGGAACACGCGGCTGCCCAGTTGAACGATTCTGGCCTTGGCGACATCGATCAACTTGCCATCCACGACGTGCAGGAGAGTGCATGGAACGTCGGCGGCGCCCTGCGAAAACATGTAGGGCGTCGGGGATTCCCAGTCAAAGGCAAGGAGATGAAGTCATCGGCCGAGAGGCTTAGTTACCGTGATGGCGTCGAGCTCGCCTAATGTCGAGGCACCGCCAACGGCGGGCGTGCAAGTGACGGAGGGGCCGCTTGCTGCCGAGTTGCCGGCCGGCGTATTCTTCCCACACCCGGGTGCATTAAGCTCCAATGCCGGCGCCGACGCCGGAGACACCAATGTCGCCTCCGCCGGAGACACCAATGGCGCCGCCGGCGCGTTGTGCGAGTTGCTGCCCGTTAAGCTGGGAATCGAGGGCGGCCCCTGTTGACCGCCCGCAATCCACGCCTGCAGCCCCTCAATCAAGGTAGGCACAATGGTGGTGATTGTCGCTCCCAGTTGGTATCGCACTTGCTCTTCGACTATCTCCGGAATCCGCGCCACTTGTGCCTTGAGTTCTTGAACCTCGCGCTCCTGGCTTTCCGAGCTGGTCTTTCTCTCCTTTCGCCCAACGGTATAGTATTTTGACCATTTCATGGACAAGCCTTTGCTGGCCACACGACTAGCTGACGACGGCTTACTGAGCTTATCCTTGTTTTTCATTACGTTCAACGCCCTATTTAAAGTGGTGTCCCAAGGGGAGCTCCTAGACGACCCCGCGCTACTGCTTTCAGTGTCCCGCGGAAGGAACGTGAACCATTTAGAAATTTGGCTTCATTAATTAGAATGCAACCATATGGAGCAAATTACGCGGGGGTGTATTCCTTACCAGAACAAGCTCAAGCGCCTTGGTCTTCGGATCCGTGGTAAGCTCCTTTGTTACCGGGTCAATCTTGTACCGGGCCCTGACATAGTTCCTGGTCTGCTTGTCACGGTATTTATCGAAGAGGGGCGGTAGGCCTTGCTCAGCACGCTCCGTGTCCTCCTTGTCCCATATAGGTTCTGCCACTCTGTAACCGCCGGGACCGAGTTTGTGGACCCCTAAGTTCAAGTCCCGCATATCTTTCCCCCACTGACTTGATTCCGCGGTTGCGTTGCTCTCGCACTTGATCTTGAACTCCAGGTAGTCAGCTTCGCTAATCGAAGGATTTGTCTCCTTGATCTTCTCATAACTATCACCTTTTTCAATCCTTCTCTTCACCGCGGCTCTCCAAGTAGCCAAGGCCGTGCTCATCTTCGTGAGGGCGGAACTGTTCACTTTATTCCCTGAGAGGCGTGTGTTTGCGAAGTCACCAGGGAACTTGTATCGTTCGTGCAGCTTCGTGAAGAGGAGGTTGCGCAAATTCCCTCGGTCACGATGCCTTAGGTTCTCGGTGTTGATCGAGACGGTGCTTCGGAGAATGCACCCGAGCTGTCCCGCGTACCCCTTGGCTAATTCTTTGGGGGCCGTTGGATGCCCACCAGAGGACACTTCAGTAAATTCCTCCTTGATGGTGCCGAGCACGTTCGGGCGCCGGTCCTTCCGCTGCCTCTTCGGTTGGCTGCCATCTGTGCGTGCGCTGCCATCATCAGTGGTGGCATCCTCGGCGGCACCATCAGTGGTGTCATCCCCGACGCCACTAGGGGTTGTGTAGTCGGGATCGGTGTCTTCCGCGGCGTCCTCATAGCGGTGAGGTTCTTCCTCCATCTCCTGGGACAGCTCCTAGAATGCCTTGCCCGAACCGCCGGCCTCATCGTTGTGGGCCATGTTCGCTCTAAATAGGAAAAAAGTTTGGTCAAAAAGTTGGTTATTGTCAAGGAACAAGATCTCTAAGTTGACCAAATAACCTAATTCTCGAGGAATGTCGCCAAAAAGTTGGTTATTGTCAAGGAACAATTGAGAGATGTTTGTGATATTGCCTAGGTGTTTTGGGATGGAACCTGTTAGTGTGTTGTTGCTAAGGTCCAAGTCCACGTTCTCAAGGATCTCATCTTTGCAGGCTAATTTTCTAGCTTGTAACACTGGGATTAGTAGCTTAATTAATCGACTAGTCGGTCGTATGGTGGTGTAATTAACTTGTTTTAATACTGGCCAGTCATGTGGAGTATACTAGCTCACTGGGTGCCCCTAAAGATACCCCGACCGTATCATTTGATTAATTAGTAAGTAAGCAATTGATCTAGCTAGCATTGCCATGCCATGCATCCACCTTGTTTTAATACTAAACTAATCCAAGGCCTCTTTCCAAAGCCACAACTCCTCTATGTTCTCAAGATGACCTAGTTGTCGAGGGATGTGTCCAGAAAGTTGGTTATTGTCAAGATACATGCTGATTAATTTTTGTTTCGGTTGAGAATCGGGCACCTTCTAGGTCAAGAAAATTGGGCATGACCTTTGCTAATTTTCTTGACCTAGGAGTGCCCCATTCTCAACCGAAACGGAAATTAATCAACATTTCAGGAGAAATGGGTCATTCACAGCATTACACAGTAGCTGGAAAACCAATGCAGCTCACAACTTCATAATAGTAGTAGTGACCACCAGAATAAGTTCAGACTAGCAATGATGCAGCACAGCAGTTGACAGAGTAAAAAAGTTTGGATGATTTCTGCCAATGCATTTTGGTTTCACAGCTTGATCACACGATGGAAACTTGAACAGGAAATAACCTAATGTTTAATAGACAGATAAGTAGCGACACAGTCTTAAGATCATGCATCAGCACAACATTCCACAGTAGCTAGAAGCTAACAACTTTCATAGTACCACTCCATATGTTAGTAGACAGAATTTTTCTAGGTAACTTGTTGTACCAACCAAATGAACAGAACAAACACTTAGCTACGAGTTACACTGATAGTTTGGACTCTGACTTAAAAGATTGCCTCGGAACACCAACCAAATGAGCTAATTTCTCTAGATAGTTGAAGTAACTGAGGGAAGAAGCTTGTCTTCTCCGAGGAGAGAATTTTCTTTACAAGTTCTCAAGAAGATTGGTGATACATATGATGGAATTGTCAGTTTAGTGTTCCACTATGATGCATTGGTTCACCTGTGATTTCCTGATGGCACTGGCCATACCTTTGGTCATTTTCGTTGTAAATATTCCAGAGTTTGACTGCAACGATGCTTAAACAGCAAGCTATTATCTTACTGATCTTGTACATATATCCAAATCTCTTGGGATCTTGTCCAATATTTTCTAAATGAAGGCGATAGCTAAGGAAAACCAGTTCAGGCTTTTTGCTCCAGCTGGCAGACAGGTTAATGTAGAACTCTATTTTTTTCTTAGCTGGCACAAGTTTGTCCAGTGTGAACCTCAACTAATAAAATTGTTGTGTGTTAGGACCATACACTAGAAAGCCTCACTGTCTGGCTTTCAAACTGTTAACCTGTTGTACTGTAAGTATAAAAGATAACAAACTAACATATGGAGATTGTGAGAGAACCTAGAAAAATGCACTGTTCTTATAGTGATGCACAAACTAGAAACTGTATACCAAACACACAAATAGAAACCCAGCTCCAGGAACACTAAACTGAACTAGGGAGTAGCATATTCAGTAAATCAACTTGCAATGGGAAGTACAACAAGTTAAATCAAGTAGTCAAAGACAATAGGATTAGTGTACTGAACCAGGGAGCTCACCGGGGAGGCGCAACAGCAAGCAGAGGTGGAGCGGAGACCGGAGTTGAGGTGGCCGGAGTTGAGGAAGACGGCGGCGACCCGAGGAAGAAGACGAGGTGGATCCGGTGATGTGCGGCTCCTCGGCGATGACGGATCCGGTGCAGTCCCCCTCCTGGATCGGCTGCGACGGGAACAAGGACCTGAGGAACAACAAGACCAGACACTGTTACTGCTCTGCTCTGCTCTATGTAGCAAATCGACAGTAGCCAAGAACAGACCTTCCCAGCGGCAAGGTCCCGATGCGCAGCGCCGACGAGATGGCAGACCCGGCCTTGCTCCGCAGCCATGGCAGGAAAGCACCGTCCTCCTTCACCTGCGGGGCGGCAAATTTGATTCCATCGGCATTCAGCAAAGGGGCGGGGGGGGGGGGGACGGGGGGATTTCTTCCTCTCTTTCTTTGCTTGCGGTGAACCCTAGCCCAGATAGCTCACCTTGGGGATGGCTGCGGCGGCGGCGGTCTGGCGGCAGGTGGGAGGAGACGGGGCGACGACGGCGAGGCTTTTTGGGCTCTGGGGAGAGGAGAGGGCGGAGAGGGCGAGGGGAAGCGCGAAGGGGCAAGTGGGCAGGGGGGCCCGAGGAGGCAGGGCGGCGGCGGTGGAGCGGGCGCGGGCGGACGGCGGCGTGCTCCCGCGGGGATCGTCGGGTTAGGTGGATCTGGCGAGGGAGGGAGAGAGGCCAGAGGGAGAGGGGAGCAAGTCGAGTGGGGGGAGGGTTAGCAATAGCGCACCTTTTAGGGGTGCGCCATAAACATACGTATACCAATGGCGCACCTTCTCTTGATGCGCCATTAGTAACTTTTTTTTGGATTTTTTGTTGCATCTAATAATTTTTTAGAAAATGACGATCAAATTTGAAAACATTTATGAACGTGAAAAAATATCATCAAATTTGTTATTTGAAAAGATTTATGAATATGAAAAAATATCATCAAATTTGTTATTTGAAAATATTTTATTTGGATTTTTAGTTGCATCTAATATTTTTTAGAAAACATTTATGAATATGAAAAAATATCATCAAATTTGAAAAATACTCATGAATTCAAAAAGTGCCCATGAAATTTAAAAATATTCATGAGTTCAAAAAATATTAACAAATTCAATACTTTTTGTGAGTTAGAAATTCAATACCAAAATAAACCTAAATAAGAATTGGTATACCAATGGCGCACCTTCTAGGGGTGCGCCATAAGTACCTTCATAGCAATGGTGCACCTTCTCCTGGTGTGCCATTAGTAACTTTTTTTGGGTTTTTAGTTGCATCTAATAATTATTTAGAAAATGACGATCAAATTTGAAAACATTTATGAATGTGAAAAAATATCATCAAATTTGTTATTTGAAAATATTTATGAATATGAAAAAATATCATCAAATTTGTTATTTGAAAATATATTTTTTGGATTTTTAGTTGCATCTAATAATTTTTTAGAAAACATTTATGAATATGAAAATATATCATCAAATTTGAAAAAATACTCATGAATTCAAAAAGTGCCCATGAAATTTAAAAATATTCATGAGTTCAAAAAATATTAACAAATTCAATACTTTTTGTGAGTTAGAAATTCAATACCAGAATAAACCTAAATAAAAATTGGTATACCAGAATAAACATAAATAAATATTCATGAGGACTAGAAGAGAAGAAATGTCATTTCCATATGTCGAAATACAATCGAGAAATGAAGACTACAATTTAAATACAATCGATCTTAGCTAGCTATCTTTTCACAATCTTCTTGCCCTTCCTTTTCGCAAATAGAGTTCTTCTCTTGAACGGACGTCCTTTAGGTAGGGTGGTCCTGCTTCTTCTTGTGGTGTATGGTACTTCATCGTCAGATGTATAGAGGAAAAGGGTGACCCACATCGCAAGGGCTTTCCGATTGTGTGAATCAGAGCCCAAGAGAAGATCAATTCATGAAGGAGTCGCGAAACTTCTGTTAGGTTCTTATCTGAGATTCCGTCTATACGGAGCATATGTTGGTTTAGAATTGCTCGGGTCATCATGTTCCATCTTTGGGTCGCCGTACTTGTCGAAGTCTTGCTCATTGGCGACTCCATCCATTCCGATGATCTTCCTTTTGCCTCTCCTCACGACAACACGACTGGGCTTTGACGGGTCGGTAATGAAGAAGCATTGGTTCACTTGGGAAGCCAGTACCCATGGCTCATTTTTCGCGGTGATGTTTGCGCCCGCGGTCTTGGATTTGGCTTCGGGTATAACCATGGTGGTGAAATACCGGTCTTCTTTTAGGAAGCTCTTGGCCCATCTGACACGGAACATCGGGGCCTTCTCTCCAGCGTAGCTCAGCTCCCAGATCTCCTCGATCCTTCCGTAGTATCTGTCCTTGTCGTTACCGGTGTAGGATTCCATCGTTACCCCAGAGTTCTGATAACCATCGCTCTTCATGTCCTTGTCCTCGGTGTAGAATGTGTAGCCGTTGATATCGTACGCCTCATAGGTCATTAGGTTGTGCTCGGCGCCATGTGACAAAGCAAATATGAGTTTTTCTTCCGCGGAAGAATTCTCATGTAAAGGGTATGACAGAAGCTTCTCCTTGAACCAACGCGTGAAACATGAGTTGTGCTCTTTGATTATATCTCCGTCCATCCTCTGTTGGCCTCGGTCATTGTACGTCTTCTCAATAAAGGTTTTGTGCTCTACCACCCAAGGATCGACCACGTCTATGTGTTGTAGCGCGACTAGGTTTGCTCTTTCAAAGTCGGCGAGTCGACCCTCGAAGTCGACATGCATTTTGCGGCGACCATCGCGGTGAGCCCATCCAGCGAGCCTGCAGAGGTGCCTGTTGACAGGCAGACCAACGGGGTTCTCGATGCCTAGATAATTCGTGTAGTAGGAGATGCACTCTTCGGTCAGAAAGCCCCTAGCTATGCTTCCCTCTGGACGTGACATGTTGCGAACGTATCCTTTGATGACACCATTCATCCTTTAGAACGACATCATGCTGTGCAGGAACGTCGGCCCGAGTTGGATGATATCCTCCATGATATGGACCAGCAGATGCACCATAACATCGAAGAATGCAAGCGGGAAGTACATCTCAAGCTCGCATAGTATCACCATGATCTCTTCCTGTAGCCTTCTGAGTTGCCTCACGCCAACCGACTTCCGAGAGATGATGTCAAAAAAGTTGCATAGGCCAAATAGCGTTTCACGGACGTGTGCGTCCATGATCCCACGGATTGCAACTGGAAGTATCTGCGTCATCAGCACGTGACAGTCGTGAGACTTCAGCCCGCTGAACTTCTGCTTCGCTGAGTCTAGGTATCTGCTTATCTTCCCCGCGTAACCATAAGGAAGTTTTACTCCTACGAGGCAGGTGAAAAACTGCTCGATCTCCTCTTGACTTAGAGTGAAGCATGCGGGAGGGTAGTCATTTCTGATCTTCTTGGCCTTTTTGCCTTTGCGACGACTTTCCGTGTGCTTCGCCTCATCATCATCATCATCATCATTAGCGTGAAGCTCCTCCCTGATGCCCATTGATTTCAAGTCTGCCCTTGCTTTCGACCCATCTTTGGTCCTCTCTGGCATGTTGATCAAGGTACCAGGTAGACTCTCGCACACGTTCTTCATGATATGCATGACATCAAGGCTGTGAGGCACATGGAGGATCTTCCAGTACGACAAGTCCCAGAAAACAGACCTTGTTTTCCATACCTTCAGCAGCGGCTCTAGCGCCTTTCGCTTCTTTCCCGGCTCTGGCGCCTTTCGCTTCTTTTCCGGCAGTGGGCAATCTTTCCAATTTTTCAACAGCTCGTCTATTTCCTAGTCGCTCCTCGTACGCGGGCGTCTTCGGGGTTCGGTTTCACCATTGAACAGATCCTTGTGTTTTCTCCATGAGTCATCGTCGCGAAGCCACCTTCGATGTCCCATGAACACGGTTTTCGAAGACCCAGGATCTCTATCTAGCTGGCGATACATTGTGTCATCCATGCACCCGACGCATCCAGAAAATCCGTGGACCACCTGCCCCGCGACATATCCGTAACCGAGATAGTCTTGCACCGTCGTGAGCAGTGCGGCTCTCATAGGGAAATATTCTTTCTCTGCGGCATCCCACGTATTGGCTGGCGTTTTCCACAGCGTGTCTAGCCCCTCTTTCAGCAGCCCCAGATACAGATTGTTGTCGTTCCCTGGTTGTTTCGGCCCTTCAATTAGCATACTCATGTGAATGTACTTCCTCTTCATGCACAACCAGGGGGGAAGGTTGTACATCCACAAAAACACAGGCCAGGTGCTATGTGTGCTTCTCTGGCTGCCAAACGGATTGACTCCATCTATGCTCACGCCCAGCACGATGTTCCTTGGATCGTCCCCAAATTCTGGGTGTTCGAAGTTCAACGCTTGCCACTGGCTCGCATCCTTAGGGTGACTCAGCATCTTGTCTTTTTTATTTATCTCCGGATCATTTCCGTCATTTTCTTGCTTCTTCTCCTCCCTATCCACGTGCCAACGCAGGAGCTTTGCTAGCTTAGGGTCCGCGAAATACCGCTGCAGACGAGGAGTGATCGGAAAGTACCACACCACTTTTCGAGGAGCTTTCTTCCTCTTCTTGTATCGAGTGACGCCGCACACCGGACATATGGTAGACTCCGCGTGCTCGTCCCGATAAATGATGCAATTGTTCATGCACACATGGTATTTCACGTGCGGTAAATCCAGAGGACACACGATTTTCTTCGCCTCCTCGAAACTGGTCGGGCACTTGTTCCCCTTGGGAAGACGTTCGTGCCATAATGACATGTTCTCGTCGAAGCATGCGTCGGTCATTTTGTGTTTTACCTTCATCTCCAGAGCCATGAGCGTTACTTTTAGGCGGGTATCCTCGGGCCTGCATCCTTCATACAATGGAGTAACCGCGTCTATCTCCAGTTGATCCAGCTTGGCTTTATCTCGGGCGGCAACTCTCGCGTTATCCGTCTACTTGAGAAGCAGCTCTTGAATATGAGGGTCCTGCACCCAGCCCATCGATGGTCCATCATCGTCTGCTCCGGCATCTTCATCTTCATGATCATGCCCTTCGTCTTGACCTTCCTCATCATCATGTCCGGCATCTTCTACATGATGACTATGTACTACATCTACTTCGTGATCATGTCCTGGAGATTCTTCGTCTTCTCGCCCGCCCTCGCCGCGGTTGTCTTGCTGCCCTTCCTCATTTCTTGCCCGGCCCCCATGGACGACTTCATAGTCATCTTCATCACCTTGCCACCGATAGCCATCCATGAAACCACGCAAGAGCAGGTGGTCCCGCACCTGTACGGAATCCGGGTCCATAAGGCTCTTCAGCTTGCATGTTCGACACGGACATCTTATCTTCGTCTCGTTCTTTTGAAGCATCTCGGCCTTCGCGGAGCTCAAAAACCTATTCACGATGCCTTCGGTCATCGTGCGGACCATGGTCGCCTGCGGGGTAGAGCAAAACGATATTTTAGAACCAAAAAAATTTGGCATGACTTTGCCTAAAAATAGGACCAAAAAGAATGCATAGTGCCAAATTCTCGCTGAAACGGAAATGAATCAACATTCCGGCAAAATATTAGCAACTATCGCATTTCAAATACCGGTACGTGCAAACACAAACATATGCAACACCACAAACATATGTAACACCACAAACATACGTAGATCTAGGCCATAAAAAGTGTGTACGTTGTTGGAGGGAGAAAAAAGTAGATCTAGAACATAAAGAAAGCTTTCCCCTTACTTACCTATCAAAAAAAGGAAATTTAACCACTTAATTTGGGTGAATCTATGGTGCAAATGAGGCGAGGAGGAGGAGGCAGCCGAGACCAAGCTTGGTAGAGGTGGAGAGAATGAAGTGGGGAAAGTGAGTGTGGTAGGTGGCTGTCCAAAATATCTAGCTGCTCCCAGGTTACCAATGGCGCACCACCTAAGAATGCGCCATTAGTAACCAGGGTTACTAATGACGCACCTGGTGAGTGGTGCGCCATTACTAGTTTTGAAAAGTGTGTACGTTAATGGCGCACCTGCCATTTAGTAATGAGGACATTAATGGCGCACCTGTATCTGGTGCGCCACTGCTATATAGCAGTGGCGCACCACATACATGGTGCGCCATTAATGTCCATATTAGCTATAGGACTATTCCTAGTAGTGGAGAACACTTGATGTATGTCTTGCATGTGCTTATCTGTGGTGACAATGGGATATTCACGTGATCTACTTGATGTATGTTCTGGTGATCAACTTGCGGGTTCAGTGACCTTGTGAACTTATGCATAGGGGTTGGCACACATTTTCGTCTTGACTCTCCAGTAGAAACTTTGGGGAACTCTTTGAAGTTCTTTGTGTTGGTTGAATAGATGAATCTGAGATTGTGTGATGCATATCGTATAATCATACCCACAGATACTTGAGGTGACATTGGAGTATCTAGGCGACATTAGGGTTTTGGTTGATTTGTGTCTTAAGGTGTTATTCTAGTACGAACTCCATGATAGATCGAACGGAAAGAATAGCTTCGTGTTATTTTACTACGGACTCTTGAATAGATTGATCAGAAAGGATAACTTTGAGGTGGTTTCGTACCCTACAATAATCTCTTCGTTTGTTCTCCGCTATTAGAGACTTTGGAGTGACTCTTTGTTGCATGTTGAGGGATAGTTATATGATCCAATTATGTTATTATTGTTGAGAGAACTTGAACTAGTGAGAGTATGAACCCTAGGCCTTGTTTCAACGCATTGCAATACCATTTTCACTCACTTTTATCATTAGTTACCTTGCTGTTTTTATATTTTCAGATTACAAAAACCTATCTCTACTATCCATATTGCACTTGTATCACCATCTCTTCGCCGAACTAGTGCACCTATACAATTTACCATTGTATTGGGTGTGTTGGGGACACAAGAGACTCTTTGTTATTTGGTTGCAGGGTTGTTTGAGAGAGACCATCTTCATCCTACGCCTCCCATGGATTGATAAACCTTAGGTCATCCACTTGAGGGAAATTTGCTACTGTCCTACAAACCTCTGCACTTGGAGGCCCAACAACGTCTACAAGAAGAAGGTTGTGTAGTAGACAACAAGCAGTTTCTGGCGCCATTGCCGGGGAGGTGAGTGCTTGAAGGTATATCTTTAGATCTTTCAATTGAATATTTTTGTTTCTTGTTTTATTACTAGTTTATTCTATAAAAGAAAACTACAAAAAAATGGAATTCAGGGTTCCTCATATGCTTCATCTTTTTAATGTCTTTCGTGAAAATGATGGGAATGAAAATTGTGCTCAAGTACTAGAAGAAGAATTACATAGAATGCTTGGCATTAAATATGTGAATTATTAGCATGATTGAAATGTTGTTAGTATGAATTCTTTGAATACCCATGATGCTAATGATATGCAAAGCCAGAAGCTTGGGGATGCTATGTTTGATGAAGATGATATGTTTAGTCCCCCAAGTTTTGATGAGAATATTTATTATGATGAAAGCATGCCTCCTATTTATGATGATTATATTGATGAAAGTGGGTTTGGAGGAGTGTCAACTTTAGGAAGTAATGATCCCACTATTTTGGAGGATGTTGAATATTATTGTGATAATTATGAAAGTGGATTTGGAGATGTCATGACTTTATTTAGTGATGAATCCACTATTTCGGAAGAGGTTCCAATTGATTATGAGAACAAAGTTGCTATCTATGATGATTATTGTGATGACTTGTATGCTATTAAGAATAATGATAACCACGAAACTTGTCATCATGATTTTAGTTTTCAATTGGATTATGCCTCGCATGATAATTATTTTGTTGAGTTTGCTCCCACTATTATTCATGAGAAGAATTTTGCTTATGTGGAGATTAATAAAAATTATATGCTTGTGGCTCATGAAAAGAATGCTTTATGTGCTGGTTATATTGTAGAATTCATTCATGATGCTACTGAAAATTATTATGAGGGAGGAACATATGCTTGTAGGAATTGCAATAATATCAAGTTTCCTCTCTATGTGCTTAAAGTTTTGAAGTTATGCTTGTTTTGCCTTTCTATGCTAGTTGATTATTGTTCCCATAAGTTGTTTGCTCACGAAATCCCTATGCATGGGAAGTGGGTTAGACTTAAATGTGCTAGTCATATTCTTCATGATGCTCTCTTTATGTTTCGATTCTTATCTTTTATGTGAGCATCATTGAAATCATCATGCCTAGCTAGGGGCGTTAAATAATAACGCTTGTTGGGAGGCAACCCAATTTTATTTTTGTTCTTTGCTTTTTGATCCTGTTTAGTAGTAAATAATTCATCTAGCCTCTGTTTAGATGTGGTTTTATGTTTTAATCAGTATTTGTGCCAAGTAGAACCTTTGGGAAGACTTGGGTGAAGTCTTTATGATCTTGCTGTAAAAAACAGAAACTTTAGCGCTCACAAGATTAGCTGCCATATTTTACTGCAGAGTGATTTTAGTTTGATTATTTTTGAAGATGATTAATAGACAATTCCTCAGGTCCACCAATTTATTTCAGAATTTTTGGAGTTACAGAAGTATTCGAATGATACAGATTACTACAGACTGTTCTGTTTTTGACAGATTCTGTTTTCTTTGTGTTGTTTGCTTAGTTTGATGAATCTATGAGTAGTATCGGAGGGTATAAACCATAGAGAAGTTGGAATACAGTAGATATTACACCAATATGAATTTAGAATGAGTTCACAACAGTACCTAAGTGGTGGTTTTATTTTCTTATACTAACGGAGCTTACGAGTTTTCTGTTGAGTTTTGTTATGTGAAGTTTTCAAGTTTTGGGTAAAGATTCGATGGACTATGGAATAAGGAGTGGCAAGAGCCTAAGCTTGGGGATGCCCAAGGCACCCCCAAGGTAATATTAAAGGACAACCAAGAGCCTAAGCTTGGGGATGCCCCGGATGGCATCCCCTCTTTCGTCTTCGTTCATCGGTAACTTTACTTGGAGCTATATTTTTATTCACCACATGATATGTGTTTTTCTTGGAGCTTCATTTTATTTTATTTAGTTTTGCTTGCTGTTTGAATAATATCCCAAGATCTGAAATTCTTAAATGTTAGAGAGTCTTCACATAGTTACATAATTATTCGACTACTCATTGATCTTGGCTTATATCATTTGGAGTAGTTTGTCGTTTGCTCTAGTGCTTCACTTATATCTTCTTAGAGCATGGCGGTAGTTTTATTTTGAAGAAATTGTTGATCTCTCATGCTTCACTTGTATTATTTTGAGAGTCTTTTAGAACAGCATGGTAATTTGCTTTGATTATGAAACTTGTCCTAATATGATAGGCATCCAAGGTGGGTATAATAAAAACTTTCATATAGACTGCATTAAATACAATGATAAATTTGATACTTGATAGTCGTTTTGAGATATAAAGGTGGTAATGTTAGAGTCATGCTAGTTGGGTAATTGTGGAATTGACAAATACTTGTGTTGAGGATTGCAAGTCCCGTAGCATGCACGTATGGTAAACGTTGTGTGACAAATTTGAAGCATGGGGTGTTCTTTGATTGCTTTCCTTATGAGTGGCGGTCGGGGACGAGCGATGGTCTTTTCCTACCAATCTATCCCCCTAGGGGCATGCGTAGTAGTACTTTGCTTCGAGGGCTAATAAGCTTTTGCAATAAGTATATGAGTTCTTTATGACTAATGTGAGTCCATGGATTATACGCACTCTTACCTTTTCGCAATTTGCTAGCCTCTACGGTACCGTGCATTGCCCTTTCTCACATCGAGAGTTGGTGCAACCTTCGCCGGTGCATCCAAACCCCGTGATATGATACGCTCTATCACACATAAGCCTCCTTATATCTTCCTCAAAACAGCCACTATACCTACCTATTATGGCATTTCCATAGCCATTCCGAGATATATTGCCATGCAAGTTTCCACCGTCCCGTTTATTATGACACGCTTCTGCATTGTCATATTGCGTTGCATGATCATGTAGTTGACATCATATTTGTGGCAAAGCCACCGTTCATATTTTTTATATACATGTCACTCTTGATTCATTGCACATCCCGGTACACCGTCGGAGGCATCTACATAGAGTCATATTTTGTTCTAAGTATCGAGTTGTAATTCTTGAGTTGTAAGTAAATAAAAGTGTGATGATCTTCATTATTAGAGCATTGTCCCATGTGAGGAAATAAAAAAGAGAGAAAGGCCAAATAAAAAAGGAGAAGGCCCAAAAAAAGGGAGAAAGGCCAAAAAAAAGAAGGCCCAAAAAATGAGAGAAAAAGAGAGAAGGGACAATGCTACTATCCTTTTTTCCACACTTGTGCTTCAAAGTAGCACCATGATATTCATGATAGAGAGTCTCTTGTTTTGTCACTTTCATATACTAGTGGGAATTTTTCATTATAGAACTTGGCTTGTATATTCCAATGATGGGCTTCCTCAAATTGCCCTAGGTCTTCGTGAGCAAGCAAGTTGGATGCACACCCACTTAGTTTCTTTTGTTGAGCTTTCATACATTTATAGCTCTAGTGTGTCCGTTGCATGGCAATCCCTACTCCTCACATTGACATCAATTGATGGGCATCTCCATAGCCCATTGATTAGCCGCGTTGATGTGAGACTTTCTCTTTTTTGTCTTCTCCACACAACCACCATCATCATATTATGTTCCACCTATAGTGCTATGTCCATGGCTCGCGCTCATATATTGCGTGAAAGTTGAAGAAGTTTGAGAATACTAAAGTATGAAACAATTGCTTGGCTTGTCATCGGGGTTGTGCAAGATGGGAGCATTTTGTGTGAAGAAAATGAAGCATGGCCAAACTATATGATTTTGTAGGGATGAGATTTCTTTGGCTATGTTATTTTGAAAAGACATAATTGCTTCGTTAGTATGCTTGAAGTATCATTGTTTTTATGTCAATATTAAACTTTTGTCTTGAATCTTATGGATCTGAATATTCTTGCCACAATAAATATTACATTGATAATTATGTTAGGTAGCATTCCACATCAAAAATTCTGTTTTTATCATTTACCTACTCGAGGACGGGCAGGAATTAAGCTTGGGGATGTTGATACGTCTCCAACGTATCTATAATTTTTGATTGTTCCATGCTATTATATTATCCATCTAGGATGTTTTATATGCATTTATATGCTATTTTATATGATTTTTGGGACTAACCTATTAACCTAGAGCCCAGTGCTAGTTTCTGTTTTTTCCTTGTTTTTGAGTTTTACAGAAAAGGAATACCAAACGGAGTCCAATTGACGTGCCAATTTTTGACGATTTTTTATGGACCAAAAGAAGCCCCCGGAGTAAAAGAGTTCGGCCAGAAGAGTCCCGAGCCATCCACGAGGGTGGGGGGCGCGCCCACCCCCCTGGGCGTGGGCCCCTATCTCGTGGACGGCTCGGAGACCCCCCTGACGTGAGACCTACGCCAAAAATTCCTATAAATACAGAAACCTCCAGAAAATAACCTAGATCGGGAGTTCCACCGCCGCAAGCCTCTATAGCCACCAAAAACCAATCAGGACCATGTTCCGGCACCCTGCCGGAGGGGGGATCCCTCACCGGTGGCCATCTTCATCATCCCGGTGCTCTCCATGACGAGGAGGGAGTAGTTCACCCTCGGGGCTGAGGGTATGTACCAGTAGCTATGTATTGGATCTCTCTCTCTCTCTCTCGTGTTCTTGATTTGGCACGATCTTGATGTATCGCAAGCTTTGCTATTATAGTTTGATCTTATGATGTTTCTCCCCCTCTACTCTCTTGTAATGGATTGAGTTTTCCCTTTGAAGTTATCTTATCGGATTGAGTCTTTAAGGATTTGAGAACACTTGATGTATGTCTTGCATGTGCTTATCTGTGGTGACAATGGGATATTCACGTGATCTACTTTATGTATGTTTTGGTGATCAACTTGCGGGTTTAGTGACCTTGTGAACGTATGCATAGGGGTTGGCACACGTTTTCGTCTTGACTCTCCGGTAGAAACTTTGGGGCACTCTTTGAAGTTCTTTGTGTTGGTTGAATAGATGCATCTGAGATTGTGTGATGCATATCGTATAATCATACCCACGGATACTTGAGGTGACATTGGTGTATCTAGGTGACATTAGGGTTTTGGTTTATTTGTGTCTTAAGGTGTTATTCTAGTACGAACTCCATGATAGATCGAACGGAAATAATAGCTTCATGTTATTTTACTACAGACTCTTGAATAGATTGATCAGAAAGGATAACTTTGAGGTGGTTTCGTACCCTACAATAATCTCTTCGTTTGTTCTCCGCTATTAGCGACTTTGGAGTGACTCTTTGTTGCATGTTGAGGGATAGTTATATGATCCAATTATGTTATTATTGTTGAGAGAACTTGCACTAGTGAAAGTATGAACCCTAGGCCTTGTTTCAACGCATTGCAATACCGTTTTCACTCACTTTTATCATTAGTTACCTTGTTATTTTTATATTTTAAGATTACAAAAACCTATCTCTACTATCGATATTGCACTTGTATCACCATCTCTTCGCCGAACTAGTGCACCTATACAATTTACCATTGTATTGGGTGTGTTGGGGACACAAGAGACTCTTTGTTATTTGGTTGCAGGGTTGTTTGAGAGAGACCATCTTCATCCTACGCCTCCCACGGGTTGATAAACCTTAGGTCATCAGTAACACCCACGATGCGGCTATATCTCCCACGTGTCGAGGCACAACTTAGAGGCATAACCGCATTGTAGGTATTGTCGCAAGAAGGGTCATCTTCACACAATCCCATGCAATGAACAAGAATGGGATAAAGAGAGTTGGCTTACAATCGCCACTTCAGACAATACATAAATTAATTCATACATCATCCAAAATCCACACATAGACCGACTACGGTCAAATCCAAATGAAAAGAAGATAACCCCAAATGCTAGATCCCCGATCGTCCCAATTGGGCTCCACTACTGATCATCAGGAAACGAAACATAGTAATGACCACGGTCCTCGTCGAACTCCCACTTGAGCTCGGTTGCGTCGCCTGCACTGGTATCGTCGGCACCTGCAACTGTTTTGGTAGAATCTGTGAGTCACGAGGACTCAGCAATCTCACACCCGCGAGATCAAGACTATTAAAGCTTATAGGAAAGGATGGGGTAATGAGGTGGAGCTGCAGCAAGCACTAAGCATATGGTGGCTAACATACGCAAATGAGAGCGAGAAGAGAAGCAACGCAACGGTCGCAAAGCTAGAGGTGATCAAGAAGTGATCCTGAAACTGCTTACGTTCATACATAACCCAAACCGTGTTCACTTCCCGGACCCTGCCGAAAAGAGACCATCACGGCTACACACGCGGTTGATGTATTTTAATTAAGTCAAGTGACAAGTTCTCTACAACCGGACATTAACAAATTCCCATCTACCTCATAACCGCGGGCACGGCTTTCGAAAGATAATACCCTGCAGGGGTGTCCCAACTTAGCCCATTATAAGCTCTCACGGTCAACGAAGGATAAACCTTCTCCCGGGAAGACCCGATCAGTCTCGGAATCCCGGTTTACAAGACATTTCGACAATGGTAAAACAAGACCAGCAAGACCACCCGACTGTGCCGACAAATCCCGATAGGAGCTGCACATATCTCGTTCTCAGGGCACACCGGATTGTCCAAACTTCCGATAGGCGAGCCCAGAGTTGCCCCTGGTGGCCACCGGCGGCTGACAGGTTGGACCAACACTCAGAGGAGCACTGGCCCGGGGGTTTAAAATAAAGGTGACCCTCAGGCTCGCGAAAACCCGAGGGAAAAAGGCTTAGGTGGCAAATGGTAAAACCAAGGTTGGGCCTTGCTCGAGGAGTTTTATTCAAAGCGAACTGTCAAGGGGGTCCCATAAATCACCCAACCGCGTAAGGAATGCAAAATCAAGGAACATAACACCGGTATGACGGAAACTAGGGCGGCAAGTGTGGAACCAAACACCAGGCATAAGGCCGAGCCTTCCACCCTTTACCAAACATTTTATAGTAAAAGTAGAGCAAGATTGAGACATGCTAGGGCACTCCATAATTGCCAACAGGGGTATGTATGGATAGAGCACAACTATATGTCCAAAACATGCTTACTGAACATACTCAAAATAAGCATGGATCTCACTGTAGCCACATGGATACATGACATCAAAATAACAGCAGGAAAAGACAGCAAAATTCCAAGTCCCTGAAAACAGAAACATCACGAAGCCTAGTTTGCATGCTTGTGCTAGCCACTACATAGATAAAAAAAACACATGGCATACACCCCTATAATGATGGCATGGCATAGATCAAAACACATGTAGAGATCATGCCCAAACGATGCACACATCAAATGCAGCAAAAATAACAAAACATCAAGTTTTGATAAGTAACAGCAGTAAACAACATATAGCACTCTTGCATAAGAGATTTGGGCATCAAGATGGACTCAAACAAGCAGGTCACAATGGAACAAAATGAAGAGCATCTCGTGATAAACATTTTGATATATCACACGCATGAAACGGAGAATTATGCAAGGAGATATGATGCGATGAACAGAGCCACATAATATGAGCAATTCGGGACTTGGCAGAAAACCGAGGCGGAGAAAAAGTCAACCTCGATCTAGGGTTATTACGCGAACCGAGGCGGGGCCGGAGCTCTCACCGGAGATGGAGCGCACAGCGGCCGGGGTCGGCCGGAGGAACGGGGCCGCCGGATCCGGGCGGCGCCGGCCCGAATCTGCCTAGAGCTTGAGCCGGCGGCGACGGGCGACGATGGGCTCGGGCGGCGCGCGGAGGCGGCGACCGGGGCGCGCGGCGGCGAGCTCGGGCGGCCAGGCGGACCGCGGGCGGGGTGGCGCGGGCGGAGGACGAAGCGACGCGGGGTGCGGGCGGCGGCGTACGGGCCCGCGGGGGCCGGCGATGGGCTCGGCGGCGGTGGGCGGCGAGGAGCCATGTGGCAGCGCGGGATTGGCTCTGGGCAGCGGCGGCGATTTGTCCGGCCGGACCGGACGTGTCCGGCGGCGGAGAGGGAGCGGGCTAGGGTTTCGGAACTCGGATTTGGAGGAGGGTGCACATATTTATAGCTAGAGGGAGCTAGGAGACTCCAAATGGGGTGTAGTTTTCGCCCACACGATCATGATCGAACGACGGAGAGCATGGAAGTGACTTAGATGGGTTATTGCGCTGTTTTGGAGGGGTGTTTGGCTGCAACACACAAAAGGCCTTTGCGGTTACCCGGTTAACCGTTGGAGCATCAAACGACCTTCAAATGGAACGAAACTTGATAGGTGGTCTACCGGTAGTGAACCAAGGACACTTGGCAAACCTCGGTCCATTCCGAGAATGTTTAGCACCCACTCACGAAAAGAGACAAGAGGGGTGCGACGCTGCATGTGGGAGTGTCGGATTGCAAAACGGACAACGGGGAAAAGCTCAGATGCATGAGACGAACACGTATGCAAATGAGATGCACATGATGACATGATATGAGATGCATCACATGAACAAAATGCAAAATGGAAGACAAAAACCCAACCACGGAGGGAATATCATAACACATAGCCGAAAATGGCAAGAGTTGGAGTTACAAATATGGAAAATTACATCCGGGGTGTTACAACACTCCACCACTACGAGAGGATCTCGTCCCAAGATCTAGGACAGAAAGAACTCTGGATATTCAGAACGGAGGTGGTCCTCGCGCTCCCAGGTGGCTTCTCGGTCGGAATGGTGTGACCACTTCACTTTCAGGAATTTGATTGACTTGTTGCGAGTCTTGCGCTCAGTTTCTTCAAGAATAGCAACGGGGTGCTCATGATAAGACATATCTTCTTGGAGGTCAATCTCTTCGAAGTTGATGGTGCGCTCAGGAGTCTTGAAGCACTTGCGAAGCTGTGACACGTGAAACACATCGTGCACATTCGCGAAGTTGGAGGGAAGTTCAAGTTGATAGGCGAGGTCGCCTCTTTTGCCAATGATCTTGAAGGGACCCACGTATCTAGGGGCAAGCTTCCCTTTGATACCGAAGCGACGAGTGCCTTTCATTGGAGAGACGCGGAGGTAGACATGGTCTCCGATCTCGAAAGCCAAGTCACGGTGCTTGCTATCATAGTAACTCTTCTGGCGCGATTGCGCGGCTTTGAGATTTTCACGGATGACTTTACACATTTCTTCGTCTTCTGTGATCAAGTCGTTGCCAAGAAGTTGGCGTTCACCTGTCTCGGACCAATTGAGAGGGGTACGGCACTTTCTGCCATATAGAATCTCGAATGGGGCCTTGCGCGAACTCGCTTGGAAGCTGTTGTTGTAGGAGAACTCGGCATATGGAAGACAATCTTCCCACTTCATGCCAAATGAAATGACACAAGCCCTGAGCATATCTTCAAGGATTTGATTGACTCGCTCGACTTGGCCACTAGTTTGAGGATGGAAAGCTGTGCTGAAGCGAATGTTGGTGCCCATGGCTTTCTGAAAGGAGTCCCAAAACTTAGAAGTGAAGATGCTTCCACGATCTGAAGAAATCAATTGTGGAATGCCGTGCAAGGAGACAATCCTGGAGGTGTATAGCTCTGCCAACTGAGCTGTTGTGATAGATTCTTTGATTGGAAGGAAATGAGCCACTTTAGTAAGCTTGTCGATGACAACGAAGACAGCATCATTTCCGCGCTTGGACTTTGGAAATCCAGTCATGAAGTCCATTTCGATATGAACAAACTTCCATTCTGGAATAGCAAGAGGTTGGAGGAGACCAGCTGGTCGTTGTGTTCCGCTTTCACCCTTCGACAGACATCACATTCGTTCACGAATTGAGTAATTTCTCGCTTCATTCGAGTCCACCAATACAACTGCTTGAGGTCATGGTACATCTTCGTACTTCCAGGATGAATGGAAAGAAGAGAATTGTGCGCCTCATTCATTATGACCTTCCTTAGATCACCTTTAGGAACCACAATCCGGTCCTCGAAGAATAAAGTGTCTCTGTCATCAATGCGATAGCACTTGTATTTGGAAAGACCCTTGTCAATACGACGTTTCACCTTCTTCACCATGGTATCCAGGAGTTGTGCCTCACGAATCTGATCTTCCAAAGTAGGAGAGACTAGGAGGTTGTCAAGAAAGCCTTGAGGAACAACTTGGAGATTGAGTTTGCGGAAAGCTTCGCAAAGATCCGGTTGAAATGGCTTGAGAATTAAGCTATTGCAATAAGCCTTCCTGCTCAAAGCATCTACAATGACATTGGCCTTGCCTGGAGTATATTCAATACTCGGATTGTACTCTTGAATCATTTCGACCCATCGAGTTTGCCTGAGGTTGAGGTTGGGCTGAGTGAAGATGTACTTGAGACTCTTGTGATCGGTGAATATGTCCACTTTCCTTCCCAACAATAGATGTCTCCATATTATTAATGCATGAACAACTGCCGCCAACTCAAGATCGTGAGTGGGGTAGTTCTTTTCGTTGGGCTTCAACTGACGAGAGGTATAGGCCACAACTTTCTTCTCTTGCATTAACACAACACCGAGACCTTGAAGAGAAGCATCATAGAAAACTTTGAATGGCTTGGATTCGTCAGGAGGAGTTAAGACAGGAGCTGTCGTGGAATTGTCACGGCAGATGTCCTCGTGCAAGGACTTAGTCGTGGAGCCATCGCAGCTACGAAGCTTAAAGGGGTTAAACGGGACAAGGAACACGAGGGTTATACTGGTTCGGCCCCTTACGGTGAAGGTAAAAGCCTACGTCCAGTTGAGGTGGTATTGATTAGGGTTTCGACGACCAGGAGCTAAACCGTCCTGCCTGGTTATCGATTTGGTCTTGCTTGTCCCTAAACCGCCGCCGGGTCGTCCCTTTATATAGAGAGGTTGACGCCCAGCGGCTCTCAGAGCCCCGGCCGGCTCATAACAGTGTCCGGCTCGGACTCTTAACTATTCTTGCCTTACACTACAAGTTTCACCATAACGGCGGTTATTACTACGGGCCTTAAGCCATCTCCAGGTCTTAAGCCCATTATTGACCCGCCGTCTTCAAGTTTGGTACTGGGCTTCGCGTGATGACCATTATGACGTAACCCGGCCCCTCTTGGGCGGGTGACTCCAATGGTTATATCCTCAACATTAGGCCCCAGATTGATTTGAACCGGTTCATGTCAATCTTCGATCCCTTTGAGAGAAAATCTTCCGGCTTACATTTGTATGAAGGTTATAACCCGCCGTGACGTCATCTTCTGGATTCCTGGTAACCTGCCATGACGTCATCTTCCATTAAGTCCATTTTTTTATTCTGTCATACTCCAACGGATCTTTATCTTTAATGGCCATCCCGAAAATCGAGGCGCTCCTGTAGCGAGATAATCACGCCTTGGCCTCCTCGTTTCTCGCGCCCACTTATTAGCCTCACCTTATAAATAGGCCCGGCCCGTAAGCCTTCGTTTACTTATTTCCTCCATCGTCTTCCTCCTCTGACACCCGAGAGCTCGAGCTCTGCCGCCGCCGTCGCTCTCCTGGTCTTCGTCAACCTCGGCCGCTGCATCACCCTGACCTGTCCGGAGAAACGACGTCGACCTCCGCGACTCATCAGCACCCGTAAGTCCTTGCCACTCCATAGAGTAGATCTGCATTAGGGTTCTTGCCGTTCTCCCCTGTTCTTCGCAGTTCATCGCCATTTCTTCACAGTTTCTTCTACACGGCCCCCTTAGATCCAGAAACCATATAGAACTCGCGCGGCTGTGGTTTCACACCCATTTTCAATAGTAGCATGTCCCCTTTACTTGCAAAGAGATCCCCTTAGAGCTCATGAACTTCTCTGTATCAGCTTTCTAGGTCTAGAATTTTTTATTTCTAGTCGATCGTTTGATCCAAAATAATTACTGCGATCTGTGAAACTTGTTTGTGCCACACTTAGTCAAAAATTGCATCTGTTAGCTATGGCGGCTCATATCTCCGGCTTAAAAGAGGCCACGTGCTGTAAACTTTCCGGCTCATTTATGATAGAGTTTTGAACAACTTGAATTACTCATGATGCCTACAGCGGCTTAGATAACCCGACACAATTAGCCATATGTCATTAGGCCCCTTCATAAGCCGCCATCTTGAATACTGAACTGTAAACTTCCTCTGGCTTATAGTTGAACCGGAAATTTCCTTTTGTCATAGGCTTTCGTCTTTCACAATGCCGCCCAAGGCTCCCAAGGCTCCCATTACATGCAACTGGATGAGATCCAATGTCACTGATGATACTTTAGCTGATTTTGTGAAGACGGGTTACCTGCCTAAGAAGGAGGTCATGTCTTATCATGCCCCTGACCCGTCCGAAGAAAGACCTCAACCAAGAGACAGAGAGGTTGTGATGTTTGCTGATCACATGAGCCGGGGCTTCGCACCTCCCAGCTCAAAATTCTTTAGAGATGTTCTGAACTTCTTCGATCTGCGACCGCAAGACATAGGACCCAATTCCGTGTCAAATATTTGCAACTTTCAAGTATTCTGCGAAGTATATCTTGGAGAAGAGCCCAGCCTACTGCTCTTTAGGGAGCTGTTTTATCTGAACCGCCAGAACGAGTGTGCCAACGGGCCTAGCTTGGAACTTGGCGGAATTTCAATCCAACGACGGAGAGATTGCCTCTTTCCTTACGCTGAGCCGCCAAGCCACCCAAAGGACTGGAACCTGACATGGTTCTACTGCCAAGATACTTCTCCGGCTGATGAGAATCCTCTACCCGGCTTTCGTGCCCTGCGTTTGGAGCCAACTCACCCTCTGCCGGACAAACTATCCCAAGTCTATTACTTATGATAGAATACGTTGTAGACTTAACTTCCGGCTTACCTTCATGAACCGGCAATTTCCAATAGAATCTTTCAGCATACATTAGCCCCCAAGTGCCAAGTGTCTTTGCTTGCAAAGTGCTTGAGACTTTAATGTTGTATGATAACTACTCAAACTGTAACCCGGAATTTATGCAGGCTGCCTGCAAGAACTTGGAATCTGAAATCTCTGAGCTGAAGAACCGCCTGAAGACTCAGGAAACTGAGACCTGGAAGGCCAATGCCAAATTTGAGTTCAGTGTTGCTGCCTAGGAAAAGCTGAAGAAGAAATTTGAAACGGAAAGAAAGACTTGGGCCGAGGAGAGAGCGGCCTTGCTCAGCCGGGCCGAACAAGCAGAGGCTGCTCTGACTGAGAGAACCGCCGAACTCTCCGGCTTAAAACGCCATGTGTCACAGATGGTCACCGCAATCTTCGGTGAGTCATTTTGCCAGCCTTTAACAAGCGTACATTTTTTATGTCTTATAAGTCCCACCATTGCCATTCAGCTCATCTGACTTTGTTAAATAGGTCCCAGAAGCTCCAACCTGAACCAGAATGTTCTAACCAAGCTGAAAGCCGTGTACACCTTGGTGGAGCAACTCTACACCGGGTCACAGCGTGCGTTAGCCGTTGTGGCTCTGTCCAACGAGGTTCCGACTCACCTGGCGGACGTACTCAGGCGGCTTGCCGTTCTTCCTTAGCGCTTCCAAGAGCTAAGACGGGCCTCTACAAGAGCCGGAGCTATAGCTGCGCTGAGCCGGGCCAAGGCCTTTCTCCCGGAGCTAGACCCGGCCGACATCGCTCTTGGATACCCCAGCCTAAAGGAAGACGGCACCCCCTTCGACCAGAAAGACTTCGCTGCCTGTGTGAAGAGCGTGCGCCCGGTGGCCACCCTGATTGGGAATGACACCGACCTTACCAAGTATCAGCCGGGCTATGACGCGGAAAATCAGAGGATCCCCACTCCACGCTATGAAGCAATCAGCTTGATCCCTCCGACTCGTAAGCATACCTTCGCCCAGAAGTTGACCCGACCGGGTTAATTGATGACGAGGCTCAATTTGAAGCTTTGAGCGGCATTGACTGGAAATCGTCAACCTTCCAGGTCATGGAATCAGTCGGAGGAGCGGAGAGGGATGAGCCGGAAGCCTCGACTCAACAAGCACCTTCACTTTTAGGCGGCTCATAGTTATACCTTAAAACAATGCCTCACCTTTTGGACTCGGGGAGTCTTGTAATAGAGTAGGACAAACACTTAATTTTGTCGTGCCATCGTGCACGTGTTGAATGCTTAACTCCATTTAAGCTGCTTCCTCATATTCCTCTGGGTTATAATTGATTATTTATTTTCCTTAAGTCTGAAGAACTGTCTTTAACCATCCTGCATAGAAAACAAATCACAAGTCTCTGGGCGGCTTATCGCACTGAGAATCATAGACTTTATGTATAACCCGGAATATGAACCAAAGTCACCAAAGACTGGCCCTCAATTATATCCTTGACGTAACCATAATAGCATACTTACAAGCCTTCAAGTATACTTCCGGTTTATGTAACCCGATAAATGAGGTTGAGATCTCAACTCCGGTTCACCAGCATCAATAATGCTTATTATGTGCTATCAACGTTGTGAATCAAAGTTAAGTCGGCGAAGTAAGAACCGCCCTTGCTCACTGTTGATATGACCAGAAGAACTTGTTGCAAATCAGAAGATCAAAACTTAGGGGCTTCCGGTTTGAATACGACCAGAGAACCGTCCCAAAGGGGTTAAGCTAAGATTCGAATGCGATCATATAGCCCCCAGTGGCTTTGGCGTTGCCGATCAAGAGGGTACCGGCAACTATGTTCTCTTTAGTTCGAATACGACCCATGTTTGAACAGGAAGCCCCCAAATGACCTTGAGAGTTGTTTAACGACACTGATTCGAATACGATCCACGTCGGTTCCCAAGGGGGGTTGAGCTATGATTCAAATATGATCAAGAAAAACTCCCCAATGAGCTCGGCAATTTGCCAATCAAATGGGTATCGACAGCTATGTTCTCTTTGGTTCGAATACGACCCATGTTTGAACAGGAAGCCCCCAGGTGATTATATTGTTAACGGCTAGATTCGAATACGATCGTAAGCCGGATCCACCTCCAAGTGACCATGTGATGTTGTAATGGAAATAACACGTTTACCTTTGGAGGAGAAAAGGACACAGGTCCTGCTTTATTATTGATCATAATATATACATGGCTATAGAAATATGTACATTACGAGAGCCGGTGGCTCAAGTGTAAGAAGGCCGAAGCTGAGCTATGTTCCACGGCCGACGGGTCTCTTCCTCCGACTTACGTGAATCTTTGTGCTCCCAAACATCGATAAGGTAGTATGACCCGTTGTGCAAGTTCCTGCTGACCACAAAGGTCCCTTCCCAAGGCGGGGATAACTTGTGTGCATCTGTTTGATCTTGGATAAGCCGAAGAACCAGATCACCTTCCTGGAAGACCCGGGACTTAACCCGGCGGCTGTGATAACGGCGCAAGTCTTGTTGGTAAATCGCAGAGCGAGCTGCTGCCACATCACGCTGTTCGTCCAACAAGTCAGGAGCATCTTGACGCGCCCGCTCATTATCCGCCTCAACATAAGCCGCCACTCGAGGTGAGTCATGACGGATGTCGCTAGGGAGGACTGCTTCCGCTCCATAAACCATGAAGAAAGGCGTGTAACCTGTAGATCTGTTAGGAGTAGTATTGATGCTCCATAACACGGAGGGTAACTCCTCCACCCAACAACCCGGCGTCCGTTGCAAAGGGACCAAAAGCCGGGGCTTGATACCCTTCAAGATCTCCTGATTAGCTCTCTCAGCTTGACCATTGGATTGGGGGTGAGCCACTGATGAAACATCAAGTCGAATATGCTCTCGTTGACAAAACTCCTCCATGGCGCCCTTAGACAGGTTGGTACCATTGTCAGTTATAATGCTGTGTGGAAAACTAAAGCGAAATATCACCCTTTTCATGAACTGAACCGCTGTGGCTGCGTCACACTTACTAACTGGCTCTGCTTCAACCCACTTTGTGAACTTGTCGACCGCCACCAAGAGGTGGGTCTTCTTATCCTTGGACCTTTTAAAAGGCCCAACCATATCAAGCCCCCAGACTGCAAACGGCCAAGTAATTGGAATCATCCTCAATTCTTGAGCCGGCACATGAGCCCGTCGCGAGAACCTCTGACAACCGTCACATTTACTGACCAAGCCCTCCGCATCAGCATGAGCCGTCAGCCAATAAAAACCATGACGAAAAGCCTTGGCCACAAGAGATTTTGAGCCGGCATGATGGCCACAATCCCCTTCATGAATCTCACGTAAGATTTCTTGACCCTCCTTAGGAGAAACACAACGCTGGAAAGTTCCAGTAACACTGCGATGATGCAGCTCACCGTTGATAATGACCATTGACTTAGACCGTCGGGTCATTTGTCTGGCCAAAGTTTCATCCTCAGGCAAATCTCCCCGGGTCATGTAAGCCAAGTATGGTACTGTCCAGTCTGGGGTGATGTGGAGAGCCGCCACAAACTGTGCCTCCGGGTCAGGAACAGCCAAGTCTTCCTCTGTAGGCAACTTGACAGAAGGGTTATGCAAAATGTCCAAGAAAGTATTAGGCGGCACCGGCTTTCGCTGAGAACCCAGCCGGCTTAAAGCATCAGCCGCCTCATTCTTCCTGCGATCGATGTGCTCAACTTGGTAACCCTGAAAGTGTCCAGCAATGGCATCAACTTCACGTCGATAAGCCGCCATGAGGGGGTCCTTGGAATCCCACTTGCCTGACACTTGTTGAGCCACTAAATCTGAGTCGCCAAAGCACCTTACCCGGCTCAAGCTCATCTCCTTAGCCATCCGAAGACCATGGAGCAAGGCCTCGTACTCAGCCGCATTGTTAGTACAGGGAAACATCAACCGTAGCACATAACGAAACCTGTCACCTCGAGGGGAAGTTAATACAACTCCAGCCCCCGAGCCCTCCAATTGCCTAGACCCGTCGAAGTGAATAGTCCAGTATGTATTATCCGGTTTCTCTTCAGGCACCTGCAGCTCTGTCCAATCGTTGATGAAATCCACCAATGCTTGAGATTTGACAGCAGTGCGTGGCACATATTTCAGACCATGAGGCCCAAGCTCTATAGCCCACTTAGCCACTCTCCCTGTGGCTTCTCTGTTTTGGATGATATCTCCTAGGGGAGCAGAACTAACCAAAGTGATGGGGTGACCCTGGAAATAATGCTTAAGCTTCCGGCTTGCCATGAACACACCATAAACAAGCTTCTGCCAATGTGGATACCGCTGTTTGGACTCGATGAGCACTTCACTGACGTAGTAAACCGGCCGCTGAACCGGATACTCCTTACCGTCTTCCTTGCGCTCCACCACCACAGCCACACTGACGGCTCGTGTGTTAGCAGCTACATACAGTAATAAGGGCTCATTGTCAACCGGAGCAGCAAGAACTGGGGACTCAGCCAGCTGTCTCTTCAAATCCTCAAAAGCAACATTAGCAGCCTCATTCCAGACAAAGTCATCTGTTTTCTTCATCAACTGATACAGTGGCATGGCCTTTTCACCCAAACGGCTTATAAATCGGCTCATAGCAGCGATGCGGCCTGCCAGACGCTGGACGTCGTTGATGCACGCCGGCTTAGCCAGAGAGGTGATTGCCTTGATCTTTTCCGGGTTAGCTTCAATGCCTCTGTTAGAAACCAGGAAACCCAAGAGCTTGCCTGCGGGAACACCAAAAACACACTTGGCCGGGTTAAGCATCATCTTGTAAACCCGGAGATTATCAAAGGTTTCTCTAAGATCATCCACCAGGGTCTCCTTCTCCCTAGACTTAACCATGATATCATCCACATAGGCATGAACATTGCGCCCAATCTGGTTATGAAGACAATTCTGCACGCAACGCTGATAAGTCGCCTGTGCACTCTTGAGTCCAAAAGGCATAGACACATAACAGAAGGATCCAAAGGGAGTGATGAATGCCGTCTTCTCCTGGTCCTTAACTGCCATTTTAATCTGATGGTATCCAGAATAAGCATCCAAAAAACTTAAGCGCTCACAACCCGCCGTAGCATCAATGATTTGATCAATACGGGGGAGAGCAAAAGGATCAGGCGGACAAGCCTTGTTTAAGTCCGTGTAGTCCACACACATCCGCCATGTGGCATCCTTCTTGAGCACGAGTACCGGGTTAGCTAACCATTCGGGATGAAAGACTTCAACAATAAACCCGGCCGCCAAGAGCCGGGCCACCTCCTCACCAATGGCTTTCCGCCTCTCCTCATTAAACCGCCGAAGGAATTGCCTGACCGGCTTAAATTTCGGATCAATATTGAGAGTGTGCTCAGCGAGTTCCCTAGGTACACCTGGCATGTCAGAAGGTTTCCATGCAAAAATGTCCCTGTTCTCACGGATGAACTCGATGAGCGCGCTTTCCTATTTCGGATCCAGATTGGCACTGATGCTAAACTGCTGAGATGAGTCACCTGGAACGAAGTCAACAAGTTTAGTCTCATCAGCTGACTTAAATTTCATTGCCGGCTCATGCTCCGTGGTCGGCTTTTTCAAAGATGTCATATCTGCCGGGTCAACATTGTCCTTGTAAAACTTCAACTCCTCTGTTGCACAAACAGATTCTGCATAAGCCGCGTCACCTTCCTCACACTCCAAGGCTATCTTTCGGCTGCCATGAACCGTAATGGTCCCATTGTGACCCGGCATCTTGAGCTGTAAATACACGTAACACGGCCGTGCCATGAACTTGGCGTAAGCCGGCCGCCCAAATATAGCATGATACGGACTTCTTATCTTAACCACCTCAAAGGTCAATTTTTCCGCCCTGTAGTTGTACTCATCTCCAAAGCCACTTCCAGCTCGATCTTACCAACTGGATATGCCGACTTACCAGGCACCACACCATGGAAAACAGTATTGGACTGGCTGAGGTTCTTATCAATCAACCCCATACGACGGAAGGTCTCATAATAGAGGATGTTGATGCTGCTGCCTCCGTCCATGAGCACTTTAGTGAACTTATATCCCCCCACCTGAGGAGCCACCACCAGGGCCAGGTGACCCGGATTATCAACCCGGGGAGGGTGATCTTCCCTACTCCACACAATAGGCTGCTCAGACCATCTTAAATAGCGTGGAACCGCCGGCTCAACAGCATTCACAGCCCTCTTATGAAGCTTCTGATCTCGCTTGCACAGACTGGTGGTAAACACATGATACTGTCCACCATTGAGCTGCTTTGGATTGGTCTGGTATCCCCCTGCTGCTGTTGATGACCCTGGCCGGACTGCTGATTAAAGCCCCCTTGAACATTCTGAGGATTGGAATTTGAGCCGCCGCCCGGGCCATGAAAGCCGCCGGCGCCTGAGCCGCCGCCCGAGCCATTGTTGCCATTAAAGGCATTGGAATTCTTAAAGGCCTTCATGATTGCGCAATCTTTCCATAGATGAGTAGCTGGCTTCTCCCTAGAGCCATGCCTTGGACAAGGCTCATTCAACAACTGCTCAAGCGTCGGGCCTGACCCGCCGGCTCGGGGAGGTGGCCTCCCCTTACGTCGCTGGTTGTTACCCTGTGAGCTGGCGTTGGCCACAAACTCTATGCTGCCATCAGCCTTACGCTTGCTACCTCCTTGGTTCGCCGGGTTATGCTGAGGACCCTTGCCATTGCCGTTCTTCTTTCCCTTCCCTGTCCTTTCATCATCCGACGCGGGGTCCTTGGTACTATCAGAGTCGGCGTACTTGACGAGAGCCGCCATCAGCGTACCCATATCATTGCAATCGCGCTTGAGCCGCCCGAGTTTCATCTTCAGGGGCATGAAACGACAATTCTGCTCCAACATTAAGACTACAGAGCCGGCATCCATCTTATCAGATGAATGTATTATCTCTTTGACCCGGCGAACCCAATGGGTTGTAGACTCACGCTCCTGCTGCTTACAGTTAGTCAAATCCACAATGGACATAGACTGCCTATAGGTATCTTTGAAGTTTTGGATGAACCGGGCTTTTAGCTCAGCCCAAGACCCTATAGAATTCGGTGGCAGCCCTTTCAACCAAGTGCGGGCAGTCCCATCTAACATCATGGTGAAGTACTTGGCCATTGCCGCTTCACTGACCTCCAGCAACTCCATAGCCATCTCGTAACTCTCGATCCATGCTCTGGGTTGTAAATCAGCTGTATAATTAGGCACTTTCCTTGGTCCTTTGAAATCCTTGGGCAGACGTTCGTTACGGAGAGCCGGCACCAGACAAGGAACACCTCCAGTCCTTGTAGGTATACCCACGTCGATGGAAGCCGTCGGATAAGCCGGGGGTGGCTGGTAAGCCGTCAACTGAGGCACCTGCTCCGCCTCTTGCCGTGCTCTGTCTTGGTCTACCGCGTGACAGGCTCCGTTATGAGCCGGGCCGTGGCCAGGGGGCAAGTCATGGCGCCGGACATTACTTGAGCCGGTCGCTGAGACCATGTGTCTGCTATAACTCGGGCTCCGGCCTGGACAAGGGGTTGAATGAATCCTGTCTCGGCTATAAGAATATGCCTCTTGCTGCGCCAGAGCCGTCTGAAGGAGTTCTCTGACCCGGCGGGTTTCAACCGCCGTTGGAGAGTCACCATCAATTGGGAGAGCCGCCAGCCGCGCCGCCGCGGCGACCATGTTTTCCAACGGGTTGGCATAATGACCCGGTGGTATTGGCACGTACTGAGGCGGGGCAGGGTTCACCCGGGGAGGCCCCATCACTTGGGGCTGAATTGGCGTTCCAGCCCCGGGCACTATGATCTCTGGTGGGTTACTAGGCCCTGCCCCAGGCGTGTTGAAGAGGTTTCGAGGATCGTAAACCGGAGGGAGTCGAGATTGGGCCTTTTGATGCCTCCTTCTCATGACCTCATTGGACGCGTTTTGATCCATCGTGAGCCGGAAAGACTGTGCCTGGATCAGCTAAGTCTGGGCGTCGAGAGCCGCCCTCTCTACAGCCATCCTGATCCCTTCCGCCGCCAGATCCTCCTTGGCTTTTGCTAGATCCAACTTTAACTGTGCCACCTCCGCGTCATGCTGAACTTGATCCGCTGGGGCAACCGTAGCGGTCAAAAAGACCATCATCTTGTCTGTGAGATCCATCAGCACCTGAGCCGGCGAGGGCATAGGGCTTCCTGACCCGGCGGCGGGGTTTTGAATAGGTTGTGCGCCGGCCATGAAGATTCCAACCCGGCTCGGCGGCTCAAAGGGGTCCGGAATGCTGTCGCCATCGGAACAACCCCCTGAGCCTGCCATCTTGAAGTTGATACAACGAGTCTGACTCATCCGTAGACGATTCGCCGTCAGAGCCGGCGGCCGTCTCATCACCAGATCCAGATCCTTCAGAGAGTCCTCCATGGACACATCCCACGAAAGCATGCTTCAAAGCAGGTAGGGCCCGGGCGGGTCATGCACGCTGAGCCGTCTCGATGAGATCGGCGCAGAGATCCGGCGCAGGGCCCGGCTCACCAATCTTTCCAATGAAGACATGAATTCCGCCGAAGGGGACCCGGTACCCGTACTCGATTGAGCCGGCGTCGGGGCCCCAGTTTGCATCATCGATGTAGAGCTTGCCGCGATGAATCTTGGTCATCCGGCCCACAGCGTATCCCTTGAGCCCTTCGAAGCTGCCCTTCAAGAACTCAAATCCACCGTGCGCCAGCCCCACGGTGGGCGCCAACTGTCGTGGAATTGTCACGGCAGATGTCCTCGTGCAAGGACTTAGTCGTGGAGCCATCGCAGCTAGGAAGCTTAAAGGGGTTAAACGGGACAAGGAACACGAGGGTTATACTGGTTCGGCCCCTTACGGTGAAGGTAAAAGCCTACGTCCAGTTGAGGTGGTATTGATTAGGGTTTCGATGACCAGGAGCTAAACTGTCCTGCTTGGTTATCGATTTGGTCTTGCTTGTCCCTAAACCGCCACCGGGTCGTCCCTTTATATAGAGAGGTTGATGCCCAGCGGCTCTCAGAGCCCCGGCCGGCTCATAACAGTGTCCGGCTCGGACTCTTAACTATTCTTGCCTTACACTACAAGTTTCACCATAACGGCGGTTATTACTACGGGCCTTAAGCCATCTCCGGGTCTTAAGCCCATTATTGACCAGCCGTCTTCAAGTTTGGTACTGGGCTTCGCGTGATGACCATTATGACGCAACCCAGCCCCTCCTAGGCGGGTGACTCCAATGGTTATATCCTCAACAGGAGCTGTGACTAGTTTCTCTTTGAGAGTGTTGAAAGCAACGTCACACTCAGGAGTCCGGACATACTTGAGATGCTTCTGGAGAAGGTTGGAAAGAGGCTTTGCAATCTTAGTGAAATTCTCAACGAATCTTCGGCAATAGCTTGCAAGACCAAGGAAACTGCGGAGCTGCTTGACATTCTGAGGCGGTTCCCAATTCACAATTGCGGACACCTTCCCGGGATTAACAGCGATGCCCTTGGCAGAGATTGTTGGGGAACGTAGTAATTTCAAAAAATTTCCTACGCACACACAAGATCATGGTGATGCATAGCAACGAGAGGGGAGAGTGTTGTCCACGTACCCTCGTAGACCGACAGGGGAAGCGTTATCACAACGCGGTTGATGTAGTCGTACGTCTTCACGATCCGACCGATCAAGTACCGAACGCACGGCACCTCCGAGTTCTACACACGTTCAGCTCGATGACGTCCCTCGAACTCCGATCCAGCCGAGTGTTGAGGGAGAGTTTCGTCAGCACGACGGCGTGGTGACGATGATGATGTTCCACCGACGCAGGGCTTCGCTTAAGCTCCGCAACGGTATTATCGAGGTGTAATATGGTGGAGGGGGGCACCGCACACGGCTAAGAGATCTGAAGGATCAATTGTTGTGTATCAAGTGTGTCCATGGGGTGCCCCCTGCACCCGTATATAAAGGAGCAAGGGAGGAGGAGGCCGGCCCTAGGAGGGGGCGCACCAAGTGTGGAGTCCTACTAGGACTCCCTAGTCCTAGTAGGATTCCACCTCCCATATGGAATAGGAAAAGAGGAAGGGAAAAAGAGAAGGAAGGAAGGGGGCGCCCCCCTTCCCTAGTCCAATTCGGACCAGACCAAGGGGAGGGGTGCGGCCACCCTTGAGGCCCTTTTCCTTCTTTCCCGTATGGCCCAATAAGGCCCAATACGTATTCCCGTAACTCTCCGGTACTCCGAAAAATACCCGAATCACTCGGAACCTTTACGAAGTCCGAATATAGTCGTCCAATATATCGATTTTTACGTTTCGACCATTTCGAGACTCCTCGTCATATCCCCGATCTCATCCGGGACTCCGAACTCCTTCGGTACATCAAAACTCAATAAAACTGTCATCGTAACGTTAAGCGTGCGGACCCTACGGGTTCGAGAACTATGTAGACATGACCGAGACACGTCTCCGGTCAATAACCAATAGCGGGACCTGGATGCCCATATTGACTCCCACATATTCTACGAAGATCTTTATCGGTCAGACCGCATAACAACATACGTTGTTCCCTTTGTCACCGGTATGTTACTTGCCCGAGATTTGATCGTCGGTATCTCGATACCTAGTTCAATCTTGTTACCGGCAAGTCTCTTTACTCATTCCGTAACACATCATCCCGCAACTAACTCATTAGTCACAATGCTTGCAAGTCTTATAGTGATGTGCATTACCGAGTGGGCCCAGAGATACCTCTCCGACAATCGGAGTGACAAATCCTAATCTCGAAATACGCCAACCCAACAAGTACCTTTGGAGACACCTGTAGAGCACCTTTATAATCACCCAGTTACGTTGTGACGTTTGGTAGCACACAAAGTGTTCCTCCGGTAAACGGGAGTTGCATAATCTCATAGTCATAGGAACATGTATAAGTCATGAAGAAAGCATTAGCAACATACTAAACGATCGGATGCTAAGCTAACGGAATGGGTCAAGTCAATCATGTCATTCTCCTAATGAGGTGATCCCGTTAATCAAATGACAACTCATGTCTATGGCTAGGAAACATAACCATCTTTGATTAACGAGCTAGTCAAGTAGAGGCATACTAGTGACACTCTGTTTGTCTATGTATTCACACATGTATTATGTTTCCGGTTAATACAATTCTAGCATGAATAATAAACATTTATCATGATATAAGGAAATATATAATACTTTATTATTGCCTCTAGGGCATATTTCCAGTCTCCCACTTGCACTAGAGTCAATAATCTAGTTCACATCGCTATGTGATTTTACATCAATAATTCACATCACCATGTGATTAGCACCCATAGTTCACATCTCTATGTGACCAACACTCAAAGGGTTTACTAGAGTCAATAATCTAGTTCACATCGCTATGTGATTAACACCCAAAGAGTACTAAGGTGTGATCATGTTTTGATTGTGAGATAATTTTAGTCAACGGGTCTGTCACATTCAGATCCGTAAGTATTTTGCAAATTTCTATGTCTACAATGCTCTGCACGGAGCTACTCTAGCTAATTGCTCCCACTTTCAATATGTATCTAGACCGAGACTTAGAGTCATCTAGATTTAGTGTCAAAACTTGCATCGACGTAACCCTTTACGACGAACCTTTTGTCACTTCCATAATCGAGAAACATATCCTTATTCCACTAAGGATAATTTTGACCGCTGTCCAGTGATCTACTCCTAGATCACTATTGTACTCCCTTGCCAAAATCAGTGTAGGGTATACAATAGATCTGGTACACAGTATGGCATACTTTATAGAACCTATGGCCAAGGCATAGGGAATGACTTTCATTCTCTTTCTATCTTTTGCCGTGGTCGGGCTTTGAGTCTTTACTCAATTTCACACCTTGTAACACAGGCAAGAACTCTTTCTTTGACTGTTCTATTTTGACCTACTTCAAAATCTTGTGAGGTATGTACTCATTGAAAACTTATCAAGCGTCTTCATCTCTCTCTATAGATCTTGATGCTCAATATGTAAGCAGCTTCACCGAGGTCTATCTTTGAAAAACTCCTTTCAAACACTCCTTTATGCTTTGCAGAATAATTCTACATCATTTCCGATCAACAATATGTCATTCACATATACTTATCAGAAATGTTGTAGTGCTCCCACTCACTTTCTTGTAAATACAGGCTTCACCGCTAGTCTGTATAAAACTATATCCTTTGATCAACTTATCAAAGCGTATATTCCAACTCCGAGATGCTTGCACCAGTCCATTGATGGATCGCTGGAGCTTGCATATTTTGTTAGCACCTTTAGGATTGACAAAACCTTCTGGTTGCGTCATATACAACTCTTCTTTAATAAATCCATTAAGGAATGCAATTTTGTTTATCCCTTTGCCAGATTTCATAAAATGCGGCAATTGCTAATATGATTCGGACAGACTTAAGCATAGATACGAGTGAGAAACTCTCATCGTAGTCAACATCTTGAACTTGTCGAAAACCTTTTTGCGACAATTCTAGCTTTGTAGATAGTGACACTACTATCAACGTCCGTCTTCCTCTTGAAGATCCATTTATTCTCAATTGCTTGCTGATCATCGGGCAAGTCAACCAAAGTCCACACTTTGTTCTCATACATGGATCTCATCTCAGATTTCATGGCCTCAAGCCATTTTGCGGAATCTGGGCTCACCATCGCTTCTTCATAGTTCGTAGGTTTGTCATGGTCTAGTAACATAACCTCCAGAACAGAATTACCGTACCACTCTGGTGCGGATCTTACTCTGGTTGACCTACAAGGTTTAGTAACAACTTGATCTGAAGTTTCATGATCATCATCATTAACTTCCTCACTCATTGATATAGACGTCACAGGAACCGTTTCTTGTGATGAACTACTTTCCAATAAGGGAGCAGGTACAGTTACCTCATCAAGTTCTACTTTCCTCCCACTCACTTCTTTCGAGAGAAACTCCTTCTCTAGGAAGGATCCATACTAAGCAACGAATGTCTTGCCTTCGGATCTGTGATAGAAGGTGTACCCAACTGTCTCCTTTGGGTATCCTATGAAGACACATTTCTCCGATTTGGGTTTGAGCTTATCAGGAGAAACTTTTTCACATAAGCATCGCAACCCCAAACTTTAAGAAACGACAACTTTGGTTTCTTGCCAAACCACAGTTCATAAGGTGTCGTCTCAACGGATTTTGATGGTGCCCTATTTAACGTGAATGTAGCTGTCTCTAATGCATAACCCCAAAACGATAGTGGTAGATCGGTAAGAGAGATCATAGATTGCACTATATCCAATATAGTATCGGTTATGACGTTCGGACACACCATTATGCTGTGGTGTTCCGGGTGGCGTGAGTTGCGAAACTATTCCGCATTGTTTCAAATGTAGTCCAAACTCGTAACTCAAATATTCTCCTCCACGATCAGATCGTAGGAATTTTATTTTCTTGTTACGATGATTTTCAACTTCACTCTGAAATTCTTTGAACTTTTCAAATGTTTCAGACTTATGTTTCATTAAGTAGATATACCCATATCTGCTCAAATCATCTGTGAAGGTGAGAAAATAACGATACCTGCTACGAGCCTCAATATTCATCGGACCACATACATCTGTATGTATGATTTCCAACAAATCTGTTGCTCTCTCCATAGTTCCGGAGAACGGCGTTTTAGTCATCTTGCCCATGAGGCACGGTTCGCAAGCATCAAGTGATTCATAATCAAGTGATTCCAAAATCCCATCAGTATGGAGTTTCTTCATGCGCTTTACACCAATATGACCTAAACGGCAGTACCACAAATAAGTTGCACTATCATTATTAACTTTGCATCTTTTGGCTTCAATATTATGAATATGTGTATCACTACGATCGAGATCCAACAAACCATTTTCGTTGGTGTGTATGACCATAAAGGTTTTATTCATGTAAACAGAACAACAATTGTTCTCTAACTCAAATGAATAACCGTATTGCAATAAACATGATCAGATCATATTCATGCTCAACGCAAACACCAAATAACACTTATTTAGTTTCAACACTAATCCCGAAAGTACAGGGAGTGTGCGATGATGATCATATCAATCTTGGAACTACTTCCAACACACATCGTCACCTCGCCTTTTACTAGTCTCTGTTTATTCTGCAACTCCCGTTTTCGAGTTACTACTCTTAGCAACTTAACCAGTATCAAATACCGAGGGGTTGCTATAAACACTAGTAAAGTACACATCAATGACTTGTATATCCAATATACCTTTGGTCACTTTGTCATCCTTCTTATCCACCAAATAGTTGGGGTAGTTCCGCTTCCAGTGACCAGTCCCTTTGCAGTAGAAGCACTTAGTCTCAGGCTTAGGACCAGACTTAGGCTTCTTCAATTGAGCAGCAACTTGCTTGCCGTTCTTCTTGAAGTTCCCCTTCTTCCCTTTGCCCTTTTCTTGAAACTAGTGGTCTCATCAACCATCAACACTTGAAGTGGTCTCGTCAACCATCAACACTTGATGTTTTTCTTGATTTCTACCTTCGTCGATTTCAGCATCACGAAGAGCTCAGGAATTACTTTCTTCATCCCTTGCATACCATAGTTCATCACGAAGTTCTACTAACTTGGTGATGGTGACTAGAGAATTCTGTCAATCACTATTTTATCTGGAAGATAAACTCCCACTTGATTCAAGCGATTCTAGTACCCAGACAATCTGAGCACATGCTCACTAGTTGAGCGATTCTCCTCCATCTTTTTGCTATAGAACTTGTTGGAGATTTCATATCTCTCAACTCAGGTATTTGCTTGTAATATTAACTTCAACTCCTGGACCATCTCATATGGTCCATGACGTTCAAAACGTCTTTGAAGTCCCGATTCTAAGCCGTTAAGCATGGTGCACTAAACTATCAAGTAGTCATCATATTGAGCTATCCAAACGTTCGTAACGTCTGCATCTGCTCCTGCAGTAGGTCTGTCACCTAGCGGTGCATCGAGGACATAATTTTTCTGTGCAGCAATGTGGATAATCCTCAGATCACGGATCCAATCCGCATCTTTGCTACTAACATCTTTCAACATAATTTTTCTCTAGGAACATATCAAAAATAAACACAGGGAAGCAACAACGCGAGCTATTGATCTACAACATAATTTGCAAAATGCTATCATGACTAAGTTCATGATAAATTTAAGTTCAATTAATCGTATTACTTAAGAACTCCCACTTAGATAGACATCCCTCTAATCATCTAAGTGATTACGTGATCCAAAGCAACTAAACCATGTCCGATTAACACGTGAGATGGAGTAGTTTCAATGGTGAACATCACTATGTTGATCATATCTACTATATGATTCATGCTCGACCTTTCGGTCTCTGTGTTCCGAGGCCATATCTGTATATGCTAGGCTCGTCAAGTTTAACTTGAGTATTCCGCGTGTGCAACTGTTTTGCACCCGTTGTATTTGAACGTAGAGCCTATCACACCCGATTAACACGTGGTGTCTCAGCACGAAGAACTTTTGCAACGGTGCATACTCAGGGAGAACACTTTTATCATGAAAGTTTAGTGAGAGATCATCTTATAATGCTACCGTCAATCAAAGCAAGATAAGATGCATAAAGGATTAACATCACATGCAATCAATATAGGTGATATGATATGGCCATCATCATCTTGTGCTTGTGATCTCCATCTCCGAAGCACCGTGCTCGTGATCTCCATCTCCGAAGCACCGTCATGATCACCATCGTCACCGGCTCGACACCTTGATCTCCATCGTAGTATCGTTGTCGTCTTGCCAACTTATTGCTTTTACGACTATCGCGACCGCTTAGTGATAAAGTAAAACTATTACATGGCGATTGCATCTCATACAATAAAGCGACAACCATATGGCTCCTGCCAGTTGCCGATAACTCGGTTACAAAACATGATCATCTCATACAACACATTATATCACATCATGTCTTGACCATATCACATCACAACATGCCCTGCAAAAACAAGTTAGACGTCCTCTACTTTGTTGTTGCATGTTTTACGTGGCTGCTACGGGCTTAGCAAGAACCGTTCTTACCTACGCATCAAAACCACAACGATAGTTCGTCAAGTTGGTGCTGTTTTAACCTTCGCAAGGACCGGGCATAGCCACACTCGGTTCAACTAAAGTGAGAGAGACAGACACCCGCCAGTCACCTTTAAGCAACGAGTGCTCCGAACGGTGAAACCAGCCTCGCGTAAGCGTACGCGTAATGTCGGTCCGGGCCGCTTCATCTCACAATACCGCTGAACCAAAGTATGACATGCTGGTAAGCAGTATGACTTATATCGCCCACAACTCACTTGTGTTCTACTCGTGCATAGCATCAACGCATAAAACCTGGCTCGGATGCCACTGTTGGGGAACGTAGTAATTTCAAAAAATTTCCTACGCACACGCAAGATCATGGTGATGCATAGCAACGAGAGGGGAGAGTGTTGTCCACGTACCCTCGTAGACCGACAGCGGAAGCGTTATCACAACGCGGTTGATGTAGTCGTACGTCTTCACGATCCGACCGATCAAGTACCGAACGCACGTCACCTCCGAGTTCTACACACGTTCAGCTCGATGACGTCCCTCGAACTCCGATCCAGCCGAGTGTTGAGGGAGAGTTTCGTCAGCACGACGGCATGGTGATGATGATGATGTTCCACCGACGCAGGGCTTCGCTTAAGCTCCGCAACGGTATTATCGAGGTGTAATATGGTGGAGGGGGGCACCGCACACGGCTAAGAGATCTCAAGGATCAATTGTTGTGTATCAAGTGTGTCCATGGGGTGCCCCCTGCCCCCGTATATAAAGGAGCAAGGGAGGAGGAGGCCGGCCCTAGGAGGGGGCGCACCAAGTGTGGAGTCCTACTAGGACTCCCTAGTCCTAGTAGGATTCCACCTCCCATATGGAATAGGAAAAGAGGAAGGGAAAAAGAGAAGGAAGGAAGGGGGCGCTCCCCTTCCCTAGTCCAATTCGGACCAGACCAAGGGGAGGGGTGCGGCCACCCTTGAGGCCCTTTTCCTTCTTTCTCGTATGGCCCAATAAGGCCCAATACGTATTCCCGTAACTCTCCGGTACTCCGAAAAATACCCGAATCACTCGGAACCTTTCCGAAGTCCGAATATAGTCGTCCAATATATCGATTTTTATGTCCCGACCATTTTGAGACTCCTCGTCATATCCCCGATCTCATCCGGGACTCCGAACTCCTTCGGTACATCAAAACTCAATAAAACTGTCATCGTAACGTTAAGCGTGCGGACCTTACGGGTTCGAGAACTATGTAGACATGACCGAGACACGTCTCCGGTCAATAACCAATAGCGGGACCTGGATGCCCATATTGACTCCCACATATTCTATGAAGATCTTTATCGGTCAGACCGCATAACAACATACGTTGTTCCCTTTGTCACCGGTATGTTACTTGCCCGAGATTTGATCGTCGGTATCTCGATACCTAGTTCAATCTCGTTACCGGCAAGTCTCTTTACTTGTTCCGTAACACATCATCCCGCAACTAACTCATTAGTCACAATGCTTGCAAGTCTTATAGTGATGTGCATTACCGAGTGGGCCCAGAGATACCTCTCCGACAATCGGAGTGACAAATTCTAATCTCGAAATACGCCAACCCAACAAGTACCTTTGGAGACACCTGTAGAGCACCTTTATAATCACCCAGTTACGTTGTGACGTTTGGTAGCACACAAAGTGTTCCTCCGGTAAACGGGAGTTGCATAATATCATAGTCATAGGAACATGTATAAGTCATGAAGAAAGCAATAGCAACATACTAAACGATCGGATGCTAAGCTAACGGAATGGGTCAAGTCAATCACGTCATTCTCCTAATGAGGTGATCCCGTTAATCAAATGACAACTCATGTCTATGGCTAGGAAACATAACCATCTTTGATTAACGAGCTAGTCAAGTAGAGGCATACTAGTGACACTCTGTTTGTCTATGTATTCACACATGTATTATGTTTCCGGTTAATACAATTCTAGCATGAATAATAAACATTTATCATGATATAAGGAAATATATAATACTTTATTATTGCCTCTAGGGCATATTTCCTTCAGAGATGATATGACCAAGGTAAAGAACTTCATCAAGCCAAAACTCACATTTGGAAAACTTCGCATAGAATTGATACTCTTTGAGCTTGTCGAGCACCAATCGCAAATGTTTGGCATGGTCCTTCTTATTCTTGGAGAAGACCAAGATATCATCGAGATACACCAGGACGAATTCATTGGTATAGGGGTTGAAGATGAAGTTCATCATTCGAGAGAATGTTGGAGGAGCATTGACAAGGCCGAAAGACATGACAGTATATTCATAAGAACCAAAGCTTGTTCTGAATGCTGTCTTGGGAATATCTTCTTCACGAATGCGAATCTGATGATAACCCATTCGAAGGTCAAGCTTGGAGAATACTTTAGCATCCTTGAGTTGCTCGAATAGCTCATTGATGTTGGGAAGTGGATACTTGTTCTTGATTATCTTCTTGTTCAATGGACGGTAGTCGATGCAAAGTCGGTCTGTGCCATCCTTCTTCTGGACAAAAAGAACACCACAACCCCACGGAGATGAACTCGGTCTGATCAGGCCCAGACGCTCTTGTTCATCGAGCTGTTTCTTCAATTCTTTCAGCTCCTTGGGTCCAAGCTTGTAAGGACGCTTGCAAACGGGTTCCGTGCCAGGCTCAAGATCGATAACGAACTCGACTGGCCGGTGAGGAGGCATACCCGGAAGCTCTTCTAGAAAGACATCTTGGTACTCATAAACGACTGGAATCTGAGAGATTGCGTCTAGCTCGCCCTTCTCATTGAGAGAGAATAACCGAATGGTCTCATCGCGAGCGGCATAGATGATCACATCCTCAAAAGAGTGTGTCAATTGAATTTCCCTGGCAGCACAATCAAGTTGAGCCTTGTGCTTAGAAAGCCAGTCCATCCCGAGAATTAGATCAATATCAGAGTCACCAAGAACCATTGGAGAAGATAAAAATTTATAGTTGCCCATCTTGATAGAAACATCCGGAACCATGTAGCTTGCGTTCATGCATTTGCCCCGAGAGACAACTGCTAACGGTCTAGGCAATTCTTGGAAATGCAACTCATGCTTAGATGCAAATGGTCTTGAGATGAAACTAAGCGATGCACCAGTGTCAAAATGAACTCTTGCAGGAAAGTCGTTAACAGGAAGATCACCCATTATCACTTCTGAAGAGTCCTCTGCCTGAGCTGCGTTCATCATGTTGACCTTTGCAAACTTGGAATTATGCTTGACCACTGCATTGATTGCTGAACGAACAGGAGGAGGAGGCGGAAGGCGCCTTTGGTTGAAGCACTTGTTCGCATAGTGACCTTTCTGCTGACACTTGTTGCAAGTCACCTCCGAGAGCGGACGATGATAAGGAGCATTCGACTTTGGAGCTTGATTCTTGAGTTGAAAAGAAGCAAACTTGACAAAGTCCTCAGGCCTGACATTGCTACATTCAAAATGCTTGTTGATGTCCACAAGCCAATCATCGGCGTCTGTGGCCTTGGAACAGTAGCTGAAAGACTTCGACTGATTTGCGAGGAACTGGTTGAGGGTAGCGAAGTGAGGATGATTGTTGCCTTGGCCTTGATTTCCTTGGTTGCCTTGCCCTTGGGTGCGCTCTTGCAAGAGTTGCAAAATCATCTGAGCATTGGCGTTGGTGGCTGCCATGATAGCTTGCCATGCCTCCGTAGGCGGAGGTGGTGGCGGAGGGTTCGCCTGACTCCCATCATTGCGTTCCGGATTCTGACGCGTTGGCGGAGCCATCCTGAAGAGGGTGACATCCGTTAGCATCTTGATAGACAGATAGACAAGTTGAATCAACGGATAGAAATTGCAACATATAGTCTTCACAATAAACATTCGAGCAAGGATGAACGAATAAATTCCATAGTAAATCATCACACTTCCATAAGGTGAGAAGCCACTTGATAAGAAATTGATGAATGAAATAACAAGGTGCAACTGGAACAAATAAGTGGTAAGGATTACCCAATCACAAACCAAATATCTGCGGGAAGAAATGCTAAGAGCTACTTGAATCCCACCTATAAACTCCCGAAACTTTCTGGTTATGCAATCTGGTGTTGGGGATACAGGGGACACAAAATATATCACCCAAACTAGCAATCCCTAGATCCAGCTGTATCCATCCGTCAACACATAACCAAGAAACCTTCGGAAATCATGTACCTCAACCTTCGAAAAGCATCCGTTATACGAGTTATGGCAATACTCCCGAACTCCCGCCCCAGTACTAGGTGGCGTCGAGGTGATCTCACCAACAACTGCATAAAAGAGATTTTCGATGTCGGCAAAACTCAGGTATTCCAGAACTGCAATGATAAGATTGTGACGACAACACCTCGAAGCTCAACTCCCCGGGACACTGCCACAACCCCAAAATGTCAGGAGGCACCAAGAACAATGTTCTCGTCACAAAACCATCGGAACGATTCCAAGATACCCGCGTGATCCTAAATTTTTTTTAGTGAAATTTGAGGAGAGAAAAGTCAAAACTTCTACGTCAGGAGACCTCACCAGAGCGACGAAGGGACTGAGGAGTAAAAAGAATCCTACTCTCCAATATATATAATCCTAAGACTCAAAACATTTTTTTTCTAGACTCAACAACGCCAGCGATTCGATCAAGCAGGGGGCTCCTAAGTCGGGGATGGCTCTGATTACCAACTTGTAACACCCACGATGCAGCTATATCTCCCACGTGTCGAGGCACGACTTAGAGGCATAACCGCATTGTAGGTATTGTCGCAAGAAGGGTCATCTTCACACAATCCCATGTAATGAACAAGAATGGGATAAAGAGAGTTGCCTTACAATCGCCACTTCACACAATACATAAATTAATTCATACATCATCCAAAATCCACACATAGACTGACTACGGTCAAATCCAAATGAAAAGAAGATAACCCCAAATGCTAGATCCCCGATCGTCCCAATTGGGCTCCACTACTGATCATCAGGAAACGAAACATAGTAACGACCACGGTCCTCGTCGAACTCCCACTTGAGCTCGGTTGCGTCGCCTGCACTGGTATCGTCGGCACCTGCAACTGTTTTGGTAGAATCTGTGAGTCACGAGGACTCAGCAATCTCACACCCGCGAGATCAAGACTATTTAAGCTTATAGGAAAGGATGGGGTAATGAGGTGGAGCTGCATCAAGCACTAAGCATATGGTGGCTAACATACACAAATGAGAGCGAGAAGAGAAGCAACGCAACGGTCGCGAAGCTAGAGGTGATCAAGAAGTGATCCTGAAACTGCTTACGTTCATACATAACCCAAACCGTGTTCACTTCCCGGACCCTGCCGAAAAGAGACCATCACGGCTACACACGCGGTTGATGTATTTTAATTAAGTCAAGTGACAAGTTCTCTACAACCGGACATTAACAAATTCCCATCTGCCTCATAACCGCGGGCACGTCTTTCGAAAGATAATACCCTGCAGGGGTGTCCCAACTTAGCCCATTATAAGCTCTCACGGTCAACGAAGGATAAACCTTCTTCCGGGAAGACCCGATCAGTCTCGGAATCCCGGTTTACAAGACATTTCGACAATGGTAAAACAAGACCAGCAAGACCACCCGACTGTGCCAACAAATACCCGATAGGAGCTGCACATATCTCGTTCTCAGGGCACACCGGATTGTCCAAACTTCCGATAGGCGAGCCCAGAGTTGTCCCTGGTGGCCACCGGCGGCTGACAGGTTGGACCAACACTCAGAGGAGCACTGGCCCGGGGGTTTAAAATAAAGATGACCCTCGGGCTCGCGAAAACCCGAGGGAAAAAGGCTTAGGTGGAAAATGGTAAAACCAAGGTTGGGCCTTGCTGGAGGAGTTTTATTCAAAGTGAACTGTCAAGGGGGTCCCATAAATCACCCAACCGCGTAATGAACGCAAAATCAAGGAACATAACACCGGTATGACGGAAACTAGGGCGGCAAGAGTGGAACCAAACACCAGGCATAAGGCCGAGCCTTCCACCCTTTACCAAATATATAGATGCATTAATTAAACAAGAGATATTGTGATATGCCAAAATATCCATGTTCCAACATGGAACCAACTTCAACTTCACCTTCAACTAGTAACGCTATAAGAAGGGCTGAGCAAAAGCGGTAACTTAGCCAAACAACGGTTTGCTAGGAAAGGATGGTTAGAGGCTTGACATGGCAACATGGGAGGCATGATATAGCAAGTGGTAGGTAGCGCAGCATAGCAATAGAGCGAACAACTAGCAAAGCAAAGATAGAAGTGATTTCGAGGGTATGGTCATCTTGCCTGCCAGGTTCTCAGAGTTGTCGAAAGCTTGATCCTCGTAAGCGTTCTCAACAGGTTCCTCGTTCATGAACTCGTCTCATGGCTCTACCCAAAGCAAGAACACAAGCAATGGAACCACAATCAATCACGGTGCAATGCAGAAGCAACATGATGCAATACATGCATGATATGCGAGATGTGATATGCGATGCATATGCGTGCCCCGGAAGAAAAAAGGATGAACAAGGCATCAACTTGGCAAACCAAGTATGCCACTGGAAAGATGAGATGAGTTCGGTCGAAATCGATATAAAGATCACCGGAAACGGATGCACGGTTTGGAAATGGCAAGCAAAACAAGAATGGCACAATTCTGCGTTTAACAGCACGATGCCAGTTAGAATACATCAAGTAACAATGATACAGCACCCCAACATAGCAACAAAGCATATGGCAGTGATCTACAAGAGATGCTTGACAAAAGATGAACACTGAGCTACGGCTAGATCACAATATAACAGGTTCAAACAAGCATGGCAAAAGTGCAATAGATATCAGCTTCACAGACTTGGTGAAAATACCGAACATGGCTGAAACAGCATCAGGTAGCAATGTTCAGAGCAAGCAAAACACATGCTACAGGAACTTATCATAGCAAAACAAGGCATGTCATGAATCTACTAAATGCATATAACAAAGTCCCTTACTGATCATGAGCTAAAAAGGCACAGAAGATATGATGGCACCCATGTAAACATAGCAAGTTTCGTTAACAGGTTCCACACTTAGCAGAAAACAGAGCAAGGCATTAACAGAATTATGAAGGCGTCTTTGTGAGCTCGATTCACACATCACAAGGCAATGCATGACAAAAAAAAGCATACCAACATCAATATGGCATGTTAAGATAAACATGGCAAGATCAAGTTCATAGCATGTATGGATCAACTACAACAACCTTGGCAAAATTGAATAGCATGTTAACATTCTGCCAGGAACATTTTATAGCAAAAGTAGAGTAAGATTGAGACATGCTAGGGCACTCCATAATTGCCAACAGGGGCATGTATGGATAGAGCACAACTATATGTCCAAAACATGCTTACTTAATATACTCAAAATAAGCATGGATCTCACTGTAGCCACATGGATACATGACATCAAAATAACAGCAGGAAAAGACAGCAAAATTCCAAGTCCCTGAAAACAGAAACATCACGAAGCCTAGTTTGCATGCTTGTGCTAGTCACTACATAGATCAAAAAAACACATGGCATACACCCCTGTAAAGATGGCATGGCATAGATCAAAACACATGTAGAGCTCATGCCCAAACGATGCACACATCAAATGCAGCCAAAATAACAAAACATCAAGTTTTGATAAGTAACAGCAGTAAACAACATATAGCACTCTTGCATCAGAGATTTGGGCATCAAGATGGACTCAAACAAGCAGGTCACAATGGAACAAAATGAAGAGCATCTCGCGATGAACATTTTGATATATCACACGCATGAAGCAGAGAAGTATGCAAGGAGATATGATGCGATGAACAGAGCCACATAATATGAGCAATTCGGGACTTGGCAGAAAAACGAGGGGGAGAAAAAGTCAACCTCGATCTAGGGTTATTACGCGAACTGAGGCGGGGCCGGAGCTCTCGCCGGAGATGGAGCGCACGGCGGCTGGGGTCGGCCGGAGAAGGATGCCGGAGGAACGGGGCCGCCGGATCCGGGCTGCGCCGGTCCGGATCTACCCGGAGCTTGAGCCGGCGGTGATGGGCGACGATGGGCTCGGGCGGCGCGCGGAGGCGACGACCGGGGCGCGCGGCGCCGGCGGCGAGGCGAAGCGGGGGTGGGGCGGCGCGGGCGGAGGACGAAGCGGCGCGGGGTGCGGGCTCGGGCGGCGGCGTACGGGCCCGCGGGGGCCGGCGATGGGCTCGGCGGCGGTGGGCGGCGAGGAGCCACGTGGCAGCGCGGGATTGGCTCTGGGCGGCGGCAGCGATTTGTCCGGCTGGACCGGACGTGTCCGGCGGCGGAGAGGGAGCGGGCTAGGGTTTCGGAACACGGATTTGGAGGAGGGTGCACATATTTATAGCTAGAGGGAGCTAGGAGACTCCAAATGGGGTGTAGTTTTCGCCCACACGATCGTGATCGAACGACGGAGAGCATGGAAGTGACTTAGATGGGTTATTGGGCTGTTTTGGTGGGGTGTTTGGCTGCAACACACAAAAGGCCTTTGCGGTTACCCGGTTAACCGTTGGAGCATCAAACGACCTTCAAATGGAACGAAACTTGACAGGTGGTCTACCGGTAGTGAACCAAGGACACTTGGCAAACCTCGGTCCATTCCGAGAATGTTTAGCACCCACTCACGAAAAGAGACAAGAGGGGTGCGCCGCTGCATGTGGGAGTGTCGGATCGCGAAACGGACAACGGGGAAAAGCTCGGATGCATGAGACGAACACGTATGCAAATGAGATGCACATGATGACATGATATGAGATGCATGACATGAACAAAATGCAAAACGGAAGACAAAAACCCAACCACGGAGGGAATATCATAACACATAGCCGAAAATGGCAAGAGTTGGAGTTACAAATAGGGAATATCATAACACAACCCGAGGATGGCGTTGTACGGTAGACGGATGTGGGCGACATCGAAGTCGATGAGCTCGGTGCGGTAGTTTTCACGCTGGCCGAAGGTAATAGGGAGGCGGACCTGCCCTATCGGGGTGGTGGAGCCATCGGTCACTCCTGAGAAGGGCTTGGTAGGCTGTAGCTGATCGTATGGCACTTGGAGGCTGTCGAATGTCTCGACAGACAGGACATTAAGCCCTGCGCCGCCGTCGATGAGGGTCTTGGTGACTTGGACGTTGCTGATGACGGGTGAGCACAGCATCGGGAGGGCGCCTGCGGTCCCCGCGCACTTGAGCTGTGATACGTCTCCAACGTATCTATAATTTTTGATTGTTCCATGCTATATTATATTTTGTTTTGGACATTATTGGGCTTTATTTTACACTTTTATATTATTTTTGGGACTAACCTATTAACCGGAGGCCCGGCCCAGAATTGTTGTTTTTTGCCTATTTCAGAGTTTCGCAGAAAAAGAATATCAAACGGAGTCCAAATGGAAAACCTTCGGGAACGTGATTTTCGGAACGAACGTGATCCACAGGACTTGGACCTTACGTCAAGACATCAACCAGGAGGGCACGAGGTAGGGGGGGCGCCTACCCCCCGAGGGCATGCCCTCCACCCTCGTGGGCCCCCCTGTTGCTCCACCGACGTACTCCTTACTCCTATATATACCTACGTACCCCCAAACTACCAGATACGGAGCCAAAAACCTAATTCCACCGCCGCAACCTTCTGTACCCATGAGATCCCATCTTGGGGCCTGTTCCGGAGCTCCGCCGGAGGGGGCATCGATCATGGAGGGCTTCTACATCAACACCATAGCCTCTCCGATGATGTGTGAGTAGTTTACCTCAGACCTTCGGGTCCATAGTTATTAGCTAGATGGCTTGTTCTCTCTTTTTTATCTCAATACAATATTCTCCCCCTCTCTCGTGGAGATCTATTCGATGTAATCTTCTTTTGCGGTGTGTTTGTTGAGACCGATGAATTGTGAGTTTATGATCAAGTTTATCTATGAACAATATTTGAATCTTCTCTGAATTCTTTTATGTATGATTGGTTATCTTTGCAAGTCTCTTCGAATTATCAGTTTGGTTTGGCCTACTAGATTGATCTTTCTTGCAATGGGAGAAGTACTTAGCTTTGGGTTCAATCTTGCGGTGTCCTTTCCCAGTGATAGTAGGGGCAGCAAGGCACGTATTGTATTGTTGCCATCGAGGATAACAAGATGGGGTTTATATGATATTGCATGAGTTTACTCCTCTACATCATGTCATCTTGCTTAAGGCGTTACTCTGTTCTTATGAACTTAATACTCTAGATGCATGCTGGATAGCGGTCGATGTGTGGAGTAATAGTAGTAGATGCACGCAGGAGTCGGTCTACTTGTCTCGGATGTGATGCCTATATAGATGATCATACCTAGATATTCTCATAACTATGCTCAATTCTGTCAATTGCTCAACAGTAATTTGTTCACCCACCGTAATACTTATGCTCTCGAGAGAAGCCACTAGTGAAACCTATGGCCCCCAGGTCTATTTTCCATCATATTTAATCTCCCGACAACAAGCTATTTCTGGCGCTGTTTTTATTTTGCTTTCTTTACTTTGCATCTTTATCATAAAAATACCGAAAATATTATCTTATCATATCTATCAGATCTCACTCTCGTAAGTGACCGTGAAGGGATTGACAACCCCTTTATTGCGTTGGTTGCGAGGATTTATTTGTTTGTGTAGGTAGGAGGGACTCGCACGTGGCCTCCTACTGGATTGATACCTTGGTTCTCAAAAACTGAGGAAAATACTTACGCTACTTTGCTGCATCACCCTTTCCTCTTCAAGGGAAAACCAATGCAGTGCTCAAGAGGTAGCAAGAAGGATTTCTGGCGCCGTTGCCGGGGAGTCTGCGCAAAAGTCTGCATACCAAGTACCCATGACAAACCCTTATCTCCCGCATTACATTATTTGCCATTTGCCTCTCGTTTTCCTCTCCCCTACTTAACCCTTGTCGTTTTATTCGCCCTCTCTCTTTTCCGTTCGCCTTTTTTTGTTTGCTTCTTGTTTGCTCGTGTGTTGGATTGCTTGTTTGTCTCGATGGCTCTACCAAGATTTGGCGATCCTCACCTTAAAAGGCTAGAAGAGATCGAAAGCAACGTTAGGTGTTTCATGGTCTTACAATTTGAACATAACAATTTCTTTAGAAACGAGCTTAAGGAACAAAAAAGCTTTATGAGTTATATGAATAAATAGCTCGATGATATGTCTAAAGAATTTGATGGATTGAGATCCCAAATTGCTCATCTTGAGAAGTTAATAGCTGAAATTTTGGATAAGCAGGCCACCTTAGTTAATAAGATGGCCGCTAAACCGGAAAACTTTGACAATAAAGATGAAGATCTAAAAGTTATTGATGTGTCCCCTATTAAATCTTTGTTTTGCAATATGAATCTTGATAATGAAGGGACTGAATATGATCCACCTTTACCTAGAAGGCGTTCCGGAAATTCGGAGTTTTTAGATCTTGATGCTAAAATTGATAAAAGTGGGATTGAAGAGATCAAAACTCTAGATATTAATGAACCCACTAGTTTGGATTTCAAGGAATTTAATTATGATAATTGTTCTTTAATAGATTGTATTTCCTTGTTGCAATCCGTGCTAAATTCTCCTCATGCTTATGGTCAAAATAAAGCCTTTACCAAACATATCGTTGATGCTTTGATGCAATCTTATGAAGAAAAACATGAGTTGGAAGTTTCTATCCCTAGAAAACTTTATGATGAGTGGGAACCTACTATTAAAATTAAAATTAAAGATCATGAATGCTATGCTTTGTGTGATTTGGGTGCTAGTGTTTCCATGATTCCAAAGACTTTGTGTGATTTGTTAGGTTTCCGTGATTTTGATGATTGCTCTCTAAACTTGCACCTTGCGGATTCCACTATTAGAAACCTATGGGAAGAATTAATGATGTTCTTATTGTTGCAAATAGGAATTATGTGCCCATAGATTTTATTGTTCTTGATATAGATTGCAATCCTTCATGTCCTATTATTCTTGGTAGACCTTTCCTTAGAACGATTAGTGCAATTATTGATATGAAGGAAGGGAATATTAGATTCCAATTTCCGTTAAGGAAAGGCAGGGAACACTTCCCTAGAAAGAAAATAAAATTACCTTATGAATCTATTATGAGAGCCACTTATGGATTGCCTACCAAAGATGGCAATACCTAGATCTATCCTTGCTATTATGCCTAGCTAGGGGCGTTAAACGATAGCGCTTGTTGGGAGGCAACCCAATTTATTTTTTGTTTTTTTTGCTTTTTGCTTCTGTTTAGGAATAAATCTTTGATCTAGCCTCTGGTTAGATGTGGTTTTATGTTTTAATTAGTGTTTGTGCCAAGTTAAACCTATAGGATCTTCTTGGATGATAGTTATTTGATCTTGCTGTAAATTCTAGGAACTTTCTGTTCACGAAAATAATTGTTAAAAATCACCAGAACGTGATAAAATTTTGATTCCAATTTCTGATGATCGATAAAAAATTTGTCTAGGTCGTACTATTTTGGCTGAATATTTTGAGTTCCAGAAGTTTGCATTAGTTACAGATTACTACAAACTGTTCTGTTTTTGACAGATTCTGTTTTTCGTGTGTTGTTTGCTTATTTTGATGAATCTATGGCTAGTAAAATAGTTTATAAACCATAGAGAAGTTGGAATACATTAGGTTTAACACCAATATAAATAAAGAATGAGTTCATTACAGTACCTTGAAGTGGTCTTTTGTTTTCTTTCGCTAACGGAGCTCACGAGATTTTCTGCTGAGTTTTGTGTTGTGAAGTTTTCAAGTTTTGGGTAAAAGATTTGATGGATTATGGAACAAGGAGTGGCAAGAGCCTAAGCTTGGGGATGCCCATGGCACCCCAAGATAATCTAAGGACACCTAAAAGCCAACGCTTGGGGATGCCCCGGAAGGCATCCCCTCTTTCGTCTACTTCCATCGGTAACTTTACTTGGAGCTATATTTTTATTCACCACATGATATGTGTTTTGCTTGGAGCGTCTTGTATTATTTGAGTCTTTTATTTTTAGTTTACCACGATCATGTTTGTTGTAAACACCTTTTGAGAGAGACACACTTGATTCGGAAATTATTAGAATACTCTATGTGCTTCACTTATATCTTTTGAGTTATATAGTTTTTGCTCTAGTGCTTCACTTATATCTTTTAGAGCACGGTGGTGATTTTGTTTTATAGAAACTATTGTTCTCTCATGCTTCACTTAGATTATTTTGAGAGTCTTAAACAGCATGGTAATTTGCTTAAATAATCCTAATATGCTAGGTATTCAAGAATAGTAAAAACTTTCTTATGAGTGTGTTGAATACTAAGAGAAGTTTGATGATTGATGATTGTTTTGAGATATGAAGATGGTGATATTAGAGTCATGCTAGCTGAGTAGTTTTGAATTTGAGAAATACTTGTGTTAAAGTTTGTGATTCCCGTAGCATGCACGTATGGTGAACCGTTATGTGATGAAGTCGGAGCATGATTTATTTATTGATTGTCCTCCTTATGAGTGGCGGTCGGGGACGAGCGATGGTCTTTTCCTACCAATCTATCCCCCTAGGAGCATGCGTGTAATACTTTGCTTTGATAACTTGTAGATTTTTGCAATAAGTATATGAGTTCTTTATGACTAATGTTGAGTCCATGGATTATACGCACTTTTCTTCCTTCAACCATTGCTAGCCTCTCTAATACCGCGCATTTTTCGCCGGTATCATACACCCACCATATACCTTCCTCAAAACAGCCACCATACCTACCTATCATGGCATTTCCATAGCCATTCCGAGATATATTGCCATGCAACTTACCACCGTTTCGTTTATTATGACAGGCTCCATCATTGTCATATTGCTTCGCATGATCATGTAGTTGACATTGTATTTGTGGCAAAGCCACCATTCATAATTCTTTCATACATGTCACTCTTGATTCATTGCATATCCCGGTACACCGCCGGAGGCATTCACATAGAGTCATATTTTGTTCTAAGTATTGAGTTGTAATTGTTGAGTTGTAAGAAAATAAAAGTGAGATGATCATCATTTTTAGAGCATTGTCCCAAGTGAGGAAAGGATGATGGAGACTATGATTCCCCCACAAGTCAGGATGAGACTCCGGACAAAAAAGAGGCCATAAAAAAGAATAAAAGGCCCAAATAAAAAAAATGAAGGGACAATGTTACCATCCTTTTACCACACTTGTGCTTCAAGGTAGCACCATGGTCTTCATGATAAAGAGTCTCCTATGATATCACTTTCATATACTAGTGGGAATTTTTCATTATAGAACTTGGCTTGTATATTCCAATGATGGGCCTCCTCAAAATGCCCTAGGTCTTCGTGAGCAAGCGAGTTGGATGCACACCCACTTAGTTTCTTTTGTTGAGCTTTCATATACTTATAGCTCTAGTGCATCCGTTGCATGGCAATCCCTACTCACTCACATTGATATCTATTGATGGGCATCTCCATAGCCCGTTGATACGCCTAGTTGATGTGAGACTATCTTCTCCCTTTTTTGTCTTCTCCACAACCACCATTCTATTCCACATATAGTGCTATGTCCATGGCTCACGCTCATGTATTGCGTGAAGATTGAAAAAGTTTGAGAACGTCAAAAGTATGAAACAATTGCTTGGCTTGTCATCGGGGTTGTGCATGATTTAAATATTTTGTGTGGTGAAGATAGAGCATAGCCAGACTATATGATTTTGTAGGCATAACTTTCTTTGGCCATGTTATTTTGACAAGACATAATTGCTTAGTTAGTGTGCTTTAAGTATTATTATTTTTATGTCAATATTAAACTTTTGTCTTGAATCTTTCGGATCTGAATATTCATACCACAATTAAGAAGAATTACATTGAAATTATGCCAAGTAGAATTCCACATCAAAAATTCTGTTTTTATCATTTACCTACTCAAGGACGAGCAGGAATTAAGCTTGGGGATGCTTGATACGTCTCCAACGTATCTATAATTTTTGATTGTTCCATGCTATATTATATTCTGTTTTGGACATTATTGGGCTTTATTTTACACTTTTACATTATTTTTGGGACTAACCTATTAACCGGAGGCCCAGCCCAGAATTGCTATTTTTTTTGCCTATTTCAGAGTTTCGCAGAAAAAGAATATCAAACGGAGTCCAAATGGAATGAAACCTTCGGGAACGTGATTTTCGGAACGAATGTGATCCAGAGGACTTGGACCCTACGTCAAGACATCAACCAGGAGGGCACGAGGTAGGGGGCGCGCCTACCCCCCCAGGGCGCGCCCTCCACCCTCGTGGGCCCCCTGTTGCTCCACCGACGTACTCCTTCCTCCTATATATACCTACGTACCCCCAAACTACCAGATACGGAGCCAAAAACCTAATTCCACCGCCGCAACCTTCTGTACCCATGAGATCCCATCTTGGGGCCTGTTCCGGAGCTCCGCCGGAGGGGGCATCGATCACGGAGGGCTTCTACATCAACACCATAGCCTCTCCGATGATGTGTGAGTAGTTTACCTCAGACCTTCGGGTCCATAGTTATTAGCTAGATGGCTTCTTCTCTCTTTTGGATCTCAATACAATGTTCTCCCCCTCTCTCGTGGAGATCTATTCGATGTAATCTTCTTTTGCGGTGTGTTTGTTGAGACCGATGAATTGTGGGTTTATGATCAAGTTTATCTATGAACAATATTTGAATCTTCTCTGAATTCTTTTATGTATGATTGGTTATCTTTGCAAGTCTCCCGAATTATCAGTTTGGTTTGGCCTACTAGATTGATCTTTCTTGCAATGGGAGAAGTGCTTAGCTTTGGGTTCAATCTTGCAGTGTCCTTTCCCAGTGACAGTAGGGGCAGCAAGGCACGTATTGTATTATTGCCATCGAGGATAACAAGATGGGGTTTATATCATATTGCATGAGTTTATCCCTCTACATCATGTCATCTTGCTTAAGGCGTTACTCTGTTCTTATGAACTTAATACTCTAGATGCAAGCTGGATAGCGGTCGATGTGTGGAGTAATAGTAGTAGATGCAGGCAGGAGTCGGTCTACTTGTCTCGGACGTGACGCCTATATACATGATCATACCTAGATATTCTCATAACTATGCTCAGTTCTGTCAATTGCTCAACAGTAATTTGTTCACCCACCGTAATACTTATGCTCTCGGGAGAAGCCACTAGTGAAACCTATGGCCCCCGGGTCTATTTTCCATCATATTTAATCTCCCGACAACAAGCTATTTCTGGCGCCGTTTTTATTTTGCTTTCTTTACTTTGCATCTTTATCATAAAAATACCAAAAATATTATCTTATCATATCTATCAGATCTCAGTCTCGTAAGTGACCGTGAAGGGATTGACAACCCCTTTATTGCGTTGGTTGCGAGGATCTATTTGTTTGTGTAGGTGCGAGGGACTCGCGCGTGGCCTCCTACTGGATTGATACCTTGGTTCTCAAAAACTGAGGGAAATACTTATGCTACTTTGCTGCATCACCCTTTCCTCTTCAAGGGAAAACCAACGCAGTGCTTAAGAGGTAGCAAGCTGGTCCGCCGAGCTGAAGGTGATGGCGCACTTGGACCACCTGAGCGGGCGCGTGGCCTCGAGCCTGGGAAGGGCTGCATTCACCTCATGAGAGAACTGCTTGAAGATGCGCTGGGATGCCGGGGCCTGAGCTCCGCCCAAGATGCAGGCGATAGCACGTGGTTCCTGGAAGCCCCTAGCCCCTCGTCCTGATGATGGTCGTCGTTCCTTCTTGGCGATGGCGGCAGTGGAGGGAGACCAGCATTTCCCTGAGGGCGGTCCTCGCGAGGCCGATCCCTCCACGCGCCCTCACGAGGCTGGTCCTGCCAGCGGTCCTTGCGAGGCTGGTCGCGCCACTCCAGGCGGGGGCCGCGATCATCCCAGCATCCTCCGCCTCGTCTTCCTCCTCGGCCGTAGCCCCGGTCGTTATGCTCGGGGCGTCGATCGAATCGTCCATCTCAAATGGCCCTGAGCTCTTGACAGTCATTGGTGTTGTGGTTGTGTATGTTGTGGAAGGCGCAGAAATGACGGCCGCTCTTGGATGACTCGGGGTGGTCCCGGCCGCGCTTCGTGTCAGGCTCTGCCGCGAGCACGGCCACCCCTTGCGCTTCACGTCTTTGGCCTTGGCTTTCTTCTCCTCTGGGTCGATAGCAGGGAGCTCGAGGAGGGAAAGACGCCCTTCTTCAGCTGTTGCGCACTTGGTTGCCATGTTGGACAGCTCCAGAACCGTGCATAGCTCCTCGTGGATGGCGAGCTCCTCCTTCATCTCGACGTCGCGGACGCCATCAGAAAACGCCGAAATGATGGCCCCGTCCATCACCTTGGGGATCTTGAGGTGAACGGTGTTGAAGCGCTGGATGTACTTCTGCAAGGTCTCTCCTGGCTGCTGCTTGATGCGGCGTAGGTCACCCGCGGCGGGAGGGCGGTCGCGAGTGCCCTGGAAGTTGGCGACGAAGCGGTCGCGCATCTCATCCCACGAGGAGATTGAGCCTGGGGGCAGGTTCAGGAGCCACGAGCGAGCACCATCCTTGAGAGCCATGGGGAACCAGTTCGCCATGACTTTCTCATCACCGTTGGCCGCCTTGATGCTCAGTTTGTAGAGCTGCAAGAACTCCGGAGGGTCGGGGGTGCCGTCGTAGCGAGGAGGCAAGTCTGGCTTGAACTTGCCTGGCCAGATGACGCTATGCAGCTCCAGAGTGAAGGCACGGCAGCCTGGTGGCCACCGGGGCCCTTTGCTGATGCGGAGCCTGCCCCTGATGTTCGCGCGCCGCCACTTCAGGCGGCACGCGATTTTGTTGCGGTGGCGCTGGGAGCGCAGGAGCGTTTTCCTGCGGCCGAGGAACCTCTTGGCAGCTTCCTTCTTCCTGCGCGGGCGCCCGGCGCGGTGGGTCGCGCCGAGGGGCCGCGCGCCTTGGCGCCAGGGCACCGTCTTGATGCGGAGGTGGTGGAGGTGCTCCGTGAGCTACATCGCCCGCAGCTGGCAGAGGGCGAGGCAGCGAGAGGGACGGTGCGGGAGAGCCCCCGGCGGCGCTGACGAGCTCGGCGATGCGGTCCAACCAGTCCTCGTAGAGGTCGTCGACCGGGCGGTAGCGCAGGAGCTCGCGTGCCATGAGCAGCGCGGCCTGCACGTCCGTGGGAGCGCGACGAGCGTGAGACGATGAGCTGGCTGGAGTTAGCGACGGAGTAGTGGTGCGGCCGTCCCGCCGCACAGAGGGGTGCAGCGAGGACGCCTGCTGCTTGTTTCCCGCTGGGCCGATGGCGGCAGGCGACGGAGAACGACGGGGAGGCCCGCCAACAGGGGCCGTTTGAGCGACGCGGGCAGCGAGGGCGGCCTGGTGCTCAGCGCGGGCTCGACGGGCATCCGCCATGGACGTAGTGGGACGGTGGAACGCGGATCGGCGGAAGGAAAGCTTCGGTGCACCCCTACCTGGCGCACCAAATGTCGGATTACGGGTTCCGGCAAAACCCTTGAGGTTCGAACACTGGGGTGCGCGCGAAGATCTTTCCTCCCCCTAGCTCACACCCTCACCGCGATCTCAAAGCTCAGCGCGTCAAACTCACAGAACAAGGGACACAAGGTTTATACTGGTTTAGGTCAGCGATGTGGTGTAATAACCTACTCCAGTGTGGTGTGGTGGATTGCCTCTTAGACTAGGGATGAATAGGTACAAGGGAAGAACTGCCTCCTGAGGAGAGGTGTCCTTGAGCTCGGTGAGCTTGTGTGGTTGAGGATGATCTGAATGGCCCAAGATCAGTTGCCTCCTACTATGGTGGCTAGTCCTATTTATAGAGGCCCTGGTCCTCTTCCCAAATGTAGGCGGGAAGGGATCTAACAACGGCCAAATTTGAAGGGAGACAACTAGTACAAGTTATCCTGACTAAAGGTGGTCTTCGCCTGCCAAAGGCTCTTGTGGTGACGCCGTCCTGGGCTCCACGATGACCTCCGTCCTGCCGTCCTGCGGGTCTTGATCTCATTGCACCGATATGGAAACCTTTGCCTGATGCCTCGGGACTCCTCGCCTGCACTTGCCCCTTTAGCACTAAACAGGAAGCGAGTACGCTGCACGCTCTGGCGCCTGCCTGGCGCCTTCCTAGCCTTGGTCGTCATGGCTTGCGTCACGGGAACCTCGCGAGTTGCCCCTCGCCTTGATCTCTCCGCCCCTCGCGAGCCAGCCTGGTGAGGCTGCCCCCGAGGAGGTCTTGCGTTGTCCGCCTCGCGAAGCTTGGCCCCTCGCGAGGGTCTTGAGTGTTTGCTGATGAAGATGGGCCGTATAGGGCCGCTGGAGGTGCCACGCCGTGGGCCGCAGGCAGGCAAGTCTGCGGACCCCCGTTCCCAGGACGCCGACAATGTACGGTAATAGTATGATCCACTACATGATCATAGAAGTATCTCACACACAAACACAAATATTGTAGCAAATACAAGCAAATAATTAGCAAGAGAGACCAATAAACAGCAAAACACGCACACACACTCTCTCTCAGCCTATGATCTATACACTTTCTCCCCCTTTGGCAACAAGTTACCAAAAAGCTCAAAAATGCATAGTGCTATACGACACTCTAAGCAAGATCTCCGGGAGCTCCGGAGTGCGAAGATGGCGTGGAAAGAGCAGCATCTGCAAAGACTTCTGCTGATGTCTGAGGAGCTGAAGGAGTTGCCACTGGAGGGGCAACTGAGGCTGTGGCTGCAGGAGCTGAGGTTGTAGTCCTAGTGCCAATCACTGGCACTGCTGCAGACCTTTGTGCTCTAGGCACCCTCTGATAAGCATCTGTGGTTGTCCTGTCACTCCTGTCCTCAAGTTCTTCTTGTATCTTCTCAACTCAAGTCTGAATCTCAGTGACTTTGACATCCAAGTCATGTAGCTTTATCTCAAAGATACTCTCAAGGCTCTCTTGATTTCGAGTCAGGGTAGCTAGTCCTTTCTCTATTCTCACAGTGGCCTCAAGTAGATAGCTGAGCTGGTCCTGCTTGGTCTTGAGATTGACTGCAGAAGGGTCTGGGATCTTTGAAGCTTTTTCAGCCTGTGCCTTCTCTCTCTTCTCTTGAGCCTCAACAGAAGTTGGATGTGAAACATAAAAATCTCGCCTGTCTTTGGGTCCAAATTCCCCCCATGCGCATCGAACGAAGTCCTGCACCTGGGAGGCCATCTTAATGTAACTGGAGTGACCCCTGCATCCATCATCTCTTGCTCAGCGAGATCCCACTTAGGCCGGGCCATCTCGTAGCCACCTGGCCCCAGCTTATGGTGCCACTGCTTTTTTGCGGCATTAATCTTGTTTTTTCTCGACCGTTCCTGAACTACTTTCGATTCCTTGAAGTTCATGAAAGTGTTACAGTGATCTCTTGCCTTCTCCAGTGTTCCCGTGAATTCTGGAGTTTGCTTTCCTGCTTTGACGTATGCGCCCCATATATTTTTCTTGTGGTTGTTGAATGCTATCGCCATCTTCTTAAGAGCACAGTTCTTGACTTTCTCCAGATCTGCATTTGTCAAATGATCTGGTAGGGTGAAATGTGACGTGAGAGATTCCCAAAGCAGATCTTTTGCTGTTTGGTCGACAAAAGTAATATCTGGATCTTCCTTTGCTGCCTTTTTCCATTCTTGAACGTAGATCGGGATTTGGTCCTTGACAATAACTCTGCATTGACGAATGAACTTGTTTTCATTCTTCTTAGGTTCGAGTGGTTCGCCATTAGGTTTGATGGCATCGATGTTGTACTTTACGCCATCCTTCAACTTTTTGGCCGAGCCTCGAACTATCCTGCTGCTTGTAGAAGATTTGCTTGATCCGGAGGGCTAAAAGAAGAAAGATCGATTCGTTAATATATATACAAATCAATTAAAACATGTGATGATCACCATATGTGTTATATAAATATACCTCGCTGGTCTCTGTTATTTGAAGAACAACATTTCCTTCATCATCATTGTTCTGGACTTCATCTATTCATTCGTCTTCATCAAATATCATACCCTCACAGGTATTGTTCAGATATTGCGATTCGTCATCTTCTTCATTCTCATCTGGCCTCGGGGAGCGTATGATCTCGAATAAGGCCTCTTCTCCTTATCTGTCGGTATTGTCCATAGATTTTATTTAAGTAATCCAGAAGAGAGATAAAACAATTTAGTATTCAAATTAGAATGCATGCATGCAATCAATAAGGAAAAACTGAATCATAGTAGATAATATATATACATCTCGAATAATCCAGATAATATGCATCATCGAGTATAATCTCGAATACATTGTCTCGAATATTATCGAATAATATAATCTCGAATACATCATCTCGAATATTATTTAATATAATCTTGAATACATCTCGAGTATTGTCACTAATACATCTCGAAAATTATCATATATATAACATCACTAGCTAATACAGATCGAATATTATCGAATAATCTAGTTCACTTGTGGTTCCCGAGGCGCTGGCGGTGGACACCAAAGAGAAGGAACCATCATAGGATCATAGCTCGGGTGAGATCCCTGAAGAACCTGCCAGGTATTGGAGAACCTGACGTCCAATGCAGCCATGTAGCGATGGACGTGCTCGTCCTCCTCCCTGACACGGTGACGTACCACCTCCGGGGGGCCGGCTGCCTCCGCACCGAAAGTGGCCCATGCGAACGCCACCAAAGAAGCTCCGAGTCGACGATAGGAGCTCGGTTCCTCACCTAGCTGCATGCCACGGAAGGTAGCTGCTAACCCACAAGTATAGGGGATCGCAATAGTTTTTGAGGGTAGAGTATTCAACCCAAATTTATAGATTCGACACAAGGGGAGCCAAAGAATATTTGAAGGTATTAGCAGCTGAGTTGTCAATTCAAGCACACCTGGAGATTAATTATCTATAGCAAAGTGGTCAGTAGCAAAGTAGTATGATAGTTTTGATAATAGTAGCAGCAGTAATGGTAACGGTAACAATGATAGCAGTAATTTGTAGAAAGTGTAACAGTGATGATAGCAGTAGTAACTTAGCAAGAACAATATAAGATAAATTCATAGGCATTGGATCGGTGACTTGTTGGATGATATTCATCATGAGACAGTTATAACCTAGGGCGATACGGCACTAGCTCCAGTTCGTCAATATAATGTAGGCATGTATTCCGTAAATAGTCATACGTGCTTATGGAAAGAACTTGCATGACATCTTTTGTCCTACCCTCGTGTGGCAGCGGGGTCCATACTGGAAACTAAGGGATATTAAGGCCTCCTTTTAATAGAGAACCGGAACAAAGCATTAACACATAGTGAATACATGAACTCTTCAAACTACGGTCATCACCGGGAGTGGTCCCGACTATTGTCACTCCGGGGTTGCCGGATCATAACACGTAGTAGGTGACTATAACTTGCAATATCGGATCTAAAACATGGATATAATGATGATACCATAAACGGTTGAGATCTAAGTTCATGGCACCCGGGCCCAAAGTGACAAGCATTAAGCATAGCAAAGTCATAGCAACATCAATCTAAGAACATAGTGGATACTAGGGATCAAGCCCTAAGAAAACTAACTTGATTACATGATGAATCTCATCCAACTCCTCACCGACCAGCGAGCCTATGAAGGAATTACTCACTCCCGGTGGGGAGCATCATGGAATTGGCGATGGAGAAGGGTTGGTGATGATGAAGAACGAAGATCCTCCTCTCCGGAGCCCCAAATGAACTCCAGATCTGGCCTCCCAATGAAGAACAGGAGGTGACGGCGGCTCCGTCTCGTGGATCGCGATAAGTCTTTCTCCCTAATTTTTTTCTGAAAAAATAGGATTTATAGCGTCGGTTTTAGGGTCTGCGGGGCCACCAGGTGGGGACAACCCACCTGGGCGCGCCCCTGGGCGCGCTAGGAGAGGGGGGCGCGCCCTGGCGGGTTGTGCCCATCTAGGTGCCCCTCTTCGGTGGATCTTGGCTCCAGAAATTCTTATTTATTGTATAAAAATTCCTCGCAAAGTTTCGTTCCATTTTGAGAACTTTTATTTCTGCACAAAAACAATACCATGGTAGTTCTACTGAAAATAGCGTCAGTCCGGGGTTAGTTTCATTCAAATCATGCAAATTAGAGTCCAAAACAAGTGGAAAAGCATTAGGAAAAGTAGATACATTGGAGACGTATCAACTTCCCCAAGCTTAAACCTATGCTTGTCCTCAAGCAATTCAGTTGATAAACTGAAAGTGAAAAAGAAAAACTTTTACGAACTCTTTTGCTCTTGTTTGCATAAATAAGCTTAAAAAGCACCCAGGTTTTCAGCCAGCATTATAACTAACCATGCCGACAATAACTCTTAAAGATTATACTGACTCATATCAATGACATAATCATCTAGCGAGCAATAATAAGATATCTCAAATAGCAACACGTTGTCAAAACAACCATGATATAATATGACAATAGTAGTATCTCGCTAGCCCTTTCCGAGACCGCAAAACATAAATGCAGAGCACCTCCAAAGTTCAAGCACCGACTAAACATTGTAATTCATGGTAGAAAAGATCCAGTCATGATGCACCCAACATTAGCTACACACAATGCATAAGTCATGACAGCTGTGCTCTCAGGTTCTAGCGCTTGTTTTAGAAGGTGATGACGCAACATAAAAGTAAATAGATAGTCCCTTCGCAAAGGGAAGAAGTGATTTGCAGAGGTGCCAAAGCTCAAGTTTTAAAACAGAGGTAATTGATATTTTGAGACATGCACCCTTCTCATTTACTTCACGACCATCAGTTATCAATATCTTCCATGCTAAGCACGCTAGTGGTAGTTCCCAAGCGATAAAAGTAAAGGTTTTGACTCCATTGGGAGTTTTTGTTTGATTATTTGAGAGATTAACTCTTTTTCAGTTTGCAGTTTGGGACTGAGCATCCCTATTACCACCCTTTTCTCGTGCGATGACGAGTGAATAAACACTCGACCCGAGAATAACCCGCTTAGCATGGAAGATACCGACCACCTCCTATCGTTCCATGAACGATCCAGGCACACAAAAAGGATATTTATTTAGAAGTTTTTAGAGGTGGCACATGCAAAATTACTTAGGACGGCAGGGTAATACCACATAGAGGTAGGTATGGTGGATTCATCTGGAATAACTTTGGGTTCAAGGTTTTTGATGTACAAGCAGAATTCCCACTTAGTACAGGCGAAGGCTAGCAATTAGGTTGAGAAGCGGCCAACTAGAGGGCAACAACAGTCATAAACATGCATTATGCATAAGTAACATTGGACGCTAGCATGAGTAGGATATGAACACCATGAACATAAATATCATAGATGCTATGTTGGTTTTGATTCAACTACATGCATGAACATGTGCCAAGTCAAGCCACTCGAACATTCAGAGGAGGATACCATATCATCATACTACATCACAATCATTTTAACACAATGTTAATATCCAAGATAAATCATTATTCACTCCCAGCTACTTATGCATGGCATGAGCCACTATAATCTCTATTTGTCATTACAAACATGTTTAATCATGCTGGACTGAATCATGGATACTAGGTTAAACATATTTACACAGACAGAACAAGTCGAGTTCATACCAGTTTCTCTCTGCCACGGCCAGTTCATCGAATGTCATCATTATTGCCTTTCACTTGCATGACCGAACGATATGAAAATAATAATAGTGCAAGAGTGCTGTGGACTAAGCTGGAATCTGCAAACATTTTATTCAGTAGGAGAAGACAAGGTAAAATGTGCTCTTTATTAGATCAACAACTATTCATATGAGAGCCACCCAACATTTTCATTGTGGTCTTCTCCTTGGTACAACTCGAATAAAAAGAAAAGAAATTCAGAGAAACACATTGAAATATTTTTGGAGTTTTTGGTTTTCTTGAACAAGCAAATAAAAGGGAAAAGCAAAAACGAGAAAAACTATATACACGGGAAGGCTCCCAACAAGCAAAAGAAGAACAAGGAAATCTTTTTGGGTTTTCTTTTTAATATTACTACTAAGCATGCATAGAAAGTAAACTAACTACAACTAATTTTTTTGGTTTTTCTAAAGTTTTTCAAACACACAAGAAGAAAGCAAGAAAATAATTCTAACCATGGATAATACAATGAAAAAGTGTGAACACCGACTAATGAAATAAGTGGACATGAACGTAAAGTCGGTGGAAACACGTACTCCCCCAAGCATCTTTCACATCCTAACATACACCACATTTCAATACATATGTTTAGCACACTTTACATATTGATCAATAGTAGTTTAAGGAATTTAGGCAAATTTCTAGCATGTTCAAATACAATATCTCATAGGACAGCGCTAGGCATCGGCCGGCCGGCCCAACTTTCAGACGGTCGAATACCGAACATTCGATGGGAGACCGCGTGACCTTCCAATGTCACGCTTCCTTCTCTTATCTAGTCAACGTTGCCAATCCTCCCCACGAGGAATCACGCCATGGGCCCGCCCTGTACATCGCTACCTCACCCCCTTGTGGTTGTAGCGGAGATGCCGCCCGAGCTCGTTGCAACTCGCCGGCGGTCACCCTGTTGCAGCTTTTCTGATGCAGCTCCACCACTTCGTCGGTTCCAACTTCACCTCCTGCTGAACGGTGGTTGTGGCAATTCTATACATCGGTTAATGGAGACAAAATTGAGTTTGCTGTAGTTTCGCCCCCATTGGTCCCCGCGTCTGGCTCGCCACCGATGTCGGTCTGCACCACCCTATTTCATCAATAAAATCTCGCACAAAAACTCCAGTAGACAGTTGAAGCAAAAACTAGTTGGTTCCAGCAAAAAATAACTCCGGCTCCAAAAAAAATCTCAGAAAACAAACTCCACCAGTCCATTGGCGCAAAAATATTGGTTGCTTCCAGCAAAAAATAACACTGGTTACAACAAAAAATCTCAGCAACAAAACTCCGGTGGTCGGTTGAAGGTGTGTACAACAAGGATGATTGTGGTAAACTAAAAGGCAAAGACTCAAATCATACAAGACACTCCAAGCAAAACACATATCATGTGGTGAATAAAAATATAGCATCAAGTAAAGTTATCGATGGATGAAGACGAAAGAGTGGATGCCTTCCGGGGCATCCCCAAGCTTAGGGTCTTGCCACTCCTTATTCCATAATCCATCAAATCTTTACCCAAAACTTGAAAACTTCACAACACAAAACTCAACAGAAAATCTCATGACCTCCGTTAGCAAAAGAAAATAAACCACCACTTCAAGGTACTGTAAGGAACTCATTCTTTATTTATATTGGTGTTAAACCTACTGTATTCCAACTTTTCTATGGTTCATACCCCCCGATACTTGCCATAGATTCATCAAAATAAGCAAACAACACACGAAAAACAGAATCTGTCAAAAACAGAATAGTCTGTAGTAATCTGTATCAAACGTATACTTCTGCAACTCCACAAATTCTGAAAAAAATTGGTGGACGTGAGGAATTTATCTATTAATCATCTGCAAATATAATCAACCTAGAAGCACTCTCCCGTAAAAAATGGCAGCTAGTCTCGTGAGCGCTAAAGTTTCTGTTTTTTACAGCAAGATCATAAAGACTTCACCCAAGTCTTCCCAAAGGGTCTACTTGGCACAAACACTAATTAAAACATAAAAACACATCTTAACAGAAGCTAGATGAATTATTTATTACTAAACAGAACCAAAAAGTAAGAAACAAAAATAAAATTGGGTTGCCTCCCAACAAGCGCTATCGTTTAACGCCCCTAGCTAGGCATAAAAGCAAGAATAGATCTTGGTATTGCCATCTTCGGTTGGCAATTCTTCAACAGAACACTTATAACACTTATGATTTTCCTTCTTTTTATTAATGATCAAACTCCTAGGGAAGAAATCAAGAACTTCATTTGTAGCAAAAGGTTGGTTGTGGATCTTTTTATCCAAATTTTCAATCAACTCTACAGTAGCAACTTTATTTTCAATAATTTCAAGCCTTTGCATCACATGTTCCAAAGTTACAATAGTTCCATTAACCAAAAGAGGTGGTGGGCCAAACAAATCTAGCAGAACATTATAAGAATCAAAAGTATGGCTACCCAAGAAATTCCCTCCAGTAATGGTATCAAGAATATATCTGTTCCAAGGAGTGATGCCTACATAAAAATTGTGGAGAGGAACGGAAGTGGATTGCTTCCTAGTAGATCTATTCTGAGCATTGCAAATTCTATGCCAAGCATCTTTTAGATTTTCTCCCTCCCTTTGTTTAAAATTAAGAACATCATGATTGGGAGTACTAACAATGATAGAAGGACTAGCCATGACATCAAAGAAAACGATATAATACACGGACACACAAGAAGCAAGCGAAAAAGGGCGAACGGAAAAAAAGGAGGGCAAATAAAATGGCAAAGGTGAAGTGGGGAAGAGGAAAACGAGAGGCAAATGGCAAATAATGTAATGCGAGGGATAAGAGTTTGTGATGGGTACTTGGTATGACTTGACTCGACTTGGCGTAGATCTCTCCGGCAACGACGCCAGGAATCCTCCTTGCTACCTCTTGAGCACTGCGTTGGTTTTCCCTTGAAGAGGAAAGGGTGATGCAGCAAAGTAGCATAAGTATTTCCCTCAGTTTTTGGGAACCAAGGTATCAATCCAGTATGAGACTACACGCAAGTCGCCTCATACCTACACAAACAAATAAGAACCTTGCAACGAATGCGATAAAGGGGTTGTCAATCCCTTCACGGCCACTTGCAAAAGAGAGATCCGATAGAGATAATAAGATAAATATTTTTGGTATTTTTTATGATATAGATTGGAAAGTAAAGATTGCAAAGTAAAATAGATTGGAAACTTATATGATGGAAAATAGACCCGGGGGCCATAGGTTTCACTAGTGGCTTCTCTCAAGATAGCATAAGTATTACGGTGGGTGAACAAATTACTGTCGAGCAATTGATAGAAAAGTGCATAGTTATGAGAATATCTAGGCATGATCATGTATATAGGCATCACGTCCGCGACAAGTAGACCGAAACGATTCTGCATCTACTACTATTACTCCACACATCGACCGCTATCCAGCATGCATCTAGAGTATTAAGTTCATAAGAACAGAGTAACGCATTAGGCAAGATGACATGATGTAGAGGGATAAACTCAAGCAATATGATATAAACCCCATCTTTTTATCCTCGATGGCAACAATACAATACGTGCCTTGCTGCCCCTGCTGTCACTGGGAAAGGACACCGCAAGATTGAACCCAAAGCTAAGCACTTCTCCCATTGCAAGAAAGATCAATCTAGTAGGCCAAACCAAACTGATAATTCGAAGAGACTTGCAAAGATATCAAATCATACATAAAGAATTCAGAGAAGAATCAAATATTGTTCATAGATAATCTTGATCATAAACCCACAATTCATCGGATCTTGACAAACACACCGCAAAAAGAATTACATCGAATAGATCTCCAAGAAGATCGAGGAGAACTTTGTATTGAGATCCAAAGAGAGAGAAGAAGCCATCTAGCTAATAACTATGGACCCGAAGGTCTGTGGTAAACTACTCACACATCATCGGGGAGGCTATGGTGTTGATGTAGAAGCCCTCCGTGATAGATTCCCCCTCCGGCGGAGCGCTGGAAAAGGCCCCAAGATGGGATCTCATGGGTACAGAAGGTTGCGGCGGTGGAAATAGGGTTTCTTGGTGCTCTCGGATGTTTTCGGGGTATATGAGTATATATAGGCGAAAGAAGTCGGTCAAGGGAGCCACGAGGGGCCTACAAGGGTGGGGGCGCGCCTACCACCCCTGGGTGCGCCTCCCTGCCTCGTGGCCTCCTCATTTCTTTCTTGACGTCCACTTCAAGTCTCCTGGATTGCGTTTGTTCCAAAAATCACTATCCCAAAGGTTTCATTCCGTTTGGATTCCGTTGGATATTCCTTTTCTACGAAACACTGAAATAGGCAAAAAAACAGCAATTTGCACTGGGCCTTTGGTTAGTAGGTTAGTCCCAAAAATAATATAAAAGTGTATAATAAAGCCCATTGAACATCCAAAACAGATAATATAATAGCATGGAACAATAAAAAATTATAGATACGTTGGAGACGTATCAAGCATCCCCAAGCTTAATTCTTGCTCGTCCTCAAGTAGGTAAATGGTAAAAACAGAACTTTTGATGTGGAATGCTACCTAGTATAATTTTCTATGTAATTTTCTTTATTGTGGCATGAATGTTCAGATCCGAAAGATTCAAGATAAAAGTTTAATGTTGACATAAAAATAATAATACTTCAAGCATACTAACTAAGCAATTATGTCTTCTCAAAATAACATGGCCAAAGAAAGTTCATCCCTACAAAATCATATAGTTTGGTCATGCTCCATTTTCGTCACACAAGAGTGCTCTCATCATGCACAACCCCGATGACAAGCCAAGCAATTGTTTCATAACTTAGGAATCTCAAACTTTTTTCAACTTTCACGCAATACATGAGCGTGAGCCATGGATATAGCACTATGGGTGGAATAGAGTATAATGATGGAGGTTATGTGGAGAAGATCAAAAAAGGAGAAAGTCTTACATTGACGCGGCTAATCAACGGGCTAGGGAGATGCCCATCAATTTATGTTAATGCAAGGAGTAGGGATTGCCATGCAACGAATGCACTAGAGCTATAAATATATGAAAGCTCAACAAAAGAAACTAAGTGGGTGTGCATCCAACTTGCTTGCTCACGAAGACCTAGGGCATTTGAGGAAGCCCATTGTTGGAATATACAAGCCAAGTTCTATAATGAAAAATTCCCACTAGTATATGAAAGTGACAAAACAAGAGACTCTGTGTCATAAAGATCATGGTGCTACTTTGAAGCACAAGTGTGGAAAAAGGATAGTAGCACTGTCCCTTTTTTTGGGCCTTTCTCTTTTTTTTTCTCTTTTTTTATTTGGGACAATGCTCTATTAATGATGATCATCACACTTCTATTTATTCACAACTCAATGATTACAACTCGATACTAGAACAAAATATGACTCTATATGCCTCCGACGGTGTACCGGGATGGGCAATGAATCAAGAGTGACATGTATGATAAATTATGCATGGTGGCTTTGCCACAAATACGATGTCAACTACATGATCATGCAAGGCAATATGACAGTGATGAAGCGTGTCATAATAAATGAAACGGTGGAAGGTTGCATGGCAATATATCTCGGAATGGCTATGGAAATGCCATAATAGGTAGGTATTGTGGCTGTTTTGAGGAAGATATAAGGAGGTTTATGTGTGATAGAGCGTATCATATCACGGGGTTTGGATGCACCGGCGAAGTTTGCACCAACTCTCAAGGTGAGAAAGGGCAATGCACGGTACCGAAGAGGCTAGCAATGATGGAAAGGTGAGAGTGCGTATAATCCATGGACTCAACATTAGTCATAAAGAACTCACATACTTATTGCAAAAATATACAAGTCATCAAAAACCAAGCATTACGTGCATGCTCCTAGGGGGATAGATTGGTAGGAAAAGACCATCGCTCGTCCCCGACCGCCACACATAAGGATGACAATCAAAGAACACCTCATGTTTCAAATTTGTTACACAATGGTTACCATACGTGCATGCTACGGGACTTGCAAACTTCAACACAAGTATTTCTAAAATTCACAACTACTCAACTAGCACGACTCTAATATTACCATCTTCATATCTCAAAACAATTATCAAGTATCAGACTTCCCATAGTATTCAATGCACTTTTTATGAAAGTTTTATTATACCAATCTTGGATGCCTATCATATTAGGACTAATTTTATAGCCAAAGCAAATTACCATGCTGTTCTAAAGGACTCTCAAAATAATATAAGTGAAGCATGAGAGATCAATAATTTCTATAAAATAAAACCACCACCGTGCTCTAAAAGACATAAGTGAAGCACTAGAGCAAAATTATCTAGCTCAAAAGATATAAGTGAAGCACATAGAGTATTCTAATAAATTCCGATTCATGTGTGTCTCTCCCAAAAGGTGTGTACAGCAAGGATGATTGTGGTAACAAAAAAGCAAAGACTCAAATCATACAAGACGCTCCAAGCAAAACACATATCATGTGGTGAATAAAAATATAGCATCAAGTAAAGTTACCGATGGACGAAGACGAAAGAGGGGATGCCTTCCGGGGCATCCCCAAGCTTAGGCTTTTGGTTGTCCTTGAATTTTACCTTGGGTGCCTTGGGCATCCCCAAGCTTAGGCTCTTGCCACTCCTTATTCCATAATCCATCAAATCTTTACCCAAAACTTGAAAACTTCACAACACAAAACTCAACAGAAAATCTCATGAGCTCCGTTAGCGAAAGAAAACAAACCACCACTTCAAGGTACTGTAATGAACTCATTATTTATTTATATTGGTGTTAAACCTACTGTATTCCAACTTCTCTATGGTTCATACCCCCCGATACTAGCCATAGATTCATCAAAATAAGCAAACAACACACGAAAAACAGAATCTGTCAAAAACAGAACAGTCTGTAGTAATCTGTATCAAACGTATACTTCTGGAACTCCAAAAATTCTGAAATAAATTGGTGGACGTGAGGAATTTATCTATTAATCAGCTGCAAAAAGAATCAACCTAAAAGCACTCCCCAGTAAAAAAATGGCAGCTAATCTCGTGAGCGCTAAAGTTTCTGTTTTTTACAGCAAGATCATAAAGACTTCACTCAAGTCTTCCCAAAGGTTCTACTTGGCACAAACACTAATTAAAACATAAAAACAAATCTTAGCATAATCTAGATGAATTATTTATTACTAAACAGAACCAAAAAGCAAGAAACAAAAATAAAATTGGGTTGCCTCCCAACAAGCGCTATCGTTTAACGCCCCTAGCTAGGTATAAAAGCAAGAATAGATCTAGGTATTGCCATCTTCGGTTGGTAATTCTTCAATAGAACACTTATAACCCTTAGGAGTTTCCTTCTTTTTATTAATGATCAAACTCCTAGGCAAGAAATCAAGAAATTCATTTGTAGCAAAAGGTTCCTTAATGATAGCGAGAAAGTTGGGGCGAACACTTATGGATTTGAGATCCGCATTTTCCTTACTAGAAGTTTCACCCTTATTTTTTGGAACATACATCAGTTTGGCAATTTTAGCATTAGGAGGTTTTGGAGTATTTTTCATGGAAGAAAAGGCAGACCCTAAGTTGGTAATAATATCCTCATTTTTATCAATTCTCGTGGAATCTTGATCTATCTATTCGTTAACTATGGGTTCCTTTTCTTTAAAATATTTAAGAGCAACTCCTACCTTAGATCCGTATTGCGTAATTTGGTTGCGGATCTTTTTATCCAAATTTTCAATCAACTCTACAGTAGCAACTTTATTTTCAATAATTTCAAGCCTTTGCATCACATATTCCAAAGTTACAATAGTTCCATTAACCAAAAGAGGTGGTGGGCCAAACAAATCTAGCACAGCATTATAAGAATCAAAAGTATGGCTACCCAAGAAATTCCCTCCGGTAATGGTATCAAGAATATATCTGTTCCATGGAGTGATGCCTACATAAAAATTGTGGATAAGAACGGAAGTGGATTGCTTCCTAGTAGATCTATTCTGAGCATTGCAAATTCTATGCCAAGCATCTTTTAGATTTTCTCCCTCCCTTTGTAGAAAATTAAGAACTTCATGATCGGGAGTACTAACAATGATAGAAGGACTAGCCATGATAGGAAAGCAAACGATCTAACACACGTACACACAAGAAGCTAGCAAAAAAGGGTGAACAGAAAAAAAGGAGGGCAAATAAAACGGCAAAGGTGAAGTGGGGGAGAGGAAAACGAGAGGCAAATGGCAAATAATGTAATGCGAGGGATAAGAGTTTGTGATGGGAACTTGCTATGCCTTGACTTGACTTGGCGTAGATCTCTCCGGCAACGGCGCCAGAAATCCTTCTTGCTACCTCTTGAGCACTGCGTTGGTTTTCCCTTTAAGAAGAAAGGGTGATGCAGCAAAGTAGCGTAAGTATTTCCCTCAGTTTTTGAGAACCAAGGTATCAATCCAGTAGGAGACTACACGCAAGTCGCCTCGTACCTACACAAACAAATAAGAACCTTGCAACCAACGCAATAAAGGGGTTGTCAATCCCTTCACGACCACTTGCAAAAGTGAGATATGATAGAGATAATAAGATAAATATTTTTGGAATTTTTTATGATATAGATTGGAAAGTAAAGATTGCAAAATAAAATAGATTGAAAACTTATATGATGGAAAATAGACCCGGGGCCATAGGTTTCACTAGTGGCTTCTCTCAAGATAGCATAAGTATTACGGTGGGTGAACAAATTACTGTCGAGCAATTGATAGAAAAGTGCATAGTTATGAGAGTATCTAGGCATGATCATGTATATAGGCATCATGTCCGCGACAAGTAGACCAAAACGATTCTGCATCTACTACTATTACTCCACACATCGACCGCTATCCAGCATGCATCTAGAGTATTAAGTTCATAAGAATAGAGTAACGCATTAGGCAAGATGACATGATGTAGGGGGATACACTCAAGCAGTACAATACGTGCCTTGCTGCCCCTGCTGTCACTGGGAAAGGACACCGCAAGATTGAACCCAAAGCTAAGAACTTCGCCCATTGCAAGAAAGATCAATCTAGTAGGCCAAACCAAACTGATAATTCGAAGAGACTTGCAAAGATATCAAATCATACATATAAGAATTCAGAGAAGAACCAAATATTGTTCATAGATAATCTTGATCATAAACCCACAATTCATCGGATCTCGACAAACACACTGCAACAAGAATTACATCGAATAGATCTCCAAGAAGATCGAGGAGAACTTTGTATTGAGATCCAAAGAGAGAGAAGAAGCCATCTAGCTAATAATTATGGACCCGAAGGTCTGTGGTAAACTACTCACACATCATCGGAGAGGCTATGGTGTTGATGTAGAAGCCCTCCGTGATTGATTCCCCCTCCGGCGGAGCACCGGAAAAGGCCCCAAGATGGGATCTCACGGGTACAGAAGGTTGCGGCGGTGGAAATAGAATTTCTTGGTGCTCTCGGATGTTTTTGGGGTATATGAGTATATATAGGCGAAAGAAGTCGGTCAGGGGAGCCACTAGGGGCCCACGAGAGTGGGGGCTGCGCCTACCCCCTGGGCGCGCCTCCCTGCCTCATGGCCTCCTCGTTTCTTTCTTGACGTCCACTCCAAGTCTCCTGGATTGCGTTTGTTCCAAAAATCACTCTCCCGAAGGTTTCATTCCGTTTGGTTTCCGTTTGATATCCCTTTTCTGTGAAACACTGAAATAGGCAAAAAAAAATAGCAATTTGCACTGGGCCTTTGGCTAGTAGGTTAGTCCCAAAAATAATATAAAAGTGTATAATAAAGCCCTTTAAACATCCAAAACAGATAATATAATAGCATGGAACAATCAAAAATTATAGATACGTTGGAGACGTATCACTCCTCCGCCGCCATCGGCCGGCTTAAGGTGATGAAGGAGTCGGAGGGCCTCAAGGCCTCGGACCTGCTGACCGCCTTCGTGGCGCGCCGAGTGCTCCCTCTTCAATCCTAGCCTCACATGATTAGCCGGATGAGCGGGCATTGAGACTCGTGCCGGATGCGCACCAAGGAGATGCCGGACACGGAGGTGGCCCGGCTGGTGAACCACATCTCGAACTGCAAACTCTCGGAGGCGGAGTGGCAGTTCGGCAAGCGGCCGTACTCCCGCGCACACCCGCCGCCCGCGGTGAGTCCTTAACTCTTTTTTCACTTTATTTGCTGGGTTCTGCATTGCCGCCTGACCAGTCGGTCACAATGCAGATCTTCACTACCCAGTCGGCCGCCGACGCCCTGGAGCAGGGTCACAAGTACCAACTGGACCGGGTAGTGAGTGACGCGGATGACCTCGACTTGGGGGCGGCCGCCATGGAGGAGGACGATGCCACAGGTGGTGGTGGCAGAGCAGACGACTCCGGAGGAGGCGGCGTCGAGGATTGGCCGGATGACGACGAGGAGGAGGCTGAGCCGTGCCACCCGCACGGCGCCGACAAGGCAGGCGCGGGTTCTTCAGCCGCGCTGACAGCACCAGGCGGCGCACCGAAGCGCCGAGCTGGCTCGCTGCTGTTCGGCAGCCGGCCGAAAAAACCCAGGAACACGGCCGCCACGAAGGCGGCCCAGTACCAAAGGACCCCGAAGCGACCCCCAACGGTGTCCGCGTAAGTGCTTGATTTCTCTTGCGTTTTCCTTTCTTCTTTCTTGCAAACTTTTTCTGAGTTTCTTCTCATCTTGCTTGAACAGGGCCCCACTCTCTCTTGAGCGGTCCGCCTTTGCTTCCGTCATCGGGGGGGGGGGGGCAGAGGGCTCCGCCAACACCCGCCGTGTGGATCCGCTCGCCGACCTCCGGGAGGCGACAGAGAGGAATGCACGGGAGGCACGCGAGGAGAGGGAGGAGGCGGAATGGCGGAAGGTGGCTGAGGGAGTCCTGGATTAGGGGGTCCTCGGACAGCCGGACTATATACTTTAGCCGGACTGTTGGACTATGAAGGTACAAGATTGAAGACTTCGTCCCGTGTTCGGGTGGGACTCTCCTTTGCGTGGAAGGAAAGCTTGGCAATTCGGATATGTAGATCTCCTCCCTTGTAACCGACTCTGTGTAACCCTAGCCCCCTCCGGTGTCTATATAAACCGGAGGGTTTAGGCTGTAGGACAACAACAATCATAATCATAGGCTAGCTTCTAGGGTTTAGCCTCTACGATCTCGTGGTAGATCAACTCCTGTAATACTCATATCATCAAGATCAATCAAGCAGGAAGTAGGGTATTACCTCCATCGAGAGGGCCCGAACCTGGGTAAACACTGTGTTCCCCGCCTCCTGTTACCATCCGCCTTAGACGCACAGTTTGGGACCCCCTACCCGAGATCCGCCGGTTTTGACACCGACATTGGTGCTTTCATTGAGAGTTCCACTGTGCCACCACGAAAAAGGCTTGATGGCTCCTTCTATCGTCGGCAACGATGCGATCCAGGGCAAGGTTTTTCTCCCCGGACAGATCTTCGTATTCGGCGGCTTCGTACTACGGGCCAACTCGCTTGGCAATCTAGAGCAGATCGAGAGCTACGCCCCTGGCCGTCAGGTCAGGTTTGGAAACTTAAATTATACCGCCGACATCCGCAGAGACTTGATCTTTGACGGATTCGAGCCCATGCCAGGTGCGCCGCACAGTCACGACGAGCATGGCTTAGCTCTGCCGTCGGACGGTGTTCGGGAGATCACACCTGTGGCTACTCCAGCCCTCATTCCGGAGCAGATTGCGCTGTCCGAGGACGGGTGGATGGACCCCGCCACGGAGGCCGCACACTCAGCGGCGATAGAGCCGAATACTGACTTCACCTCCTACGAGACCTGTGTTGCCAGACCCTTGGATTCGTCCCGGCCACGGGCTCCGAACCGCCAGCGTCCGTGCCTATCGAATTTGATTGGGCGCCGATCATGGAGTTTTCCTCCGCGGATATCTTTCAGCACTCGTCCCTGGGCGACGTGCTGAATTCATTAAAGTCTCTCTCCTTGTTAGAAGGCCCTTGGCCGAACTATGTCCAGCTCGAGTGGGAAGCGGACGACGAAGAAATTCGTTCCCCACCCACCACCCACTAAATAGTCACTGCCGACGACTTAACCGACATGCTCGATTTCGGCTTCGAAGACATCGACGGTATGGACGACGATGTAGGAGAAGAACAGGAACCACCGCCCACAGGGCGCTGGACTGCCACCTCATCATATGATATATACATGGTGGACACCCCAAAGAAAGCGATGGCAATAAGGTAACGGAGGATAATCCCCTCGAGAAGCAATCTAAGCACCGGCGTCATCGGCGCCGCTCTAAGCCCCGCCATAGCAAAAGCAGCGATACCGGCACAAGAGACAATAATGCTGCAGATAGTGCCGAAGACGAAGACAATCCCCTCCAGCCAGGCTTCGAGCGGGAGGATGGGCAAGCTAGCCCTAAGGAACATGCAGCAGACGGAGAATCAGAGGATGACAATTACATGCCTCTCTCCGAAGACGAGGTGAGCCTCGGCGATGAAGAATTTATCATGCCTGAGGATCCCATCAAATAGGAGCGCTTCAAGCGCCGGCTTATAGCCACAACAAAAAGCCTGAAGAAAAAGCAACAATAGCTTCAAGCTGACCGAGATCTGCTAGCGGATAGATGGACTGAGGTCCTGGCGGCCGAGGAATACGAACTCGAGCGCCCAACCAAAAGTTACCCAAAGTGCAGGTTGCTACCCCAACTCGAGGAGGAAGCATTAAAGCCTACGCTTCCAGCGTATGATACGGCTGACCAGCCACCTCGTGGCCGAGACAAAGCGGCATATCAGGCTGAAGTCCAGCCCGCACCCCGTCGCCAGTTAAACAAAAATACCAAGGCCCGGGGTAATACGCAGGACCTGCGGGACATATTGGAAAACAAAGCAGGACATGCAAGATCGATCTACGGATCACGGGGGCGCGCCCCAACGCGAGACGACGATCGTCACGCCAGATATACTAAAAGCAAATCCGGCCGGCTGAATACAGCAGACAAGACTCGTATGAACTGCGTCGTGACATAGCCCGGCAGAGAGGCGCTGTCACGCCCAAGATGCGACCCTATCCTAAAGGAACTCGAAGGTCCCACCAAGGATAGAAGCGCATCTTGAAGACGCTTTTGCAAGGTGGATATCATTACATCAACATTACATAATAGATGGGGATACATACAAGGCATACAAATGCCGCAAGAATACATCAATATACATGAGAACAACATCCGACTACGGATGAAACATAAACAGAAACTCAAACAATATCCACCCTGCTAGCCCAGGCTGCCGACCTGGAACCTATCCCCTTATCGAAGAAGCAGAAGAAGAACTCCAAAACAAGTAAACATCGCTCTCGCGTCATGATCATCGCATAACCTGAACCTGCAACTGTTGGTGTAGTAATCTGTGAGCCAGGAGGACTCAGCAATCCCATTACCATCGGTATCAAGACTAGCAAAGCTTAATGGGTAAGGAAGGGGTAAAGTGCTGAGGTTGCAGCAGCGGCTAAGCGAAGTATGGTGGCTAACTTACGAAACAAGAGCGAGAAGAGGAGCTGAACAAGCAGACTGTTGGTAATCGTAGCATAATTTTAAAATTTTCCTACGTTCACAAGATGCATCTATGGAGTCTACTAGCAACGAGGGGAAAGGAGTGCATCTACATACCCTTGTAGATCGCGAGCGGAAGCGTTCCAATGAACGTGGATGACGGAGTCGTACTCGCCATGATCCAAATCACCGATGACCGAGTGCCGAACGGACGGCACCTCCGCATTCAACACACGTACGATGCAGCGACGTCTCCTCCTTCTTGATCCAGCAAGGGGAAAGGAGAGGTTGATGGAGATCCAGCAGCACGACGGCGTGGTGGTGGATGTAGCGGGTCTCCGGCAGGGCTTCGCAAGCTTCTACGAGAGAGAGAGAGGTGTTGCAGGGGAGGAGGGAGGAGCCCAAGGCTGTTGTGTGCTGCCCTCCCTCCCCCCCTTTATATAGGCCCCCTGGGGGGGGGGCGGCCCCAAGAGATGGGATCTCAAGGGGGGGGCGGCGGCCACAAGGGGGGGAAGGGGTGCCTTGCCCCCCAAGGCAAGGGGGAACTCCCCCCTAGGGTTCCCAACCCTAGGCGCATGGGGGGAGGCCCAAGGGGGGCGCCCCAGCCCACTAATAGGCTGGTTCCCTTCCACTTTCAGCCCACGGGGCCCTCCGGGATAGGTGGCCCCACCCGGTGGACCCGCGGGACCCTTCCGGTGGTCCCGGTACAATACCGGTAACCCCCGAAACTTTCCCGGTGGCCGAAACTGGACTTCCTATATATAATTCTTCACCTCCAGACCATTCCGGAACCTCTCGTGACATCCGGGATCTCATCCGGGACTCCGAACAACTTTCGGGTTTCCGCATACATATATCTCTACAACCCTAGCGTCACCGAACCTTAAGTGTGTAGACCCTACGGGTTCGGGAGACATGCAGACATGACCGAGACGCCTCTCCGGTCAATAACCAACAGCGGGATCTGGATACCCATGTTGGCTCCCACATGTTCCACGATGATCTCATCGGATCAACCACGGTGTCGAGGATTCAATCAATCCGTATGCAGTTCCCTTTGTCAATCAGTATGTTACTTGCCCGAGATTCGATCGTCGGTATCCCAATACCTTGTTCAATCTCGTTACCGGCAAGTCTCTTTACTCGTACCGCAGTGCATGATCCCGTGACTAATGCCTTAGTCACATTGAGCTCATTATGATGATGCATTACCGAGTGGGCCCAGAGATACCTCTCCGTCACACGGAGTGACAAATCCCAGTCTCGATCCGTGCCAACCCAACAGACACTTTCGGAGATACCCGTAGTGCACCTTTATAGTCACCCAGTTACGTTGTGACGTTTGGCACACCCAAAGCACTCCTACGGTATCCGGGAGTTGCACGATCTCATGGTCTAAGGAAAAGATACTTGACATTGGAAAAGCTCTAGCAAATGAAACTACACGATCTTTTATGCTATGCTTAGGATTGGGTCTTGTCCATCACATCATTCTCCTAATGATGTGATCCCGTTATCAATGACATCCAATGTCCATAGTCAGGAAACCATGACTATCTGTTGATCAACGAGCTACTCAACTAGAGGCTTACTAGGGACACGTTGTGGTCTATGTATTCACACATGTATTACGATTTCCGGACAATACAATTATAGCATGAACAATAGACGATTATCATGAACAAAGAAATATAATAATAACCTTTTATTATTGCCTCTAGGGCATATTTCCAACACAGACATCAACTAGTAATGATTAAGAAGTGATCCTGAACTCCTACTTACGTCAAACATAACCCAAAAACCGTGTTCTCCTCTCGAACAACCCCGAAAAGAGACATTCACGGTTACGCACGCGGTTGGTATATTTTAGAAGAGTTTACTTCAAGTTTACTACAACCGGATATTAACAAATTCCCATCTGCCACATAACCGCGGGCACGGCTTTTGAAAGTTCAAACCCTGCAGGGGTGTCCCAACTTAGCCCATGATAAGGTCTCACGATCAACGAAGGATATTCCTTCTCCCGGGAAGACCCGATCAGTCTCAGAATCCCGATTACAAGACATTTCGACAATGGTAAAACAAGACCAGCAAGACCTCCCGGCGTGCCGACACCCTTATAGTAGCCGCGCGTATCTCGTCTCAGGCCACGACCGGATGAGCAGTCCGTACAACTAAAATTAGGCCTCGAGTTTCCCCGAGGTGGCGCTGCAAGGGGCTCTAGTTCGGACCAACACTTAGAGAAGCATTGGCCCCGGGGGGGCTAAAATAAAGATGACCCTCGGGTTAATTACTCCCAAGGGAAAGATATAGGTGGTAAGTAGGCAAATGGTAAAACCAATGTTGGGCCTTGCTGGAGGAGTTTTATTCAAGGCGAACTGTCAAGGGGTTCCCATAACACCCAACCGCGTTAGGGACGCAAAATCCGGGAATATAATACCGATATGACGGAAACTAGGGCGGCAAGAGTGGAACAAAACACCAGGCATAAGGCCGAGCCTTCCACCCTTTACCAAGTATATAGATGCATTAATAATATAAGAGATATTGTGATATCCCAACATAAACATAATCCAACATGGAGCAATCTTCATCTTTACCTGCAACTAGCAACGCTATAAGAGGGGCTGAGCAAGTGCGGTAACATAGCCAAACAACGGTTTGCTAGGAAGGGTGACAAAGGTTAGAGGTTCATGGCAATTTGGGAGGCTTGATAAGTAAGTGATAGGTAACGCGGCATAGCGATAGCATCGAGTCAACTAGCATAGCAATGATAGTAATGAGATCCAAGGTGACGGTCATCTTGCCTGAAATCCCGCTAGGAAGAAGACCGAATCCATGAAGTAGATGAACCAACGTAGTCGAACGGATCCTCACAATCGCAACGTTACCGGAACTATCAAGAAGAAGCAATACCGGAAAGAAGCAAACAACATAGTAAACAACCATCACATAAACATGGCATGATGCACAATCAAACATGATGCATGTCCGGTTTAAAGAGGCATGGCATGGTAAAGTGCAACAAACAATACTACAAGTTAAGTGGAGCTCAATATGCAACGAGTTGCATATTCGACGAAACCCCACATTCAAGTATCTAGTTCACTCTCGTTTATGAACCCAGCAATATTAAATGTTATTAAACATGGCAAGGGGTGAAGCATAATAAAACTACCTATCTAGGCAAGTTTAAATGAGGCCGGAACAACAAACAACAGTCCCGGAAAATCCTCATATGCATATTTCGAATTTGGTACTGTTCTGCCCTATACACAATTTTAATGTTGTTAAACAGCAAAATAAAGTGCAGCAAGTTAATCTATGCATTTTTCTAGACAAGTTACATATATAATTTATTAAATTCGGAGCTACGGTTATTTAGTTATGAAATAAACCTTTTTAACAAATCGTTTATGCAAATTAATGCAAACAACAAGTTTAAACATTTTGACATGGGTAAAAGTTGCATATTATGAAAGCACATGAAATCCTAAGCATTTTACATATATTACATGCTTTATTATGACGCATGGATATTTAGATATGAGCAAAGCAAATTAATGGCATTTCTGAAAATATGCATGCATTGGAAATATGCCAAAATCACAGAGTGGGAAAAAAACATGCACGGGCCGGATTGCAGCGGCCCGGGAGCGAATGAGGCCCGAGTGAGCGCTGAGTGTGTGTGCAACAGTAAAGGGAAAACAGAGCAAAAATTGGATGCCTGGGACTCGAACCCAGGACTTCCCGTATGCGAGCGCGTGTGGCTAACCAGCTGAGCTAGTGCTGTGATCTTGCAAGAGAAGGAGCACGGCACCTTTTGAATGGATTCAAAGGCCAAGCCTTGACCTTCCATGAGCGCACAGGAATCTTTGCCGGCGGCGAACTCGATCAAGACGGCGACTACAGAGGCTGTGGAGCACCGGCGGGCATGCGGAACAGGGACGTTGGTGCGCTGTGAGGTGAGACCATGTAGAAGGCTCGGGTGCGCGGGAAGACTCGAGGACGAGCTCGAGGTCGCCTCGGACATGGCGGCGGCAAGACGAAGCAGGGCCATGGGCTCATGAAGCCACAAGTCACAATCGAGCGCGGCCGTGCGCGGTTGTTGATGCGTGCGCGTGGAGGTGTGCAGCGAAGGTGCAGCAAAGCAACGAAGCCAGCGGCATGTGTGGGAGCAGGAGCTTGCGTCCATGGCGGCGATGCATGGCGAGGCAAGCGCTACAGCAGCGGGCGTGCGGAAACATGCTAGGGTGCGCGTGTTCGTGCGGAGAGCTGCGGAAGGAGGCATGTGTGGATGCAGTGCATAAGAGGCAAGGCACGAGCTTGAACTCGCTCCCTGGTCGGCCATGGCGGACGGCCTCGGGCTTGCGCGGATCGATGGACATGCGGACAACGGGACTGGAGGGAGAGAGATGGGGAGGAGCAGAGCTTCACCGTGAGGGTGTTGCTGGAGTCGTACAAGGTCGAGGCTGACCGGGGACGGAGGAGGAGCGTGCTGACGAAGATGCCGTCGGTTCCGTGAAGAAGAGGAAGCAGAGAAGCATACGACGAGGAAGAAGCCTTCGGGGTCCTCGTGGTCACGTGCGAGGGTGAGGAAGACGACGAAGAGGGTCGGGGTTCTCTCCCCGTGGCAGCAACGCAGACGACGGAGGTGTTCAGGCCGAGGACGAGCTTAAGCTCTCCTCGTCCATGGCGACGGCTATGGTGGGCGACCTACCTGGTGGCGGCGGCAGGGAGAGAGGGAAATGGAGAGAGGAGAGGCTAGGGTAGGGTTTGGAGAAGTTTTATAGGAGGGTAGGAAGCTACGGGCCGTCAAATCAGCCAAAGCGTCGACGTGGAGCCTCCTGATGGCCTGCCGTACAGGAGGTAGGAGAAGAACAGGAGGGATCGGCGCATGTAGGCTTGGCTGGGCTGAAAGGTGAGTGCAGGTGGGCTGGGGAGATGGGCTGCTGGTGCTGGTGCTGGGCTACAATGTTGCTACTGCTGCTTTCCTTCTTCTCTTTTCTTCAAACAGAAAACAAGACAGAAAAGCACAAGTACAATGAAGAAGGTTGAGAGAGATATGAGTATATCCCTGGGGTCCAGAATTTGTGCAGAATTTGAATAAATTGCCTTGGGCATTTTTAGAGGTAGAAAAATAATTCAAGTTTGAAATTAATTCAAACTTGAGCCATTTTTGAACCCTACCAAAACAACTCCAAAGGATCTGAAATTTGGCAGAGAGGGTGTAGGCATGGTGTAAGATTTACAGAAAATAAGTGAATATTTTACTGGGACAGGAAAATGCCACTTGCAATAAATGTGTGAGAATTGAAAGGAAGAAGCTAGTCATGGGGTGTTGCACTTGATGATGGTTTAGATGGAAGGGCAAGATGGAACAGCAAAGAAGATGAGGAGAAGGAGTTCACAAATGTAACAAGCCCACCACAAATATACACACGAAAAATATGCACACTACAATGATGATCATGATGCAAATGCAACATAAACGACAAAGGCAACATCACATCATGAAGCATATAACAAGGCAAGGATGGCGCAATGCAATATAATAAAAGATGAACATGAAGCAAGAAGCAAAACGACAATGGCACTCATCACGATCATGGCAACAGCATAGGGAAAAGAAATATGCAAAACAATTATGATAATGCACAACCATAATAAACACACGTTAACAACTAAAATAAATGGAAGGGCAACTGAAGCATCGGACTCGGGGCGTTACAGGCGCCGCACACCCCGTATGCTTCACTGATGAAGTGATGGATCACGAATTCCCAGAAGGGTTTAAACCCGTGAACATTGAATCATATGATGGCACTACAGACCCCGCGGTATGGATAGAGGATTTCTTCCTCCACATTCACATGGCCCGCGGGGATGATCTACACACCATCAAGTATCTCCCGCTAAAACTCAAAGGGACGGCTCGGCATTGGCTGAATAGCTTGCGGGCAAACTCCATCGGAAGTTGGGAGAACCTGGCAGACGCATTCCTAGAAAACTTCCAGGGCACTTATGTGCGACCAACAGATGCCGACGATTTAAGTCACATAACACAACAGACCGGAGAGTCAGCCAGGAAATTCTGGACTCGGTTCCTAACTAAAAAGAACCAAATTGTCGACTGTCCGGATGCCGAAGCCCTAGCGGCCTTTAAACATAACATCCGTGACGAGTGGCTCGCCCGACATCTCGGCCAAGAGAAGCCAAAATCCATGGCAGCCCTCATGACACTCATGACCCGCTTTTGCGCGGGCGAAGATAGCTGGTTGGCCCGTAGCAACAACACAGCAAGCAACCCTGGCACATTAGAGGCCAGAGATAGCAACGGCAAACCCCGATGCAACAAACACAAGCGCCGCAAAAATGGTGAAAACGCCGAAGATACAGCAGTCAATGCCGGATTTAGTGGCTCTAAGTCCGGTCAGCGGAATGGGCCACTCAAAAATTACAATTCGGGTCCGTCCAGTCTGGACTGCATACTCGACCGCCCATGCCAAATTCATGGCACCCCAGGAACACCAGCCAATCATATCAACAGAGAATGCTGGTTCTTCAAACAAGCCGGCAGGTCAGGCGCCAAAAACAAAGATAAGGGGTCTCAAAGCGATGATGGCGACGAGGAGCCCAGGTCACCGAATACAGGAGGGCAAAAGAAATTTTCCCCGCAAATCCAAACGGTGAACGTGGTAAACGGCACCCACACTCCCAACCCAGACCGGATGCGCACCCTTAGGGATGTCGACGTAACGGAACCAGTCGTCCCACAATATAAACTAGGGACGATCACCTTCAACCGCACGGATCGTCCAGTTAACACCAATCAGGGCAATCCAGTCGCACTAGTCCTCGACCCAATAATTGAAGGGTTTCACCTCACACGAGTCCTTATGGATGGAGGCAGCAGTCTAAACCTGCTTTACCAGGACACAGTGCGCAAGATGGGCATCGATCATTCGGTGATCAAGCCCAATAAAGCCACCTTCAGAGGTATTATACCAGGTGTGGAGGCCAGCTGTACAGGCTCCATCGCCCTTGAGGTAGTCTTCGGATCACCAGACAATTGCCGTGCCGAAGAGTTAATCTTTGACATCGTCCCCTTCCGCAGTGATTATCAGGCACTGCTCAGACGAACCGCGTTCACTCGATTCAACGCGGTGCCACATTACGCCTACCGTAAGCTCAAGATGCCCGGTCCGCGCGGCGTCATCATGGTTAATGGCAAGGCCGAACTTTCCCTCGGCACCAAGGAGTATACCGCTGCTTTAACAGCAGAAGCAACGAGTGGCACCTTCCAATCAAACCTCGAGTCGACGGCCAGGCTCCCGGACACTGCCAAAGGACTCCGAACTACTTCGCGGCAGGATAGCCCGGCTCGTCCAGAGCTCAATTAAACACTCCGGCGAAGGCCAGGACAGGCCACATACCGCGGCTCAACCGCTCTCCGACACACAAACATTTCTTACATTCCCTTTGCAGGTTCACCCTTGTGCCGACCAGGACTAGCGATTTGGAAGCAGCTTGAACGCGCAAGGGAATCCTTAGATATTCCCCGCAAGGACCATCCGACTATACTCCGGATCCGCACACAGCTTCTTCCCCCCTGGTCTCAGCAGGTTCCACAGTCATATCTCTTTTTTGTCACATTACCTGTACTCATACGCATCGACGTACCATTCAAATACAACATGTGGATTTATATGACGCTTATCTGCTGTTATTTCTTATTGAAATTCTTTTGTCAAGTGGCATCCGTACGCCGCGATATGCCTTAAATATGCCAGGGGCTTCGTTTTACCCATAATACGGCAATAAAGTCCGAACACCTTCATGGAAGTTCGGCACCCCAAACTTATAGCATTATATGCATCATCTTCGAATCATGTCTTCGGTCAAATGTTGGGTTTGCCCGGCTCCCATGTTTTGCTGCCTTACGTTCCGCTATATCGGCTAAGGCAGCACAGGGAGAACTACTGCGATTGTGTCCCGGTTCTTCCGGACGAGCACCTCAGTAGAGAAAGCCGAAAACTGACTGTCATGATACGGTGAGAGTTGGTCAGCTGTTCGAGAGGTTGTAAAATCTTTAAGGATTTCTCCCGCATAATGCCATAACCAATGCAGCATGCGATGGATCGGTTTTTCTTCCGATCAGGTGCTTATAGAGCCCCTCGTGCGGTCTTCCGAACACCAGGGGCTGCACCTACCTTCCTTTCCTAAAGCTCCTATGGCTAAGTGAGAGTGATAATGCCCTATAGTCTGATTGCCTGGTTCGTTGTGCTGAACACCTCCTTCGAAGGACCCAAAACTGGGATAAAGAGTGATCAGGTTTATCCCGAACACCCCCGTACTTCCTACGTGGGGGCAGAAGCCAACGACTAGCCAACTCTCAGGATTAATATATAAAACGGCCGCGTAGGAGGATAAACTTTCACATAACAGGCAATAAATAATAGAAAAGACCTTGTTCAACATTACAAAGGACAACATGATTGTATTCATGGAAATATAACGTCCTTGGTGCATTGATCCGCCGCAAGGCAGGATCCTTTCAGGACACTTTCATAATATAATTCGGCGCAGTGCTCCTTCCCCTCTGGCGGTCCCTCAGTCATCAGCTTTTCAGCATCCATCTTCCCCCAGTGCACCTTTGCGCGGGAGAAGGCCATTCGCGCACCCTCTATACAGACTGACCGCTTGATGACGTCAAGTCGAGGGCAGGCACTTACAAGCCGCTTCACGAGCCCGAAGTAGCTGCTTGGAATCGGCTCGGCGGGCCATAGCCGGATAATCAAATCCTTCATGGCTAGTTCGGCCGCCCTATGCAGTTCGATCAGCTGTTTTAGTTGATCGGCAAAAGGCACCGGATAATTCGGTGCCAGATACTGCGACCAGAAGTGCTTATCCGCAGTTTCCCTTTCTTCGGCTCGGTAGAATTGGGCGGCATCCGATATGCTGCGGGGCAGCTCCGCAAATACCCCTGGAGAAATCCGAATTCAAAATTAGAAACGTGATTTTTCCCCTCAAATACTTGCTTTACATGGAAAAAAGCCTTACCCGCCGCGATCTTCGTCACCTCTTGGATCTCCTGCAGGGTGCTTTGGGTTCCCCCCTCCGGGCATCGCGCGCGGCCTGATGAGCCCTGGTGAGTTCGGATTATTTCTCCGTTAAACTTTGCTCCAAGGTCTCGCATTTCTTCACGGCTTCTTGAAGCTCCTGCTCAGCTTCAATAACCCTGGCCTCGTGCTTCTCACGAAGAGCCTACTCTGCGGCTGCCTTTTTCTTGGCGTCGGCCACAGCCTTCTTAAGAGCCTCGACTTCGGTCATCATCCCTAGCGCAAATCATGAAACATATTTTATCATACTGGAAATTGGTTCACAATGAACGCGAACAGGGCTTGTGCATACCTTGTTTATCTTCTAACTGCCTTTTCAACTAGCCAAGTTCTTCTTTGTCCCGCTCCAGACTTTGATTCAGTCCGGAGACCTCCGCAGTATGAGAGGTAGCAGTCGCTACAGACGCCTGCTTATAAAAGAAGAGAGATAGATGTCATCAACAGAGTCTTCCTGCGAACATAAATTTGATCCTCTGTCCGGTTCTTTCTTTCACCGAACAGTGTATCAGGGGCTACTATCCATACTATGGCACTCTTCAAAACCTCATAGAACATACCTCAAAGCCTCTTATAAGGCTCATACAAGCTTCATTCAGTCCACTCTCAGCAGACTGAATCTTCTCAATCACCGCACCCATAAGGGCACGGTGTTCATCGATGATGGAGGTGCTCTTCAGTGCCGCCAACAAAGCGTCCGGCACCTCTGGTTGGACAGCGGTTGCCGGTGGAACAAGCACACTCCCTCCAGCCGAGGGAGGCCGCCTGCTTGATTCTGGAGCCGTATTGGTCTCCGGAATTGCGTCCGGCCGTGGGCCGAATTCAAGATGGCCCCCGCCGTCTACCCCTATGGGAATCTTCTGCCCCATGTCTCCGGCCCCTAAAGTTTGACCTCTAGGCGCCGCCTTCACGATCTTTCCCCCTCCTTGGCTTGGGTTCTTCTGGGACGAAACCTCGGCATTATTCACATGTTTGGGGGAAGGGGCCTTCGGGGGCGTCCCGCTCTCCATAGCATCCGAACTCAGCAAATCCTCTGACAAGGATTGTTCGGTGCGAGACCTCGCCGGACTACAAAAAATATGGCTCAGGTTAAAATACTATGCCCTGATGAGTCTGGGCGCATAATCGTGTTTGGATACTCACGAGTTCACCAGGGGCTGGCCCCTGGGATCCCACTCCGGGTCGCTGTCGGCGGCGGCAGTGGACTCCTCCGGAAGAGGAGTTTTTCCCCTTTTAGGCGACTCGGCCTCCAAGTGTATGGAGGCCGTCCTCTTCTTTCTTCCCCCCGCTGGGGATTCGTCTTCCTCCTCCTCCTCGTCCTCTTCGGAGGCAGAACAGGCATTGGAGCCTTCGGATATTGTGTCCGAAGTGCTGCGGCGACGAAGGTCGTCCCGGGTCTTTTTGGCCTCCTTCTCGGCCTTCTTCTTGGGCGCCTTGTAAGGCGTCGGGACCAGCATCTTCGTCGGAAGTGGGTCGGCCGGTTCTTCGGGCAGCGAGGCTGGACAGTGGATCTGCTCCACCTTCTTCGTCCAGCCCTAGGAGAGTTGTGGAAAACACATTAAGCATTTCCCTTGGGTTATGCAGATACAACGTATGATGACTTACCGAGCTTGCAGGGCGGGACAGTTGGTACCCGCGGTCCTCGGCTGAGTCCGGCCATGATTTGCCGGACTTGAAGAGCACCTTCCAGATGTCTTTGTGCGAGGAGCCAAAGAGCCCTTGTAGGGTCTGGTGCTTGGCCGGATCGAATTCCCATAGATTGCAAGTCCGGTGTTGACAAGGCAGGATCCGGCGAACTAACATCACCTGGACTACATTGACAAGTTCGATGTTCTTGTCTTCCATATCTTTAACGCACATCTGGAGCACCGACAGTTTGTCGGACGAAGACCAATTCAGGCCCTTCTTGGGCCAGGACATAAGCCGCAGAGGGGCTCCGGATCAGAACTTGGGAGCAGCGGCCCATTCCGTGCCGCGCGGCTCAGTGATGTAAAACCACTGCTATTGCCACTCTTTGACGGAAACATTAAAAGTACATGTTGGCCATGTGACGTTGGGCATCTTGCTAACCATAGCGCCCCCACACTCGGCATGCTCGCCGCTCACTACCTTGGGCTTCACATTAAAGATCTTCAGCCATAAGCTGAAGTGTGGCGAGATGCGGAGAAAAGCCTCACACACGACGATGAATGTCGAGATGTTGAGGAAGGAGTTGGGGGATAGATCATGAAAATCGATCCCGTAATAATACATGATGCCGCGAATGAATGGGTGGAGGGGAAACCCTAGCCCGCGGACAAAATGAGGAAGGAATACAACCCTCTCGTGGGGTTCCGGAGTAGGGACGATCTGTCCCGCCGTCGGGAGACGGTGGCTGATTTTCTTGGCCAGGTACCCGGTCTCCCGAAGCTTTTTGATATCCTTCTCCCGGACGGTAGAGGCCATCCACTTGCCTCCTGCTCCGGATCCGGACATTTTCGGAAGGCCTTTGTGGGCAGAGAAAACGAACGCTCGGGCGCTGGAGCTCGAGCGAAGGGGAATGGATCGGGAAGAAGAAAGCGTGGGTGCGAAAGGGAGTCCTTATCCCCTTATAAAGGCAGCAGGGATTCTGCGCCTCCCCACTTGCCTGGTAAACTCGCTTATTCCCCAAACACCGTGATTTATGGCGCGGTTGGGTTACCCACACCCGTATTGATGAGAATACCGTGATAAGGGGACACGATCTCTGCTTCGACAAGACGTGCCAGGAAAACCGCCTCGCAATATGTGCAGTAGCTAGTTGAGAAAAATGGTTCGAATAATGATCGGGCCATGGCGTGATGTCACGCTATGAAATTTGTCAGCAGATTAGATTTGTGGAATATTGTACCCTCTACGATGGTATGTGGAATTTGTTTTGTAGAGCTGGACACGATCCTTGTGTTCAAAATCTTCTACGGAGTATTCGGAGGAGGAACCCGCCTTGCAATGCCGAAGATAATCTGCGCGCCGGACTCATCGTCATTGAAGCCTGGTTCAGGGGCTACTGAGGGAGTCCTAGATTAGGGGGTCCTCGGACAGCCGGACTATATACTTTGGCTGGACTGTTGGACTATGAAGGTACAAGATTGAAGACTTCGTCCCGTGTCTGGGTGGGACTCTCCTTTGCGTGGAAGGCAAGCTTGGGAATTCAGATATGTAGATCTCCTCCCTTGTAACCGAATCTGTGTAACCCTAGCCCCCTTCGGTGTCTATAGAAACCGGAGGGTTTAGTCCGTAGGACAACAACAATCATAATCATAGGCTAGCTTCTAGGGTTTAGCCTCTATGATCTCGTGGTAGATCAACTCTTGTAATACTCATATCATCAAGATCAATCAAGCAGGAAGTAGGGTATTACCTCCATCGAGAGGGCCCGAACCTGGGTAAACACTGTATTCCCCGCCTCCTGTTACCATCCGCCTTAGACGCACAGTTCGGGACCCCCTACCCGAGATCCGCCGGTTTTGACACCGACAGCGGCGGCGGTGCAGGTGGACGCGGATGCGGCGGCCAAGGCCCAAGCCGACGCCGCGGCCCAAGCCCAGCCGGATGCCGCAACCAAGGCCCAGGCGGACGCAGCCGCCAAGGCGCAAGCGGACGAGGCCGCACGCGGCCGGGCCCCGCAACTCATCATCCCTCTGCGCGCCACGCCCCCGGCACCAGAGATCCAGGCGCCGTCTGGTGGAGCCGGTGACGAACCGCCGGTCATGGAGAGGGGAGGAGGGGATGCCATTGTCTTGGGGCGGAGGTGCCCCCGCAAGCGCCGACTGTCGAGGCTCATGGCAGTCGGCCTGACGTTCTACCGGCGCCGCTAGTCGGTGGCGAGCTGGTGGTGGGGGCAACCCCGTGGTCCGGACTCTGGGGCGCTGTCGTTTGGAGAAGGCGGCGTCAGCGCCGAGGCCACTGGACTTCGGGGCCGCAAGCTCTTCGGCCCCTGATGCCGAGGCCAGCAGTGCCGCCCCACCAGACTGGACTCCTGTGGGCCGGACAAGCGTGCTGAACCGAGCCGCGCAAGACATCCAGGTCCAGCTCCAAGCCCAGGGCGCCGCCCTTCAGCAGTATACAAAGGCGTTCTTGGCGATGCAGACGGCTGTCCTGGTATGCTTCTTGGTATGCTTCTTGTTCTTGTTTTTTATTCTTGTGATCTTCCGTGGGGGCGCGCCAAGCACCCACTGGGTGTAGCCCCCGAGTTCCGGGCTGGCTGCTGAGCAGGCGGCTCGGAACTTAAAGGTAAGTTCCGAGTGCTGACTTTTTTCTTTCCTTCTGTTGTCTTCATTGTAGGATTACCACAACATCTGCACGGCCGCCTTCAACTCCCATGTCCGGGATCTGGCCAAGCAGACCACTGATTTGGCCGAGAGCCGGAGTAAGCACTTCATCCTTATTCTCGCGGGGGCGCGCCAGCGCACCCGCGGGGTGTAGCCCCCGAGATTCGGGCCGACTGCTGAGCAGTCGGGTCGGATCTTCCGGAAACTACTTTTTTCTTTTGTTGATTTGCTGATTGTCTTCTCTTTCTTGTCTTTGCAGAAGCCAACGCCGCCCTGCAGTAGCAACTGGGCGAAGCCCAAACCTTGCTACGCGCCAAGGAGGAGGAGTGGAGCAAGGTGGCCCAGGAGCGTGACCGCCTGGTCAAGGAGCTGACTGACCAGGTGGACCGGCACAAGACGAAGCTCCAGGCGGTGAAGGACGGCGAGGCCACCCTCCAGGCCGAGTTCGAGACCGAACGCTCGAGCTGGGCCGAGAGGGAGAAGGCCCTGTCCGACGGCTATGGCGAGATCGAGGACATGCTCGATGGTGAGTTGTCTTTTCCTTTCTTTCATCTGCCGACTTGTCATATGAGTCGGCTTCCGGCTTCATTCTTCTTTTTCCTTCTTGCGCAGAGTACTTCCCTGGTCACGCCGTTGCCGCCAGCCAAGCCATCAAGGCTAGCCGCGGCAAGCGAAGGCAGGCTGGTGCACAAATCGCGCCCAACACTCCTCGTACCCTCACCGAGCAGCTTCTCGCCATTCAAGCTCGTCTCCAGCCGGCTCATCGGGCGCTCCGCTGTCTGCAGCGCATCGGAGCCCAGGTGGTCTCCCCTCTCTGGCCGGGTGTTCCAGCTCTGCGCACCCCCAGTCGGACCGCCGACTGGTTAGAGGTGGCTGTCGGCCGCTTCGAGGCGTGGAAGGGCTCCTCAGCCTGGGCAGGCGCACGGCGGGCCTTGGAGTTCGTCAAGGCGTGGTATCCTGGGCTAAACTTAGTCCAGTTGGCCACGTTCCGGCTTGAGGCCAGCGAAGAGTTGGCAGCGGTGGCGCCCGCGCTCTATCATCGCGCCGCAACAATCAGCGAGCACACTGATACCAGTGTCTTCCTCCCCGAGCTGGACGAGGAGGGTGCCGAGGTGCCACCCAACTAGTTCGGGCTGAACCTGGAAGACAACGAGGACTCGGTGGAGGAGATCGCCTCCAGCGATGAGGGTGAGGATGAGGAAGGTGAGGATGGTGAAGACGACGCACCGGACGACGAAGCGGGCAGCCAGCCTCAGCTCGATCGAGTCTCGAGCAACAAGCCGCGTGTGTCCGAGCCGACTGTTGCCGACGCTGACCAAGCCAAGACTCGCCAGGCGGCCACTCCACCAACCGGCACCGCCGACTCCACCAGCCTGCCAGATCCTCCTACTGCTCCTTCGGCCTAGGCTGCCGATTTTATCTTATCCTGCTTTTGTAGTTTCTCAAACAAATTTGTTAAATTTGCGCAGTTCCACCCGCTGGGGGTGTATTCAAACTCTGTTGAATGTTGGCCAAGGGCCGTTTGCTATGTAAATTATCTTTGCCGAGTTCTGAATTGTCTTGCTTTCTGGTCCTCTAGCTTTTTCCTTTGCCGCCTTCCCCTGGCTGCCGCCTTGCCAGCCAGACAGCCGCTCTGCAGTCTGTGGCTGGGTCAAGTGCTTGGCCATTCTTGGGAAGGCAAGTACTTTGGCCGTTGTAGAACGTAGCAAGTTAAGTTAGAAACCGGCCGGCCGGCTGCTCAGCAGCCGGCCGGTGAGGCGAGGAGCCGGCTTGGCCTATGTGAATGCATTGGTCCTTAGCCATTTTTCGTGTGGGCACCATTTCCTGCCATTAACTCTTGCTAGCCGAACAGTCGCTCTGCGAGCTGCGGCTTATGGCAAGAGAGGGCTTAGGTGCCAGCACACTACTTGTCCGACTGCAGGTAGCATCGACATAGTACAAGGCGGCAAGCCCCCGGGCTGACTGGTCGAACCCGGTGCTAGGTAGAATAATGAAATAAGACATTCATAGGCATAAAACTTGTCATATAGATAAAAAGGGCAGCCCCCGAGTGCTCCTCGAGGGACCCGATTGTCTTAGCGCTTAATACAAAAGGTAGCGTGGTACATACTGCATTAACTGTAAAATCTTCGGAGGAGATTTGCATTCCATGGGCGCTCCGATTCCTTGCCGGAGTCATCTCTCTTGCGTGCTCTGGGCTTCTGTGCATCGATGAGGTAGTAGGAGTCGTTGCCCAAAGCTTTGCCGATGATGGAGGGCCTTCCCAAGGGGCCGAGAGCTTGTACTGGCTGGCTGTTCGCTGGATCAGCCGGAGCACAAGGTCTCCCTCTTGGAAGGATCTTGGCTTGACCTTCCGACTGTGGTAGCGGCGCAGGCTCTGTTGGTACATGGCGGGCCGGCTGAGTGCTAACAGCCGGCCCTCTTCCAACAGATCAACGCCGTTTTCTCGACCTTCTTTCGCCTCCGCCTCCCTGTACATGGTGACGCGAGGTGAGTCGAACTCAATGTCAATTGGGATGACGGCCTCGGCCCCGTACACGAGGAAGAAGGGAGTGAAGCCGGTTGACTTGTTCGGAGTGGTGCGGAGGCTCCAGAGGACGGCCGCAGCTCATCGATCCAGCAGCCGGCCGAGTGCTCCAGTGGCTCGACCAGTCGGGGCTTGATGCCAGACAAGATAAGGCTATTTGCTCGCTCAACTTGGCCGTTTGACTGCGGATGGGCAACAGAAGCTAAGTCCAGTCGGATGCCCTGCGTTGCGCAGAAACGGGTCAAGGCTCCCTTGGCAAAGTTCGTGCCATTGTCGGTGATGATGTTGTGTGGTACACCGTATCGGACGGTGATATCTGCGATGAAGGTCACAACAGTCGGACCATTCAATTTCTTGATTGGCTTTGCTTCAATCCACTTGGTGAATTTTTCCACGGCGACAAGCAGATGGGTCATGCCGCCACGTGTTGTCTTGAATGGTCCCACCATGTCCAGCCCCCACACGGCAAAGGGCCAAGTGAGGGGAATGGTCTTGAGTGCAGGAGCCGGCAGATGTTGCTTGGAGCTGACTTTCTGGCACCCCTTGCAATGCTTGGCCAACTCCTTGGCGTCTTCCAAAGCAGTCGGCCAGAAGAAACCATGGCAGAAAGCTTTGGCGACAAGGGATCTAGAGGCTGCGTGGTGGCCGCACTCGCCTTGGTGGATATCTTTGAGGATTGCTTGGCCCTTCTCTAGTTCTACGCAGCGCTGGAAGACTCCAGTCATGCTGCGTCTGACAAGCTCTCTATTTACTATCGTGTAGGCTCCTGCTCGGTGCTGCACTTGCCGGGCCGAGATCTCATCAGCCGGCAGCTCTCTGTTCACCAGGAAATTGAGGATGGCCTATGCCCATGATGGTGCTCTGACTTCCTCCACTGTCATTACAGCCACTGGTACTAGGGCGGTTGGGTTGGGAGGCGGCGGGTTGGAGTTGGCTGCCGCTTGCTGTGTCGTTGAAGTCCCCGGGCCGACTGCTGCAGCCCCCAGGCCGGGTTGTGAAGTCCCTGGGTCGGCTGCTGCAGCCCCCGGGCTAGGTTGTGAAGTCCCCGGGCAAGGTGCGACCGCTGCAGTCCCCGTGCCGCCTGTCAAAGTCCTCGGGCCGGCTGCTGCAGCCCACGAGTCGGATCAGACTTCTTCGGGAGCAGCCGGCACGAAGATGGACTCGGATTCTAGAGAAGGCTTGATAGACAGCTTGCGGAGGCATTGAAGGGAAACGCGGGCTGGTATTGCTTGACGGGTGGAGCCGATCCGTGCCAGGGTATCAGCTGGCTCATTTTCGTTCCATGGCACGTGAAGGAACTCGCACCCCTCAAAGTATCCGATGAGCTACTGGACAAGGAAGCGGTAACTTGCGATATTTGCATCCTTGGCGTCCCAGTCACCAGACGACTGTTGGACCACCAAGTTGGAGTCGCCATAGCACAGGATCCGGCGGATGCCGATCTCTTTGGCCAGCCGGAGGCCGTGTACTAGCGCTTCATACTCGGCCACGTTGTTGGAGGCGGCGAAGTGGATTTGCAACGTGTATCTTAGCTTGTCGCCTTTGGGAGAGGTGAGGAAAACACCGGCTCCCAAGCTGGTGCGCATCTTCGAGCCATGAAAGTGCATCCGCCAATGAGTGGTGTCCGGAGCTGGCGGCAGGTACTGGGTCTCGGCCCGTCGACGAGGAAGTCGGCCAGTCCTTGGGACTTGATGGCGGTGCGTGGCTGGTAGAAGATGGTGTAGGGGGGCAACTCAATGGCCCATTTGGCCACTCAGCCAGATGCATCTCTGTTGCCTATGATCTCAGCAAGCGGGGCAGTGCAGACAACCATGATTGGGTGCTCTTGAAAGTATGGCTTCAGCTCTTGGCGGCAAAGTGCACGCCGTAACACATCTTCTGGTAGTGGGGGCAGTTCTGCTTCGAGGCCGACATCACCTCGCTCAAATAGTACACAGGCCTCTGGTCCGGCTGTGCTCTGCCGGCCTCTGGGCGCTCTACTACCATGACAGTGCTGACCACCCGGCTGGCGGCGGCGATGTAGAGGTACATGGGCTCTTTATAGTCGGGCCGCCAGGACAGGCGGGGTAGTCAGCATCTTCTTCAACTGGAGAAAAGCCTCGTCTGCCTTGTCGTTCCACTCACAGTGAGTGGTTTTCTTCATGAGCTGGTACAAGGGAAGGGCCTTCTCGCCCAGCCGACTGATGAAGCGGCTGATGGATGCCAAACAACCGGTGAATTTCTTGGCATCTCACAGTCGGGTGGGTCTCTCCATCCTCTCGATGGCCTTGATCTTCATAGGGTTGCACTCAATGTCCCGTTCATAGACCAGGAAGCCAAGGAGCTGGCCGGCTGGTACTCCGAAGACGCACTTCTCTGGGTTGAGCTTGATTTGAAAACGGCGCAGATTGTCAAAGGTTTCCTTGAGATCTTCGAAAAGGGTACCGCGCTTCTCCGTCTTCACCACAATATCGTCTAGACGTGGGCTTTTCTGCCGAGTTGCTTGAGGAGGCACTTCTGCATGCAACACTGAAACGTGGCACCGGCATTTCTCAAGCCGAATGTCATGGTCAGGTAGCAGAAGGCTCCGAATGGTGTGATGAAGGACGTCTTCAGGCGGTCGTCCGGGTCCAACTTGATCTGGTGGTAACCTGAGTAGGCATCCAAAAACTCAGCAGCTCGCATCCGACTGTGGAGTCTATCACTTGGTCAGTCCGAGGCAAAGTAAATGGAGCTTTGGGGCAGGCTTTGTTGAGACTGGTGTAATCAATACACATGCGCCAGTTGTTGTTCTTCTTCAGTACGAGGACTGGGTTGGCAAGCCATTCTGGGAAGAAAATTTCCATAATGAAGCCGGCTGCCAGCAGGCGGGCGATCTTTTCACCAACGATTCTTCTCTTCTCTTCCGACAGTCGGCGGAGGGGTTGTCTGACTGGTTTCGCATCTGCTCTGACATGTAGCTTGTGCTCGGCGAAATCCGTTGAAACACCCGGCATGTCTTTGGGAGACCATGCGAAGATGTCCCGTTTCACACAGAGGAAATCGACGAGCTCGCTTTTCTATTTGCTATCGAGGTTGGTACCTACGATAGCATGCCTCTCTGGGTGCTCTGGGTCCAAGGGGATCTTCTTTGTTTCCTTGGCCGGCTAGAAGGAGCCCTGGGTCTCCGACTCTTTGGGCTCCGGTGACATGTCCGGCTGCTTGCTGGCCATGGCCACCACTCGGTCTAGGAGCTTCTTCTCAGCGGCAATCACAAGGGACTCGGCCAGCCGGCTGCTGGCTGCAGCACGTGCGGATGACTTCTCGTAGTCCCCGGCTATTGTGATAATACCCTTGGTTCCCGGCATCTTCAGCTTGAGGTAGGCATAATGAGGTACCGCCATGAACTTGGCTAGAGCTGGCCAGCCTAGGAGCACATGATAAGGGCTCTCCAGGTCAACCACCTCAAACCAAATTGCTTCTCGGCGGAAGTGATTCTTGTCTCCGAAGAGGACATCTATCTTGATCTTGCCGATTGGTGAGCAGGAAAGGCCGGGCACAATGCCATGAAACATAGTCCGACTGGGCTGTAGCTGCTTCTCTTTGATGCTTAACTTCTCCATGGTATCTCGGTAAAGGATGTTGATGCTGCTACCGCCATCTATCAGAATCCGGGAGAAACGAGCAGCTCGCCTCTCTGTATCAAGGGTTGCATCCACCACCAGGGCATAGGAACCCGGAGAAGGCATCACTTCCGGGTGGTCCGCACGGCTCCAACTGATAGGCTTCTCAGACCAGTGCATGAACTCTGGGGCAGTTGAGGCAACGGCATTCACTTCACGGTGCTGCCGACGTCGGCTGCGCCTGTCAATAGCCACACTGGTGAAGACGACGTAAGCTCCATGCTCTTCAGGGAATTCATCTTGGATTGCGCCGACTGCTGGACCGGCTGCCGGCTGCTGTGGAGGCGGAGCCAGGAGGCCAGCAGGCGGAGGAGGCAGTCCTTCTCCCTTGGCGATGCGGACGAGCCAGTGGCATTTCCGGGTTGTGTGGTTGGACGGCCTCACGCCGCTGTGGAACTTGCAGGGAGCATCAAGGGTCTGCTCAAAGGAGAAAGCGGGCAACCAACCTGGCTTGCCGCCCTTCTGAAGCTTGGGGCCGGGTTGTCCTTCAGGATGCTGGTCTTCAACTGTTGCCACCTGCCGGCTGGTGGAACTCGGCTACGGGGCCTTGCGCTTGTTATTGTTTGGCTGCTGGCGCCGACTGTTGTCACCAGCCGACGTTTGAGGAGCCGGAGGGAGCACCTTCCCGGAAGCGTCCACTCGGAGCTCCGACTTCATGGAGGAGTCGGTAGTAGCATACTTGTCCGCTATGATCAGCAGCTCGTCGAGTGTAGCCGGCTCGTCGCAAGGAGTCGATGCTTAAGTTAGGTGCCCTCTCGGCACCCGGCGGTGAAGTACTCTATGGCTTGCACCTCGTGCACCCCTTTGCAGGAGTTGCGCAGTTCAGCCCACCGCATCAAGTAGTCGCGGGTGGCTTGGGCGGCCACTTGTAGGTGCTGGTGAAGTTGCGGATGAAGACTTCAGCGAAATCTACCTAGTTGTTGATGCTGTGGGGCTTCAGGCTGTTCAGCCATGTCCGGGCCGTGCCCTGGAGCATGAGCGGAACGTACTTCAGGGCAACACGCTTGTTGCCGTTTGCTATGTTGACGGCCGTGGAGTAGTCGAGCAGCCAATCTTCCGGCTTCACAGAGCTGTTGTACTTGGGTGTGTCTCGTGGGAGAGAGAACCCTTTGGGGAAGGGCTCGTCACGGATGCGGGGGCCGAAGCAAGGCGAGCCCATCGCGTCTTCTTCTTATAGTGCCAGGGATCGAGCTAGGCGGTCGATCCGGTGGCGGGCATCATTCTCTCCGACTCCTTCTCGGCGGCCCAGCCGGTTGCTGAGAGTTTGGTGCCCAACAGGTGGCGGGGAGGCGCGCCTCTCCCCGCGAGGAGGAGGAGGAGGCGGATAGTCGTCCCGTCGTTCCACTGCTTGTGGGCAGCCATCTTGGTCGCGCTCGATGGTGAGGCGCGTGCGGTTGCGGCTAGCAGCCGGCTCTCGGTCTCGTCTGTCCTGGACGCTGCCAGTCGGCGTCCGGGAGGTCGCGCCTTGCTCTCGGTGGGGGGGGGGGTTCTCAACCCGCTGGCCAGGTTCTTCTACGCGGCAGCCGCGTCGAGGAGCTGCTGAACGTGCTCTGTCATGTAGCGACGCTCGTCAAGCTCTAGGTGGTCCAGCTCGTCTGCTGCCGCCTGGGCAGCTCGTATGTTCTCCACGGGCGTGGCGTAGACAGGGCGGTCTACCCTGAACATGCTGGCGACGCCAGCGCCGTGCTGTTGGACCGTGCCTACATGGCTGGGCCCGCCAGCAGCCGGCGTGCCGCCTACGGCGTGGTCGATCTCGCGCTCGTAGGCCTTGGAGAGGTGTCTCATGGTAGCCAACTTCTTGGCGTTCTCGGCGAGCGAGACGCGGCAGGCTTCTAGGGTCTCGGCATTGGCGTCTGTCGTGATGGGCGTGGACAGGTCCCGCATTGCCGCCTGCAACGGGTCTTGGGCAGCCCCACCAGAGGCTCCGTCGTGGCTGATGACGAGCACCTCCGTGACGGTGCTGTCGCCGCTGTCCGCGCAAGGGAGCGGGTCATCGATGACCACCACGTTGGTGGGGAAGGCGTCGAGGGATGTCGCGTCGGAGTCGATGAGCATCGGGTCGGTGGAGCCAACTGACTCGAGGTCAGAAGCCGGCTTGTTGGCGATGTGGAGCTTGCCAAGAAGGTCGACGATGCAGCTCTCGAAGCTGGCTGCTCCCGTGTCAGGCGCGAGCTCGTCGGGGAGGTGGATCTCGCCGATGAGATCAGCGAGGCAGCTCGCCGCGTAGGTGACCTCAGCGCCGTGAAGCGCGTCGGCGCAAACGCCGTCGGGTGTGCCGGGCTGGCTGCACTCGCTGGGGAGGAACAAGGTTCCCGTCCAGAAAAATCTTCGGACGACGGTGCACCTAGCCCCACGGTGGGCGCCAAATGTCGGGGGTGTCATGCGACATATGCCAAAGGATGGCTTATCATAGTGGGGGAGAGTAAGACGTCGCCGGTGCCTGGAAACGGGATAAGGCGTAGACATGTACGCCGACGCATCTTACCCAGGTTCGGGGCTCTCCTAGGAGATAACACCCCTAGTCCTGCTCTGCGTGGTCTCCGCATGATCACTATGTCAACAAAGGTGGCTACAAGCTTGCTCCTTGAGCTGTTTCTCTAGAGGAGGAAGAAGAACAAGGCTAGCCCTAGCTTCACTCTCTCTCTCTCTATGTGTGTGTGTGTGTGTGTGTGGTCTCTATGAGGCTGAACCCTTTGCATGGGTGCCCTGGGGGTTTATATAGGCCTACCCCATAGGGGTACAATGGTAATCTGGCCGGGTGTAGGACCCGACTGTCAGTGTCTCTAGTCGCCGGCTTCTCCGCCGGCTGCTGGGGCCCGCTGCTTGGTGGGTCCCATCGGCTGTCTTGTACTTCACCGACAGGCCGCGCCCGCCGCTTGCAGGTCCTGCCAGCTGCTTAATATTGTGGCCGCGCCACTAATGATGCATGCTTTGTCGGGGTGATCGTGGCTACAGTGTTGCCGCCTCGCGGGCGTTCACTGTAGCCATTCCCTGTCTCTTCGGATTAATGGCGCACAGACTTTGAGGGAGGGGGAGGACCGCCTGCTAGGAGTCGGCATCCCCCTGCGCCGACTGGTCTGGGCTCGCCGCCTTTTGGCTTCTCACGGACAGGTAGGGCCCGCCGCCTACGGGCCTTACCGACAGCCCGTAGTGGGAGCATGGCCTTCTCTGCCGTGGGTGATGTCATGGGCTGCGTGGCAACAGTGCCGCGCCGGGCAAGGGATGCCCGCCCGGTACGCTGCACTGTGGCCATGCTTTGCCCTGGATTCGCAGGTGGCAGGCTGCACTGTAGCCACGCCCCGTCTCGTCATTGTAATGAGGCAATAACTTCAAGGGAGCGGAAGGGGCTGCCTGCTAGGAGTCGGCCTGCCTCGTGGCCGCTCTCTAGACTTTGCCGCCCTCTACACTACAGAAAAAGACACATCCGTGGCATTTTGGGCCGAACAAAAAAAATTCTGTCATACTTATGACACTTCTATGACGATAATTGTGACAAAACCCGGTATCATCATAGATGTGGTGGGGTCCTACTTCTATGATAAAAAATCATGACAGAAAATGGGATTTTCGTCCTGGGAGGGCCGGAGACACAGCTGCATGACATTCTTTGGGCCGTCCATGACGGAAAAAACCGTGGTAGAAGCGAGGGCGAGGAAAATATCGGGGTGTTCCCGGTTACAGTGGGTGGTCGGGGCCGAGCGATGCGCGTTTCTCTCGTACACGCATGCACGTGGGTGTGAGGCGTTGGGCTCTAACTGAACCCGAGCAAGGCGTTGGGCTCTAACTGAACCCGAGCGATTGCACCGTAGGCTACGCATTACTGAACCTGAGCGATCGATCGATGGCTGTTAACTGAACCCGATCGAGCGATTCCTGCGCTACTGTTGCTAACTGAAGCTGATCGATGCTGCCTCTGGATGAACAGTGAGTGTTGCTGGGGGGTTTGGATGAACAGTTCTCGGTGGGGGTGGATGAACAGGACCCCGTGGTGTTGCCTCTGGATGAACAGGACCCCGATCGATCGAGCCGGTTGGGGCTGGATGAACAGGACCCCATGGAGGGCTGGATGAACAGGACCACCCCGTGGAGGGCAGGATGAACAGTAGACGGTGGAGGGCTGGATGAACAGTAGCTCGTGGAGGGGTGGTTGAACAGGATCCCGTGGAGAGGGCTGGTTGAACAGTAGCCGGTGGAGTAGCGCGCGGCGGAGGCTGGATGAACAGGAGCTCGTGGATGAACAGTCGCAGGTGGAGGCTGGAGGAGGTCGACGGTGGATGAACAGTAGCCCGTGGAGGCTGGAGGGGGTCGACAGTGGAGATGAACAGTATCCCGTGGAGTCCCGTTTTGCGGTACTCCACACCCCTCCCGATGAACAGGACCCCCGTTTCGACCGTAGCGCTCCAACACAAGTCCGTTTCCTCCGTTTTGCGGTACGCCACACCCCTCCCGATCAACAGGACCCCCGTTTCGACCGTAGGAGGTCCGTTTCCTATGTTTTGCGGTACGCCAGACCCCTCCCGATGAACAGGATCCCGTTTCGACCGTGGCCGGTCGAACACAAGGCCGTTTCCTCCGTTCTGCGGTACGCCAGGCCTCGTTTCCATCGGCTGTTCCGTCCAAGCCCTCCCGATGAACACGACGACGCATTCCGTTTCGACCCAGCCGGTTGGCTCCCCATGAACACGACGACGACGCAGTTTCTCCGTTCCGACCCAGCCATGTACACGAGCCATGGCCGTACGTATGCGTGAGTAGGCGTTCGAGACCCTGCCCGTATGTACGTACGTGGCCGTATTTTCTTTCTTGCACACCGGCCGCTGTACGTACATGTACATGCTACGTGCGCGCCTGTACTACGACACGTGCACGCCTCTACATCGACCAGTATGTACGTACACGTTCGCGACCAGAATGACAACGCTACGTACGCTTCGACCAGGTGGGTCCCGAGTGTCAGGCATGTCCTTGCGTGCGAAGATGTAGCTGGTGGGTCCCAGCAGTCAGGGGGCGAATCATTTTTTTTGCCTGGACGCACTTCCTTATGTGCGAAGATGTAGCTGGTGGGTCCCAGCAGTCAAGGGGAAACGTTTTTTTTTGCGAAATACGGTGGCCCGTCCGGTGGGTCCTCGCTGTCAGGTGGAGGAATAATTATTTTGCGCGTAATAAGGAGGCACTTCCTTGCTGCGGCCGTGGACCCAGCTGTCAGCCTCTCCACGTACAGTCCAAGTCCGATAGAAGCCGTTCCTTGACCACGTTGACCATGCCGCGGCGAGAGCACCAGGGTGGTGGACGACGGCGAGGCCTAGGAAGGGGACGACGCGGAGCCGGGGAAGATGCGGCAGTGGAAGCCCGCACAGAGAGGAGTACGAGGGTTCACTGGTTCGGCTGCGGTGTGAGGCTGCCGTCGCCGTAGGGCCTAGCCAGCAGTGGGAATAGTAGGGGCGGTGAGGCCTCCGCGGCAGCACAGACGGCCACGGGAGGCAGGAGCATGCGGCACGACCGGCGCTGCTTTGGGCGGCTGGAGCAAGAAGACTAGAGGTTGAAGAAGCACTACGGCCGTTGGATGGACATCGTACGGTCTCTAGAGCTAGAATCGTTCATATTGACTAAGTTGACAAAGCACTCCGTCCCCGTCAACTTAGTAGGCCCACAAGTCAGCCTCCCACCAAGGTGGGTCCGAACTAGCAGGGGGTATTTAGTTTCTTGTGCGTAATAAGGAGGCACTTCCTTGCGTGCGAAGATATAGCTGGTGGGTCCGACCTGTTAGCGGTGGGAACTTTTTTTCGTGAAATACAGAGGCCCTTCCGATGGGTCCCAGCTGTCAGGTGGAGGAATCATTATTTTGCGCGTAATAAGGAGGCATTTCCTTGCGTGCGGCCGTGGACCCAGCTGTCAGCCTCTCCATGCACAGTCTACTTCCGATGGTGTCGTTCGTTGACCATGTTGACCACTCCGCGCTGAGCGCATCCAAGGTGGTGGACGACGGCGAGGCCCCGGACAGCAATGAGCCGGAGATGGGAAGACGCGGGAGTAGAGTCGTAGACGGAGAGGTGTACGAGGGTTAACTGGTTCTGGTGCGGTGTGGTTCGGCAGTCGGTGGAGAAGAACTGGAGGTGTGGAGGGCTGGAGGGATGGCCTGGCCAACGGTGGAGTAGCGCTTCACAGTGAAGCGTGCTAACCAGAGCTGCTACCAGTAGGAGGCGGGAGCAGGTGGTCCCGGCGGCGCTGGAGGAAGAAGGCGAGAGATTGAAGATGGATGCCGGTCATTGGATGTAAATCCAACGACTAACGATGTCATTTGTTGACTAAGTTGACAACGACTTGCATTGGCTTCGGCCTATTGCCCCACATTTCAGCCTCCAAAAATGTGGCACGTATTCAACCCATTTTTCAGAATTTACAGTCCTTTTTTGCAGGGTAGAATTTACAGTCCATTTGATCTTTTTTTTGAATTACAGTCCATTAGCTGGGCTGGGTGAACAAATAATGTAGTGTCCATGCGGCCCATTTATGTTTTTTTCTAAAAAATACAGGCCATTTGCACTTTCTCGAAATACATGATTTTGCTAGGCTAATTCTAATTATAATGTTGGGGTGGGCGCAACAATGTTATCAAAAAATAAACAGGGGCTGAGCATTTTGTTATAAATATATTTATTTAAATAATAAGTGATTTATTATTACATTGGTCCTTAAATCTTACCAAGCTTTTGTACACAATCACTAGGATTTTCGTTGCCAAAAAAAATCCAGGATTTTATTGATAAGAAATTATTTTTATAAGTTAACAAGATGTGGGATATTGTTTTCTTACATATGTAAGTATCTGTTAAATATATGATGACAATAACAATAATATATAATGACATATAAAATAATTTAAATATATATATAATATAGTTAGAAGGGAAACATAAGTTGGACCAGGTGTTCCTATTCTTATATAGAAAAATAGAACATACCTCTGCGTTTTCTTCAAAAAAATACATAAATTGGGTTGCCGATGTTTCAGGAAAAATAAAACCTTGGATGGGAGGTCCATAGGCCGGTCGATACATGACGGCCCTCAAGAAAATACAAACAGGCCTATGGACCTCCCATCCGAGGTCGTGGGCTGCGCATGTTAAAAAAGAAAGCCTAGACAGGGCAGCCCAAAACCCAGCTGATACTTGCTGCCCCAGTGATAATAAATGATACCTGCCAGCTCCCCGGCTTCGTTGTGAATTTATCTCCTATAGTAACTACGTTGAAGCACCTAAAAAATGTAACTATGTTGACAAACCCGTGGGCCCCAACGTCAGTATAGCATTAGGAGGAAGTATTTTTTCGATGAGGCACTTGCTTGCGTACGGCCATAGACCTGGTGGGTCCCAACTGTCCGCCTCTCCACGTACAGTCCTCTCCAGATTCCTCTCGTTTGTTCAGCATGTTCACAACGGCAGACAGCGGCGTCGCGGCGAGCGCACAAAGGCGCAGGAGGAGATCCGACCACCTGAGGAAGTGCCTTATTAGTAACGAAACAACTGAACTAGCCCAGTGGCCGAGTGACACTACCCGACAGCTGTTCCGCCCGGGTTCGATTCCACCTGTGCAGAGAAAATATCTCCAAATTTTTTGCCTCTGCCTTTATTGACATGTGGGTCCCAATTGTCATCTACGCACACCACATCCTACACTTGCCAAAACATCGTCCCTCGTTTTCTCTGTTTTTCGCACACTCGACATTGTGTGGGCATTTTGAAGATAGCATATCTTTTTGACTGTGCATCATATGAAGATGTGCTATGCATGAATGTTGATCAGCATGATGTTAACTGTCTGGTAGTTCCAGTTTCGACCATGAATAAAACTTCCAGCATGATGTTAACACTGTTTGAAAAGGCCGTGTTAATATAAATGCTCTGCCTCTGAAAGTTGCAGTTTCTTATCTGAAACTGAACTTGGAGTTTCTTATCTGAAACTGAAACTTGCAGTTTCTTCTCTGAGAATCACATTGTCTGCACTTTTATACTCCTATGAAACTACATTTTTTTAAGTGCTAAAAAGAGATCTCTAGAATTCATAAAATACTTCATATGCTCAATACTACAAATCTGAAATTCAAAAGACATTCATATCTGAAAGTACTCTCAAAATACACAACACAAAACACAATTCACAACCTGCAAATACTAACAACCCTAAGCTCCTCCTGACAATTCACAACCTGCCCGACTATTGGTCTGGGGGGGCAATCCCGCCTATTCCTCGGCGGCAGACAGCCGCCCCGTGAGACGATGTGAACGGCGAGGGAGAGGATGGCGGGGAAGCGTCGTCGGGCCAACTATTTTTCTCCTCTTGCAGTTGGGTTCGGTCGACGAAGACTCCACCGGCTCGCTCTGGCACGACACCCTCACAAACGGCAGCCTGTAGATGCTCGATCCTTTAATCTCTGGTGGATGCTCCATCTGGGATCGATACTCCCACGACCGCTCCCTCACAATCGGATTCGGTGAATCTGTTTGCTCCATGGCCCAGAGGAGCAGCTCTATGTACTCTCGCGCGACTCCCTCCGGGAGCATCGCCGCCTTTTCGCTCTGTTGCAGATATTTGTCCATGGATGTCGCCGTCGCCGCTAGTTGGTCCTTGTTGTCAAACCAATACTGTATCTCCAACATCCTAGCTAGCTTCACAGGGTCGCCGTCTGCGATCCTCATGTATCGGTTGTACTCCTCCATCGATCTACTTCTCCACAGCACCTTCACTCGCCGGCAGTGGTTTTTGAATGGAAGAGGAGAGGAGCAGCGCTGGTTTTGGTTTAGAACGGGAGAGGAGCAACGCTGGTTTTGGATTGGAACAGGAGAGGAGGGGCGGTGGTTTTGAAATGGAAGAGGAGAGGAGCGGCGCTGGATTTAGATTGGAACAGGAGAGGAGCGGCGGTGGTTTAAGAGGAGAAGAGCGGAAGAGCGGCGCTGGTCTTGGAAGTATTTTTTTGTTTTGCGTATTTTGGGTCAAAGTTTGACCAGGTAATGTATTTGACAAGCAAAATGTGAATGCATGTCACCAAAAATTGTATCGTTTGGTTCGTATCTGAATGTACTTTCAAATTATATTATTTTTGGAACGTATAACATATATTTTATTTGCAAAAATCATGGCCAATTATGACCTAGAATAAAAGGGAGACTAGTTAATGTGGGGTCGCTTTCTTAATTGAAGGGTAAATTGATTTTGATTTTGATCCAGTCATAGCGCGCCGGCCCTCTCGTCCAATCCTAAATCGCTGTCGCACACTCCTCTCCCTCTTCTCCATTGCAAAACCACCTCCTCTCCTCTCCATCATCTCCATTCCAAAACCACCGTCTCGCCTCTCCCTCTTCTCCGTTGCAAAACCACCTCCTCTCCTCGGATGAGGATCCCCTGACGTAGCCCATCCTGCCATTGAGACACTGACACATGGGTCCCACCAAGCGCGGGGCCCACCTGTCAGCGACCGAAAGGCAGGGGAACCTCTCCTCTCCATCATCTCCATTCCAAAACCACCGTCTCGCCTCTCCCTCTTCTCTATTGCAAGACCACCGTCTCTCCTCCCATCTTCCAAAGCTAGCACCAGACCACTCAGAAGGACATCTATGGAGGGGATGCAGCAGCGAATCAGGCAGATCGCCGGCAGCGACCAGGCAAAGTTAGCCAGGTTGAAGGAGATCCTTACTTGGTTTGACAATGAGTGGGAGATTTCGAGGACGGTGAGGGCCATGTGGCAATGTATGCGAAAGAGCGAGACGACGGTGATGAGGGCGGCGATGTACTCCTCGGCGGCAGTCACGCCGCAGTCCTTCGAGTTCATCGAGTATCTCCTTTGGGCGATGGAGCAGACAAATTCTCCCGAGGCTAAAGTCAGGCGGAGGTGGTGGGCGTACAGGTCGAAGGTCGAGCACCCAAAGGATAAAGAATCGATCGAGTACAGTGTGCCGTTCGTGAGGGTGCACAGCCAGCCGGAGCCACATGAGTATTCGTTCTCCCACCGCAAGAGGAGGCCGGATGGTGCGACGTCGCTTCCCCGCCATTCTCCACGGTTCCCTCGATGCTCCCCTCGTTTCAACAGCGCCGGTAGGGTTTAAGGTAAGCTTCGCACTAACCTAATCTTCCATCTGCTCATGCTTACAATCAGTGTGACAACTAATAAAAATCATGCTTACAATCAGTCTCCGATTACTACGCCAATCACCTAAAATAGCTCTGGATCTTTGGGTCAAAGTTGTGACACTGTGTACAAATAAAGAAAAATAGATTGGTGCTTCTTTCAGAAAAGAGTACATACCTAGAAAACTGCCAATATAAGCTATTTGTATTTTTTTAGGTCTAAGCTACTAGTATTTGGTTAGAGGATTTGCTGTCGAGAAAGACCCATCCACAGTGAGTGCCACACATCCCACTGATGGTGGTGGATGCCAATGCTTAGATGGAGCAGGGTTGGTGTCGGTAATTTTTATTTGGCACCTCGCACTCTGCATATATGCCGGTTCCATCCGTACATTTGTGCAGTTCCACCAAAATGCAGCTGAATAACCCTGTGTTGCACAGATAATGAAAAGGTGTGATTAGATTATAGTGGCACTAGTTGATGAAACATACACTAATAAACAGAAGAAAATATTACATCATACTGGAAATCGACCCAAGTCTCCCCGATACACCTTCTGCCAGTGATGAACATCAGTGTACAGCGGTAGTACAAGGAGGGGCCTTGAGACATTCAAATCTCTATTTTTGTGCAGATCAACTAAAATTAAGCACCCCAGTTTGCAGAAACGCTTAAACATTAACAATGGGACTAGTTGATGAAACATACATTAACAAAGAGAAGCACTTTCTTTATCTACATTGGAAATGAAATGATAGAGAGGACACTCGCTCTATTTTAACTCTATTATTACTTCATTTTATCAGTGACACTAGGTTCGAGCAGGTGGCAAACGAGGTGTACCGTGCGTCACAAGGATGAAGGCTGGGGGTGCTTAGACTAGGATGCTGAAGCTGGCTCTTTCAGTCCCTATCTTCCACCTGATGTTTCTGTGGTAGCATTTGGGTTGTAATCCAAACTTGGTCGAGCTGGTGCTGCGTCCCCCTACCTGCCTAGCAATGTGGCAAACTTGTCTCCTGCTAGTACTCAGTCCGTTCAAGTAGTAGTTGCATAACTGCCCGTTTACATTGAGATGTTGTCGGATAATGGTTCTCTATGGTTGGGTTTCTTTAATGAAATCAGAGGGAACCCACTCTTTCGATATATAAAAAAATAGTGGCACTAGAGGTGCCAAAACATTGCCTCAAATTAATAGTGCCACTAGATTAAGGTGCAAAATAATAACATTACTGCTTTATCATGGCAGTGCCAAAACAGTAGCACAAGAGCAGGATCAACATGCAGGATCTTTGGCAAATGGTCAGACCAAAAAGGAACATACCTCGTGATGGGAACCATATCTGCAGTCAACGCCATCATAGGAGGGATGACACCAGTCACCAACATGGATGATTCAATTCATGGGACCTTTTGGTGCAGTTCACCTAAAATGAAGCAATGTCCCATGAGCTAGCAGCTTCTTCTTCTTTATTTTTTTTTAAGAAAAGGGCTCCAGCCCCGATTCCATTTCCATCAGAAAATGAAACCCACAGAGCTTCTTCTTCATTAGTTGCAATAAAATTGAGCAACATCAAGGTTGGTCGTGAAGCTCCTGGAGAGTAGGCGGACCAGGACAGTTGCATCTCTAACGAAAAGAATCAACTTATCTTAATGGGAAATTTAGCAGGACATGAAAAAAGTGCCATTGATTCATATTACTGGAGGCATTACATTGAAAACAACATTGGTTTAACGTGTCCTTACTTTTAACAGTGCGACTGCTACATTTTACCAGTGGCATTACATAAGAGCGGCTCGGGGCAACAAACATCAGAAGAGGATATCTGGGTTGGTCCCATTTTTGTTCGGTATATAGCCACCTTATACTTTGTGAGGCTAGCAAATCTAGTGCTGGACTTACTCTCTTGACTTGTCCCCCAGTCCCCACTTTCTTTCCTTTTTCAACCAATAGATCGGGTTTATATTGAGTTTGTACTGCGTTCCCTTTATTTCCCTATTAGACCTAGAGACCAGTCGGATAGCCAGTCTCTGCTACTTTTCGCCCCCATTATTTCCTCTTTTGACCAAGTCCTATATTCAGGTAACAAATCTTCCCCCACCCCCACCCCCTTTCTTCCTTGTTTTAACCAAGTACTACTAGATTCGAGTGCATGAACTAGTTTTACCTCTTAACAGTAAAAAATTAGGTGGTTTTCGAACAGCCGATCGATCCTATCTACACGAGGAGGCCTGAGAAATAGTAAAAGATACAAATGCAGCGACGTCAGGAGCTCGGGAAGTAGAGCAAGGCCGGTTTCGAAGGAATTTATACCTGAGGATCGCCAGGATATCACTAGGTGGGCGGGGGGAGGCCGGATCTGCCCACACTACAGCAGCGAGGAAGAAGGGGTGGGAGGCCCTCCCTCGCTAGCGATGCTTGGGAGAGAACGGCAAGGCACACTGATCGGGACGCGCCGGCAGTGGGTAAGAGCCGTCGCCGAGGACGACCGCGTGAACATTGCACCTTCTCACCTTCCCCCACGGAGAGGATCCGACTGGATCTATGACCAGCGGTGAGTAGAGAGAGAGAGTGTGGCCACCGCTGTCGTGTTTAGATCTGGAGAGGACGAGACGGTGTGAAGAGAGCAACACTAGCAAGCAAGCGCGGAGGCTCCTGCCTATATAGTGGAGTACTAGTTTTCTTTTGTCTACCGGCCGGAGCCGGCTTGACCTCGGCAATGACTGTCAAGAAGTCTTCATGCACATGCCCCGGAGGCGCAGTTCTCGTCATTTTGATCTGAAGCACTGGATTATAACATATAACACGAAAAAATGCCACATGACAAGAAATCATAACCTCACTACCCAAAGGAGACAAGATGAATCCCGACGGACAAACTAGACGAGGATCAAAGCTCAAATTAAAGATAAACTCGTAGAAAAGGGGTCCATCGATAGATGTCCTAATTAACATAGCCGGCTTGACCTAGATGGCAGCCGAGTAGTCTGCGTGCATGTGCCCCCAATGACTAGCCCAACTCAGTTGTCGCTGTTTAACCCTCACAGTGATCCGAAGCACATGACACCTAATTTTGCGAGATGACAAGAAACCTTTTTTAAGATTTCACACCAGAACTACAGCCCTGTACAACACAGCCTGCACGATATGTAGATGATAGCCAATCCAGGCGTGTCTGCTGGAGTCTGGTCACATGCATGGACAAACTGATCTTCCCTGTCTTGCAGGGATCGTCCAGGTACCAACGTATGTACTTCTATTAACTCACCCGACTTGCGGGGCCGAGGAGTGTGCATATGGTCGGTTCTCAATTGTGGTCCCACATGTGTGTGCAAACGCAATATGACGCGCGTACCATTCGGAGAGCGGCGTGCCAGACCGACCGACCGTCTGGGGTGCGATGCGAACGCGACGGGCGTGCTGTATACTCCGTACATGTGTACCGCCGATTTCTTGAGGCTTTGCTCCATGGCGCAATCCATGGATACAAAATTAGTATACTGTACTATTTAAAAGTCAAGGGTGGGGCTTTTCCCGTGCGGTAGGCGGGGCAGTTCCGCCTAGTCGGTTCGACAGAGACGCGAGAAGATGAGGGAGTAGGCTGCTGCAAACATAGGACTGTGTGATTTGACAGTGAGTTACTGCTGGACAGGTGGGCCCGGTGATTTGACTTGCCATTATCATTTTAACTATGGCGCTACGACCAGCTTGAGTCTCCCGATTCCTGACCACCTTCATACAGGTGCCTCTCCCGATGCTCCACCATGTAGAGGCCGGCTCTTCCTTGAGAGCCCACTCCTCCACTTTTTCCTTGCCTCTTTCCCCCACATATGCAAAAATGCCATGTAAAGCGGGCTTATAGCCCACTATTGTACTTGATCCTATAGGTGCCAAGCCTGCCACATAGGCATAAAGTCTGGTGTGGCAAGTTAATTAAGAAGAGAGAGACTAGTTTGGTGACCCTGGGAAGAAACGGTGATAAGCGCGTGTACCTAGATGAAGCAAACTTAGCAACAAAAAAACTTAGCACCTATGCATTGGGGACTTGAGTTGCTAAGCCATTTAATGCCCATAGCACCTCATCTAAGCACCATTTCATTGGAAGAGGTCACTCCTTGGAAAATGCAATAAATACTACGAAGAAAGAGATAGAGAGAAGTAAACAAAAAATACTCTCATAGCCAACCTTATAGCTAACCTTGTTGTATGAGTGACTAAGTGATGACTATGTATGACATGCCAACATCAGATAGCCTAACGCACCGTGTTAAATCTCCAAGGGCTCGCGCGAGCGAGGTGACGGTCGTGGTAGGCACGACCATGATACGGGATGCTGGCAGCCCTTGGATCTGAGATCGAACGGTCGCATGCTAAGTTGCTGAAAATTTGCAGAATAACCCTCCAGGATAGGATATTCACCCATAGGTCTAGAATCACACCATGCAACCGTTCGATCTCAGATCCAAGGGCTCTCGGAAGCCCGTATCATGGGAGAATGGAAAGCTTCGTATCACCTGTAATTTTCCCGACGCTTGACATGACATCAAAAGCCATTTAATTGGGTGTCGAGTAGACATGACATCTAATTGGGCCCCATAGTACTGTGCATGAATCCATTTATCCACCAGGCAAGCCACTACCATGCCATTTGCATGCACCCCCACTCGACATTTTTACAATCGATAAACCGCTCCTAGTCATCCCGTCCTTTCACATTACGGCAGTTCCACTAATCCTAACCCTCCTCCCAAATCCATGGCGTCCCAAATCTCCATGATCGGCGGTGAGTACAAGATTAGAACCATCACCGGCGATGAGTTCGACGTCATCTACACCCATTCTTCCGCAACGGTGAAAGAATGCCTTGCTCGCTTCAAACGCATGTTCGAAAAATCAAATGATGAGTGGGTCGCTGGGCTAGATGTTGAGTACACCACAGTCCTGGGAAGCGAGAAGAAACTAAAGGAGGCAGAGAAGAAGAAGCCCTCCATGATCCAGGTTTGCGTGCATGACTTATGCTTAGTCTTCCACATATGCCATGCCGACGTTGAGTGCGAGGAATTTAAGAACTTCCTCAAGGGCGGCCGAGTCAAATTCGTTACTGTAGACTTTAGGAACGACAAGGAAATCCTGGGTCGGATAGGCCTCGTTGTAGGTGACCCCTTCGACCTCCAGAAGGAAGGGCTGGTGCCCTCCCTTGACCAGCCTTCAATGCTGACCCTGGTAGGAGCCATGGTTCATCCTATGTACGGTGAACTGAAGAAAGCTCCGCACACGTTTCATCGTGCATGGAAGTGGACTGTACTAGATATAGACCACATCTACTATGTTGCAATGGATGGCTACCTTTGTTTCAATATCTACAAGGGTTGGATGAAGAGAAAGAGCCAAGTGTGCGGTTCAAGCAAAGAAGTATCGCCCAAGAGGAAGAGGGACAAGGACGAAGTCGAGGACATGGACGAGGACTCCGAGTAAGGTGGCAGTGTCGTTGCTCATGGTGGTTCTAATGCAGTGTCTACCGGATTAGTTGCTTAGTTTTAATTTCTGGTGTGCTTAGTTTTATTTGAGGGGTGTGTTGTGCTGAGCCCCCAGCAGAACTATGTTATGTTTCTTCTCGTTATATTTCGTACACTTCATCTTTTAGTTGGTATAGTACTACCACTCGTTTCTTGACATTATATACGTACAATATATATGGCCAACATCATATAGCCAACAGTTTAGTTGTCAAAGAATTTCAGGGTGCTTAGTTTTGTCAAAGAATTCCAGGGTGCTTAGTTTTATTTGAGGGGTGTGTTGTGCTGGACACCATTAACTTGTCATTGTGAGAATCGGCTTATTTTTGTCATGTAACATGGTCAACGGGTTTGACGTGAAAATAACAATGTCTAATGGCATTTCTGAGCAAACATCGCATTTTTTAGATATCTAATTGCATTTTTGAGCAGGCATCTCACGGATCGATGGCATTTTTTGAGTAGTTGTAACTTCTAACAGCAAAACTGAGTAGTGATACACAACTAGTGGCATAAATAATAAGAACCCAAGAATTAAATAAGGCTAATTTCTTTATTTCTTTATTTCTTTATACCTTTGTGTGCGGAACAATATATGCTGCCTCCCGCCAGATTTTCTTTACAGAGGCAACATAGAACTATATGAGTGCCCTGTTAAATTTTGGAATTATTCCGGGTTCGTTTGGACTTTTTTATACATTAATTGAGTTTCTGGTCATTTAATGTGCATAATTCAAATTTGAACTACAAGCACATGCTCCCGTGCACCAAAGTTGACTGGAAAATCACATGTGTGTCCTCGGGTGAATTTCTAGGTCCCATGCAAGAAATGGGAATGAAATTCAAACATCTGGGCATCATGGTTCGGCCAAGAACATTGAGAAGCTTGGTTTTAAAATTCTTGTAAATCCAAAACACGCGTGGAAATCATGAAACTTGGCATGGTGTCATGTCATGGTACTACCATGCTGTGGTAAAAAAATTGCAGAATAGGAACAAGTTTTGGTATAAGTTTCTTGCAAACTGGAGCTTCTCTCAAGAAGGCTCGTGGTTCTGAGAGGGAACGTGTCACCTTTGTGTGCATAATTCAAATTTTAAATACAAGCACATGCTCGAGTGCACCAAAGCTGGTTGAAAAATCACATGTGTGTCCTCGGGTAAATTTCTAGGTCCCATGCCAGAAATGGGAATGAAATTCAAACATGTGGGCGTCATGGCTCGGCTGGAAACAGTGAGAAACTTGGTTTTTTAATTCCTGTAAATCCGAAACACGCATGAAAATCATGAAACTTGGCTTTGTGCCATGACATGGCACCAACATGCTGTGGTAATTTTGCTGTCCGATTTGCGAAGGCGCACACATTAACAATCAACGAAGTCATTTTGGAACAAGTGTTGTCATGTTACAATCGGAAACACAATATTATTGAAACCGTGGGCGTTCTATTTACCATTTACGTGCCGCCACGCGTCCCCTTTTTTATTAGCTAGGAGGCGCCGTGCAGGGTAGCTATTTGAGTACGGGAGGCGTGCGATCAGACCCCTGCGCGTGCTTATCGGGAGGAGAGCCCTTTGACCTCCATCTGTCGTCCACCTCTCTCCCAAGGTCTCCATTAATGGCGCCCGAGCCTCTATTTAATGGCGTGGCAATGTCTCACTCGACTGAGATTTAAGAGAGAAAAATGAAAATCTGAAAAGAAAATTTTGCACGGATCTTGATGTAAGATCCGACGGACCTATATAGCATCTACTACGACTTATAACAAGACTGATGAATATATATAATGACGACGAGAGTGGATAATAATTGTCTTACATAATTAGGAAGATAATTAAAAAAGCCACATGCGGCTACGCCCGAAATACACAAGGGAAAAAGAAGAAGGAAGACGCATACAACGATCTGGCTCGCTGATCTCTACTTTGTTTATGCGCTGCAGGTCGCGGAGACTAGTTCTCGCGGCGGGCGATGATCTCTTTCATCAGTTTCATGTCCTTAATACGTTGCTTGGCAGCATCCATGGATTCCTCCAGCAGCCTGTTGCGCTCGATGCGGAGCATGGCATTCTCGTCCATAAGTTTCTTAATGATGACGCCCGTCCTCTGCAACACGGCAGCGGTCTCCTCCTCCTGCTTCGCCCTTCTGGCGATCTTCGCCCTCAGCAGGTCGCGCTCGCCCCGAAGCTTCGCATTGCCCTCCCCCAGTTGCCGGATGACGCCGGTAGCCTCGTCCTGCATCCTCGCCCAGCCGGAGATCTGATCCATCTGGTTATGGACTATCGCATGCATGCGCCTGTAAGAGTCCTCGCCTACCCGCAAGAAATTTTCCCAGGCCGCCGCGGCGTGGCGGGACCTCCCTGCTGCTTCGGCGGCATGGCGGGACATCTCTGCTGCTTCTGCGGCGTGGCCGGACCAGTCTGCTACATCGACGGCGCGGCAGGACCTCCGTGCTGCTTCGGCGCCGTGGCAGGACCTCTGTGCTGCTACTGCTGCGCGGCTGGACATGTTGGCTGCTTTCGTGGTGAGGCGGGACATCTCTCATGCTTCCTCTTCCATGCTCACCTCTACCTAGTGGAAATCTCTCGACCCAGAACTCAGGCTGGCTATGGCTTGATTGACTTGATTGGCTTTTGTGGATGAGGAGTCGAGGAGGAATGTGAAGTCATCTTAGCATAGTAGTATTTATAACCGAGTACTACTAATACGCTCCTAAGTGGGAAACCGTTTAGGTTGTGATCGGTGTGAACAGGTTTGCAATTAAATATAGCGTGGTAGTAGTAGTAATTTGGAATGTGACGAGACGCGCTCAAAATTTATTGACGGTTCTAGTTTCGAAGTGCGGCACTATTCCCGGATGGCGTAACGTCGGCATGTTTTCTCGGCCGTGGTGTAGCATATGCCATGGTACTAGTTCTTTTTCTACTGCTGTGTACGTGCAAAAACTGGCACCGTCGGATACATATCTTACGCTTGGCGTTCGATAGGAATAGCCTCGTGGCGAGCTATAGACTAGTCTTTTTTTCAGACGCATTACACCTATCTCTCGGGACTTCTCGCACGCACCATCACTGCTCCCTAGGTCGATGCCATCCACATACAGTTGTACTCTAAGAAGAGGTGCACGCACGCACTCATCGTCTCTCACACACGCATCTGTAGCTACGAATTGTAGTGTTCTCAACCATCCGATTGGCTCTATCATAGGTTTCACGTTGCTCCTTGGCCTTGAGATTGAGATGTTTTAAACGCGGAGGCTAAGATGGATGTGCGAGGTTTTGGTTAATGTGCGGGCCGCACACGGCACCAACACGACACGAGCTTCATCTGCTTGGTGCGCATGCAGTCGGGTGAGTTGTCCAAGTATAGACACAACCAGGACCTCGTTGGCATCCGCGCCTCGACTTTAACTGGTCATAGTGGAGAGTAACATAGACCAGTTACTAGTCTATCTTACTAGTACCTTCATAGTGGGTAGTGTCATATAGTATATGCATAATTTGGCGACGAGCGCTCTCTATATGTACCACCTTTTTTCTTTAATTACATCTTGTTAGTTTTGCTCCATGGCGCAATCCATCGATACTACTACTGTACAAATGTATACATTTTTTAAAAGGCTAGAGGGCGGGGCAGTCTAGCTTGGTCCTTTTCACGAGAGGTGAGGGCCTTTGTGATTTGACGGCTCATTACTGCTGGAAGGCGGGGCCTTGTGATTTGACTGCTCGTATAAATGTGCCGACGACCTGAGGAGGAGCAAAGAACCGTGCGGTATACTCAAGTTTTCCACTCGAGTACGACGGAGGAGCACGAAACACGGTAGCTCAGTGCCATATCCTCTACTCTCTACTCTTATTATATATTACTAGCAAGAGGCATTGTTCTGTTGGCGATAAAGAATGATCTAATTTGCTAGTCATCTCATTTTTAGCATTGTTCTATTCATGCCTCGCAGAGAAGGTGACACGTGCGGCGAAACACCCGAAGCAAAATAAGAAACACAGGAGCAAAAGAAGAAGGAGGATTATCACCCCCAAAAAAGAAGGAAGACGCACACACAAGTCTTGGGCGCTGCTCTCACTACATGAAGGGTTGCTAGTCGCGGAGTCGTAACTGCTTCTTCATCGCTTCCACGACATCCATCTCCTTGCGCGTCTCCTCTGCCATCTTCATCATTGGGTCCATGACACGGGATTTCTCAACGCGAGCCTTCATCATCTGTTCCACGGCCGCATTATGTACCTTGACAGCAGCCGGGTGCTCGATGCGGAGCTTCGCCAACTCCTCCTTCTGTTCCATGATGAGGGCCTGCAACATCTTCATCGAGGAACTACTATTCTCATGCAGCTTCTTCCAGCCGGCGTTCTCCTCCTTCAGCAGGTCGAGCTCGTGGCAGAGCTTCGCCTTGTCCTCCTGAAGTTGCAGGATTTCGCCGGTCGCCTTCATCTCCGAGGCAATGCTCTTCTTCAGCAGCATCACCAAGCCGGCGGTCAACTCCCCCTGCTCATTGAGCTCAGCGGGCATGTCGTCGAGGCTCTCCTTCAGCAGCTCCACCAAGCCGTGGATGAACTCTTTCTGCTTATTGAGGTGCTTATTGAGCTGATCGGGCATGCCGTCAAGGGATAACAACTCCAGCACCGCCAGCTCGGCATGTTCACCTCCGCGTCTAGGGTGCTCCTGGGAGCCATCGCCTGCCTGTGAGAGATCTTTCGAGGTCTCTGCGTGGCGGCGAGCCCTCTCTTTTTTTCCGTAGCCTTGGTTGCCACTCCCTTGTTATGAGTAGTTCTCGACCTAGAGCTCTGCACACCGGCCATGGCAAGGACGGACGAAGAAGGAGGACTTATGAGGAGGAAGGTAGAGTAATTTTCGGTTAGGTAGTTCCCCTTTTTATAACCTAAGTACTAGCACTAGTACTAAAACCTGCATAGTGGGAACACGTTCAGGTTTGGTACGTACTGGTAGGTGTGAGCAGGCTTGCACTTAATTGTAGCACTAGTACTTTCGAATGTGATGGGAACAAGGTAAAGATTAATTTATGGTTTTTGGTTTCGAGGCCCGAAACGGCTCCTGATGAGTTTAGTGGAACATAAATTTGAAGTAGACTACACTGCTCAGATGTGTAAATATTATGTTACTGTCAAAAATTGGCACAAAATACGAAGGAGACCAATGGAAGTACTACTAGCAACTCATGATTTAACTACTCGCATGCGCGCAGTGGAGTAGTAATGTCTTTCTTCCGCCCTCACGTCCACTCAATTTGCATGCGCTGTATTAATTGACCATCAATGAAGTGAAGGACTTTACACGCGTCGAATTATCACATGGGGTGGATCTTGGTACAAAATTGTGTCCGCCCGTGTACCCGCGTGTGCGTGCGAGGGAATGAGTGCGTGCGTGGCGTGCGTGCACATCTTCGCTTCGTGCATGTACCGCCAGTGCGGCTCAGGGAGGATGAGTACATTCTTCTGGAACCAGCAGCACGTCACTGTGATCAATCCACACAAGGATGTCGTGACAACGCCTCCACATGTGCCACGTGGCTTCATGAACTGTAAGAGAGACACTGTGTAGCATGCCATTGTGTTTTGCACATACTCGAAGTACTAGTAAGGTACATGTGCATTGCACGCGTCAGATTTTGCAGCCAAATTGCGAATAAATACCACACTGTAGCATGTAAGCTCTGAGTCATATATGCCTGATGTAGACCTTCGTTTAATTCTTATAGTTCATCTCATTCAAAATCAATTAATTTTTATAAAAAACCTAGGGCCTCTTTGATTCGTAGGATTTCCAAAACGCGGGAATAGGAAGAACATGGGATTAGAGTGGAATGTCGTCTTGAATCCTACAGGATGGTACGAGTGTTTGATTGTGCATAGAAAAAACGCAGAATTCTTTCAAAGAGGTTTGACTGGATGGGATGTTTCCTATGAAATCTAGTGCAAATGAATCATATTGAAAAATTCCTATGGTTTACAATCCTACGAATCAAACAACCACGATAGGAAAAATTCCTAAGGATTAGAATCCTCCAAAATTCCTTTGAGAATCCTTTGCATCAAAGAAGCCCTTAATCTATTTATTTACGATTCATGGAATTGTGCGTTGTAAAGCATAAAGTAAAAACAAATAATGGCAATTCAACTAGACAAAAAGTTTGGGCAGTATGATACGGAAGATTCTAGAACAAAGGAGAACCACTGTTGTTTTGAGATTTGTGCATTATGCTTAAGTTCAACCATGGAGTCTGCTAGATTGTACATGTGGCAAAATCCGGTGGGGGGCTAGAAGATGGTGCGAGGGGCCGAGTGGAGGGAGACTATGAAGGAGTGCACAACTGCGAGATCGATATTTAGAGAGAGGGGGCGAGAACGTGCGCTGTTGCGCGCAGTGGCGGAGCCATGAAAAATGTCCCATGAGCTAGGGGGCCAAGCATTGCTAATCCTTTACGAGGAGGGCCAATTCATCAACTTAAACCATTTTTACCAGCAATTGTCTAATGATCACATTCATATTATCCTCGATATATGGTGATGTTAGGGGGGCAGGGCCCTTGCTGCCCCCTGTCTTCGCCATTGTGCGCGCGTCTGAGAGATGAAGCGGAAGGCATGGATGATGAGAGGGGGGCATTGGATATATAATTAATGTGGGTGTATTAGCTATATATGTAATCCTATATAGAGAGGTATAGATTGATCGATGTGGACGTGGGATAGAGGGTGAGACCTCACTAGATATATAGAATGATCGGTTTATGTGGAAAACTATGAAAGACCTAGCTATACACACACACACACACATAGAGGAACATCGATCATTGCGCATGCACGTGAGAGATAAAGAATGCCCGATATGATGGAGAGGGGGATGTGTGTGTGTGTGCCTTCATTGGAGACCGACCTGAAGAAAAAGATTACATGTGTGCGATGGATAATGCCGACTCGTAGTGTGTGTGCATGCATGCACGAGAGAAAGTTAGTGGTACAATTATAAAGAGAAGACCAATGTGTGGGTGTAAAAGACTAGGTGAGGTCATAATCAATGTAAAGTTGAATTCAAATATTTGAATAAGAGATCATGATGTTTGAAACCCATGCATGCATGAATATAACGGAGATCTACGCGGTGTGGCTTGGAAACGAGCATGTTGCAATGTATACACCTTGAACAAGGTCAGGTTGGTTTGAATTTGAGATACTGATTGCAAACATCGTTTGGCCACATTGCATCCGTGCATGGACACACTATTCTAATTGGAGATGATGGATGGCTTTCGCATCACATATCTATATCTATACCCCTATATATATTATATATTATATTTTTTATATAGTGTGCGGATAACTTTAACTTTGAAATATGGTCGTTGGATGAGGCCAATCTGATGGTGCAGAGCTGGCAAATTTGAGCACTACTGGCCGTTGGATATCATCTAGATTCCACCAGATTTTGCCACATGTACAATATAGAAGACTCTATGGTTGAACTTAAGCATAATGCACAAACCTCAAAACACAAGCACTTCTTCTTTGTTCTAGAATCTTCCGTATCAGAATTGCCCAAATGTTTTTCTACATGATTTGTTTTTACTTTATGCCTTACAACGCACAATTCCATGAATCTTAAAATAGATTAGCTTTCCTATAAAAACTAGATGATTTTGAATGAAATGAACTATAAGAATTAAATGAGCATCTACATCATGCATATATGACTCAAAGCTTACATGCTATAATGTGGTATTTATTCATAATTTGGTTGCCAAATCTCATGCGTGCAATGCACGTGTACCTTACTAGTCTAAATGGTGTCTGTGTGTGTTGTGTGTTTAAACACATTGTACGTAGTATATCATACTAGTCTAAATTGTCTTTTTTTGGTACACGTTAAGCTTGTTCTCTTGAAATTTCAGGTCGTGCCTTGTTATGCCGAAATTTCAAGCTAGCGTCTCTGCCTATCGTGCTGCGAAACTCCCACCTCTTCAACCCGCGCCTTGTTAGCCCGAAATATTTAAGATATATCTTTGTCTCGTTGTGCTCCGACAACTCCCTCCATCTCAACCCGCGCCTTGCTATTCCAAAATTACAACCCGCGTGAAAACTCCCACCTCCTGTGAAATCCTGACATGCGAAATGCACGTGATACCCCTGGACCGAAAGAACCGCCTCAAATCGGTGGGGGTACTTTCGTAACTTACCCCACATTTCGGACAAGCGCGTCCCTAAGCCATGGTTCCCAACTCCCATCCCATCCGCCCACCCATTCGTACACCGAGGCTGGCAAAACCCGCGAAGCCCCACACCCTCCTCCATCCGCCACCCAGCCAAAGCCTCTTCCCCGATGACGTCGTCCACAGAAACACCTCGACGTCCCTCATCCACCGTACCGGATGAGGATCCGTCGTCGATCTGGTCGTCCCGCCGGTTTAGCCACCCCGTCCTCCACCTCCAAGGAGCTGCCCCGACGTTCCCCTCGTCTTTCGTGCCACCTCCATTCCCGCACCGCCGTCTTCACCTGCACCACCGGAAGAGCATCATCATCACTGTTTCCTCGGATGAAGCTGCGGCCTAATCGGCGCCACCAAAGAGGTTGTACACTAATCGCCGCATTTTCTTCTTGATTCGATCTCACGGTGCTGCTGGCGCTCGGTCCCGAGCCGACACGGCGCGGCTCCATCCACGGCGGCGTCGCCGGCCACTTCCTCCACGGTGTCGCTCCCTCAGCGGTGACGTCCACATCAGTAGGAGCTGCTGCTGCTTTAGCTCTCGCTCGCACTGCTGCTCTGCTCTTGCTCTCGGTCCCCTGCCTGGTCTGCTCTTGCTCTTGCTCTTGCTCGCGCTACTGCTCTCGCTCTTGCTCTTGCTTGCGATGTTGCTCCGATTTAGCTACACTTCAGTCGACTGAATCGACTTTTGGGTCAGTCGATTTTCAGGGGGTGGGGGGGGCTCGCCGGAGTTAAGGAAGAACCAGCCACAGCGGGGAGGGGGGCTCGCCGGAGAGGTACCCTACTATCTATCTTAGGGTTCAGGGTGGGGCGATGGTCGTCGACGGTGGTGGGGCGGTGGCGTGGGGATCGCCGGAGAAAAAGCTCGGCACGGGGGGGCCTACAGGGATGGCCGGGGTGGCGGCAGACCGGCGGTGGGGAGTGTTTTCGGGGTGGGCGGGGCGGCGCACCGCCGGCCGCGGACGGCGGGGGCGGCTATTTGGCCAGTGGTGGCGGGCGGCTCAGGGGAGTGGAGGTTGAAGATGAACTGCAGGCCCTTGATTTCATATCCAACGGCTGCAAAATCGACTGACCAGAGATGAAAAAGTCAGTCGACTGACTTGTAACCTCACCTCTAGTGCGTTCAGTTTCGACAGTTAAGTTCAGTTTCGACAGTTAAGTTCAAAGATGAGTGGCTGATGTATACATCTAGCACTTTGTGGTTATGTATTTTACGTCATCTATTGGAGATGCTATTAGAATTCCACTCAGGTTAACGTTGTCTCTCTTGTCCTGCTTCAGCCTTGGCGTCGTACAACTCACCGGAGCTGCTCCAACGACGAAACCCTCCATCACAGCGGAGCAGTACCTCGGGCTCCATCTCCAGACGGCTAAGATCTTCTTCCCCTCCTCCGACAGCCAAGTCAGCCGGAGCATCCTCACCGGCCAACCCAATCACGCTGAGATCGACATGGCTTCGCCAAAGAGGTTGTACACTTCTTGTGGTTTGACTTAATCTCACCATGCTTCTTTGCATCCTATGATCTTCCAATTCTTGTGAACCAAACACCCAGATTGGTAGAAATCCTGTGTTTTTAAATTCTCTGTTTTGCACGTGCATTCCTATCCTATTCCTGTCTATTTCCTATCCCTGCATTGTTAGAATCTTCAAATTAAAACAAGCCCTTACACAATTACTTCTGTTACAGATATGTGTCAAAGAAAACCTTGTGTGGTTTGTCCTGCTCCTGCGGTGCTGTATTCCACCCCAGCTCAGCTGGTCCAACGACGGAAGGGTTCACCACAGTAGGGATCCGCTCTCCAAACTGTCTTTCGCCGCCTCAAATCTTCTTCCCCGCCGCCGGCAGCCACGACAACTGCATTACCATCATCAACTGAGCAGATGACCTTGAGGACTACACGGGTCCGCAAGAGAGGTCGCACTCTTCCATGTCTGCTTACGTTATGCATCGCTTAATATGATGACATGCTACTTTATCGTCGTGTTCACCTATTAGACTCTGACTCAGGTCCAAACTTATGCTGAAACTTGAGTTTTTAAATGGTTGTGGGTACATATTGGGGAAGCAATCAGTACTATCTGTCTACTATCTGGTTAATCTTGGGTGTCTACTATGAGTTTCATGTTGGGTGCAAACAAACATTAAAGGAGCCATTATCTGTATTTTTTAACTAAAGCTATTATTTGCCTGCTATCATTTGTTTTGGGTCTATCCACAGTTTTCTACCATCACTCTGGATTTGTGCATGCACTCCTTGCATAATCTCACTATGTTTTTGTCACATCCTAGCTAGTTCATGCATTAGAGTGTTGCATCATGTTTACTTTTACCAGAAACTTGAAATGGGGATGCCAGAAACCCCCAGCACCCCCCTAAACACAACTAGGGTTTACCAAAATCCTTTTCAATGAACCTGAAATGCCCTCCATAAATGTTCACCATCTTTGGTCCTGGCTAAAACCTCTGCCAAAAATGGTTTCATATTTTTGGAGGCCATTCTGGATTTTTGCACCAAGCCATAAGTATTTGCATTTGGGCAATTTAAATCCTATAAATATTTTCAAATGCCCAAATAATCTTGAAGGTATTTTTAGGCTGTTGAGAATATTTTCAAAGGTGCCTCTGAATATTTTCAGGATTTTCCTAAATGGAATAGTATTTCTACTATTTCAAAACACAGAACAGAAATAAATATAAAGGAAAACAGAAAGCAGAGAAGGAACTTATCTGGCAGCCCACCTGGCGGCCCAGCACTGTGCTGGCCCATGGCCAGTCAGCTGCTTGCTCCCGCCAGAGCAGGCACAGAGGTGACGCCGGCGTGCGCGAGCTCGCCACGGCGCCACCTGCTTGCCGCCTCGCCCGTGGACGAGCTGGACGACCTCCACGTCGCGCCCCCGAGGCCCTGGACACCCCCATTCGCCCCCATCGCCTCTCCCTCGCTCTCCCTCGCCATGGCCGACGGAGCCGCTGCCACCTCGCCGGCGTAGCCGCGCCCACCGTCGTCCTCGCGCCGCCCCACCATGTCCAGCAGCTCCGCCGTCGCCTTCTCCTTCGAGCAAGTCGAGCCCCGAGCGCTCGCTTGCCCCGAAGCCACTGCTTCGACCTCGCCTTCACCGCCCACCGCCGGAGATCCCCCTCGCCGTCACCACCGTAGCAGTTCGTCCCCGACAGCGCCACCTAGCTCATCGCCTCTGCCGTGAGCTTCTGCCCCTTCCCCATCCTCTCATTCCTGCTGCCGCCCCTTGCATCGACCGTAACCAGCAGCACCGCACACGCCGCCGCACGAGCTCGTCGCCGACGAGGCTCCGGCCATCCAACGGTCGCACCACCATGGCCGTTAGCTTCACTGCATCGCCAGGAGCCCGTAGCACCATCGCACGCCCCTCGCCGTGCTCTCTAGCGACGGGTTCGACTACACCCATACCCCGGCAGCCGCACAGCTCCTCGCCGGCGTCGATTCCGGCGACCCCGAGCTCCACCACCACCACCAGTCGATGTGGCTCGTTCCCAGCTGCGTGTAGATGCTCTCCGCCGCCCATTTGGTCGCCGGAGCACGGACCCCGAACCCCACCGCCGCGTCTGGACGTTGCCGGCGGCTAAACGCCGGTGAGTCAGCGTGGTTTGACCACGGGTTTGACTCCCCAGAGTCACTGACAAGTGGGGCCCGCCTGCTAATTAACCTGGGTTAGATTTAAGTTAATCCTAATTAGTTAATTATCTAACAGTGACGCTGACACAGGGGACCCACACGTCAGGTTTGACCTGGACGACCCCGTTGACCGCTGACGTCATCATGACACACTGCTGACGTAATAAGTAACTTAATTACTGGAATTATTCTTATACAGGAAATTCCAGAAATTATCACAAACTTCAAAAAATCATAGAAAATAATCTATAGCTCAGAATGAAAAGATTTATATATGAAAAATGATCAGAAAAATCCATTCTATCAATCTGTACTGGTTTCATGCATGTTTAAGCAAATTAACCTACTGTTTAATGCAGAACGAGATAAAGCACTAAAAAGGGCCACATATGAACTTGGAATTTGAATCTTTGATACAAAATAGTCCAAACCCATCTGGTCTTAGTTGCATTAGCCCAATACATCCATTTTGCCATGTCTCATGCATGCATCATATTGTTGCACTTGCTTGGTGTTGATTGTGCTTCGATGTGTTCATTGTGGTAGGTCCTGCCTCCGAGGATATTCACGAGTATCCAACTGAAGGGCAGTATCCCACCACCACTCCGTCAGGCAAGCAACCCATTGATCATTTCGATACAAACCCATCTTCTCGCTTCTGCCCTCATTTACTGCATTAAGACAACGCGATTCAAACTGCTGTGTGTTGCGGTAGTTGAACCCACTTTCCTTTGCATGACCTGTCATTGCCACAGTAACTAGATGAAACCCACTAGCATGTGTAGGAGTTGATTGAGCCATGTTGTGTTCCACAATGCTATGCTTGCTACGCTTAGAGTCGTGTCAGGTCTGGCTCATCAGCGTGATGAACTAGAGTGAAAGCGTGTGTCGGTAATGAGAGTGAGGTGTTGAATACGATTTGGTAAAGGTATCGATGGGAGGCCGTGTAGGAGTACATGGTGGGTTGTTTCATTGAGACCGTCCCTAAGAACTGAGATCTGTATGCGTGATTTAAGATTCAGCTACTACCACGCATTGGGCCCGAAACCAATGGACCCCCTCGGCTTCTTAATCACCCTTGTCCTCTGTCCAGGAGTTGCACGTAGTTTCTGGTGTTTGTAGTAAGCTGGAGGCCGTGGACAGCGCTGACCAAGGGGTGGGCTGTGATGCGGTAGGCTCGTGGCCCGGTGTACCGAGTCGCCCGTTTGGTGTCTCGGGAACCCTGCACACATCGTTCGGGGCCGTATGTGGAAACCTCGGCCGGACTCCCTGCGGATGGAACCTGAATAGGCGATAAACCTGGACTAGAGACTCGAGTGTTTAGGTAGGCTGTGGCCGACACCCTCGCTGGGCTTCCGCTTGAAGGTTGCCGAGTACACACTGTGTAAACGGTGGTAAGTGGTGAGAGCGTGTGTGACGAAGTACACCCCTGCGGGGTATAAAACTATTCGAATAGCCGCGTCCGCGGTAAGGGACTACTTGGTCGCTTATGCAGTTCATAGACAAGTAAATGGATACTATTAAAAGCCTCAAGATAAGTGTGAGTACCGCGGATGGCCCTCTCGTGGGATGACGAGGGAGGATCCACGGTGGAGTATTGAAATGGTGATTAGTGGACTCGTGTGCGAAAACTATTTTACAAGTGGTGTCTCGTAGGATAGCTTAGCCAAGAGTCAAAGCTGGCTTGCTGCAATAACTCCACTACCTTCTTGAGAATGAACATGTATAATAGGATCTGTTGTAAGACTTGCTGAGTACCTTTGTACTCATGTTGCTTCAATTACTGTTTTCAGACGACAACACCGCCCCTTCCGATGGGTTCTATGTAGAACTCGACGACGACGAGTGACTTGCCACCCAGGTGGTGATCTAGGCTTGTGAAGGGCCTACGTAGATAGACAGGCTTCGTCAAGCCTTCTTTCTTTCTAGTGTCTGTATCCAGACAAGTTGCTTCCGCATGAGTTTGTATGATTGTATGACTTGAGTGTCGGGTCATGTGACCCCTATCTGTATGAACAAGTTATGTAAGGCTCTCTGGAGCCCTTTAAATAAAGTACTTTGAGTTGTAGAGTTTTGTTGTGATGCCATGTTGTATTTGCACATATCGAGCATATTGTGTGTATGATTGAAATGCTTGGTATGTGTGGGATCCGACAATCTAGTTGTTTATCCTTGGCAGCCTCTCTTATGGGGAAATGTAGTCTAGTGCCTCCTTGAGCCATAGTAGTCCGCTACAGCCCGGTTCACCGGAGTCCTGCTAGCCCAGCACTACTGCTCTGGACACTTGACTGGCCGGCATGTGATTCATATCGTTCCTGTGTCTGTCCCTACGGGGAAATGTCACGCGGTGACATCCGGAGTCCTGCCTAGCCTGCTACAGCCCGGGTTCCCGGAGTCCTGTTAGCCCAGTGCTATAGCCCGGATTCACACGCTGCTGACCGACACGTTCGATGTTGATTCATGTATGCCTGTCCCCATACGTTAGTGCCGCTTTGGGTTCACGACTAGCCATGTCGGCCCGGGTTCTCTGTCATACGGATGCTAGCGACATTGTCATATACGTGAGCCAAAAGGCGCAACCGGTCTCGGGCCATGGTAAGGCGACACCCGTGGGAGTACCGTGCGTGAGGCCGCAATGTGATATAAGGTGTTACAGGCTAGATCGGTGTGACTTAGAATCGGGGTCCTGACAGCGTTGGCATCAGAGTCGGACTGCCTGTAGGTGCGTTAAGCCAAACTGGTCGATGTCGAGTCTAGAAATGCTTTAGTTATATGTAGGGGAATTGATTGTGGGAGGGAACGTAAGGCGCTTTTACTCTTTTACCTTATGCCCTCTGATCTGAGTCATTCTCTTCTCATTCTACGTGGGTTAAGGACTAGGCTCTCTTCTCTCTATCAGGTTCACGTGTTACTAATCCGTAGTAACTTATAGGATTGTTGGTTCCATGCTCCGGTTCAGTTTCTACTACCTTAGTATGTTGTCGGTTGAACCAGAACCTTGTTATGATGTTGTTGAGTGGTATCGCAAACTGTTGCGAATCTCTCAAATCTTTTTCCGAGCATTTACAGCCGTTATGCCGTCCGAATTCTCCTAGAAATACTAATGCCTTGCATTATTCCGTGCTTTCAGATGGCCACCCGTTCCCAGAATCTAGTGGTTCGTCTGACCCGGTGCCTCGGCGTACCTGGTCACACGGCCATGCTGGTCCGAGTGATGGTTGAGACAGGCTATCGGTGGTATCCCGAGTATACCGTCGAGGAGCAGTTTCGAGACTTTAATCAAAGCCATTATTTTTGCACAGTCAGGATTTACCCTTCCTATCCTGGAGCTACTGAACCCCTCCATTGCTCTTATGGACTTGGGGTTACCATCGAGATGTCCGTGCAGGACGCAGCTTACTCGATGATGCCTATCATGCGAGCCAGAACTGCCTTGCTTCAGAACACTGACTTCCGCTATATGCCAGCATCACTCCCTGGGGCACAGGGGTACTATCAGGCTACCTACTGTGATCCTACCCATGAGGATTCACTACTCCGCACCACCACCGAGATGCTTGAGAACAAGGACCGTGAGAATCGTGCCTTGCGAATGGAGCTCTTTAATGCCCGTTCTGATCACTGGGCCACTCTGACACGGTTTGCACCTGCCGTGCAGGCCGGGTATATGGACATGAGGGACTTGTACCCCGTGCGGTCTGGTCTGCCAGAATGTATGGAATGGCGTGATGTAGGAGGCATCACCCCTCCTGGTGGACCCCGTCTGCCACCGTTTGTTGGACCAAGGCCACACCCGAGTCCTTATGGACCGCAAGCTCCACAGGACCGACTGTTTCCAGATGATCATGTTCAGCTCCCAGGACATGGTAGTGACTTCTATGAAGATTACTACGGAGACGTCTGAGTTGGTAGTAGTTCCAGTAGTATTGTAACAGTTGTATTCCCCACAGTCCTGCGTGTCTTGTGGGATATGACTTGGTGTGTATCACGTTCCGGAGGTGTAGAAAAATAATGTATAGGAGCTTGGAATGCCTCTGATGAGATGTATCGTCTTTCATTGTAGCCGTACTCTAGCCTGGGCTTGTACTAAACTATGTATGGTGTGTATGACCGTTGGTATATATATGTCAGTTTCTATATTACCATGTCATACTGATGATCATCTCTGCATTCCGTGTTATCCATTACATTCCGCATTTCCCTGCCAAGATTTAGCCATCCTTGTCTAAACCGTTGTTTTGTTTCTCCTAGGATGGTTAACACCCGCAACAACCCTGCTGTCCAGGCGCAAGGTGAAGCCAATGCAGTTAGGGGGTAGAATCTGCCTCAACCACCTTCTCTGGCCGAAGTCATGCTGGAGGCAGAAAGAAACAAGCGTGAGACTAACCGCTTGCTAGAGCGAATTGAGCAGAATACTGCACGTCGTCAGAGGAACGACTTGGTGTCCATCAATGACTTTATCAAGTTGTACCCACCGAAGTTTAACCATTCCGTCGAGCCCCTCGATGCGGATGATTGGCTTCGCAGCATCGCCAATAAGCTACGTGCATACCAACGTAGCCGAAGCTGATAAGTTTACCTACGCTGCCTATCACCTCGAAGGCCCTGCTAGCCTCTGATGGGAAAACTTTGAGGCTATGCGCCCAGCTGGCCAAATCACTACTTGGGCTGAATTCAGTGAGGCTTTCCGTGAGCATCATATTCCGGAGGGTCTCATAGATCGTAAGCGGGAAGAATTCTGCAACTTCACCCAAGGCAGACTGACCGTGGATGCATACAGCCGTGAGTTTGGAAATCTAGCACGCTATGCTCCTGAAGAGGTATCCACCGACGCCAAGAAGCAGGCAAGGTTCCGCAAGGGACTTAGCCCCGAGCTTCGCCGTGATCTTCGTCTGCACGAGTGCACCTCTTTCCAGAAATTGGTCAATAAGGCCATCAGTGCTGAGACAGGATAGACTGACTATGACGCTACACGCAAGCACTCTCGCGATTTTGGTTCCTCATCCGGCTCCGGATCTCAGAAGCGCCGGGTCTGGATTCCAAACGCTGCTCTGCCACCTAGGTTCACTACGAGGCCATCCTTCGAGGCGCCTCGCCCCAACCAGCAATATGCACCGCCCAAGGTCTATGGTGGCCCCGCTGCTAATGCTGCTCCATGCCCTAACGTTGTGACATGCTTCAAGTGCGGAGAAACGGGTCACTATTTGCGCGAGTGCCCCCGAAACAACCCCAATCAACCTGGATAGTCCGTTGGCCGTGGTAAGCCAGCAGGAAAGACTTACTACGCCAAGCCAGCCACCACTGCACGTGGCCATGTCAACTATGTTTCAGCTGAAGAAACTCATGAGGATCCCAACGTCGTCCTTGGTATGCTCCTTGTTAATTGCCATCCGGCAACTGTTCTTTTCGATACTGGAGCATCTCATTCATTTATCTCTGAGAGCTATGCTCGATTGCACAACACCACATTTAGTGACATGCCCACCTCCATGGACATTCAAACTCCTGGTTCTAGATGGAAAACCTCTAGGATAAGCCATGGAAATGAAATTCTTGTCGACAGATTGGTCTTCCTTGCATCACTAATAGCTCTCAAGTCCTCGGACATAAATATCATCTTGGGTATGGACTGGATGTCAGCTCATTATGCTAAGATTGATTGCTCTAGCTCTACTAGAACTGTTCAACTCACCCATCCGTCGGGCAAGACAGTCAATGTTTTAACCCGGGTGTCTAAGCGTCAGCTTTACTCATTAAATGCCAACCCTCTTCCAGACCTTGAAGATGTTCCGGTAGTCCGTGACTTCCCGGATGTCTTCCCAGAAGAACTGCCAGGTATTCCACCTGACAGGGATGTCGAGTTCGTGATAGACCTTGTTCCAGGAACCGTCCCAATCTCTAGAAGACCTTATAAGATGGCACCCCTAGAGCTAGCCGAGCTTAAGAAACAACTCGATGAGTCCTTGAAAAAGGGTTTCATCCGTCCTAGTTCTTCTCCGTGGGCTTGCCCCGTCCTCTTCGTAAAGAAGAAGGATGGTACGGATCGGATGGTTGTAGATTACCGACCTGTCAACCTAGTCACTATCAAGAACAAGTATCCGCTTCCCAGGATCAACGACCTGTATGATCAGCTCGCTGGATCCTCAGTCTTCTCTAAAATGGATTTGAGGTTGGGCTACCATCAAATAAAAATCAAGAACGGGGACATTCCTAAAACGGCCTTTGTTACTCGTTATGGCCAATACGAGTATACCGTCATGTCTTTTGGTTTAACCAATGCTCCAGCCACCTTCTCTCGGTTAATGAACTCAATCTTCATGGAGTATTTGGATAAATTCGTCTTAGTATTCCTCGATGATATACTCTTCTACTCCAAGAATGAGGAAGAACATGCCGAGCATCTAAGGCTAGTATTGACGAAACTTCGAGAGCATCGCCTTTATGCTAAATTCTCTAAGTGTGAATTCTGGTTGCCAGAAGTGACCTATCTAGGCCATGTAATCTCTGGTAAGGGTATTGTTGTCAATCCCGAGCGAGTTCAAGCCATCCTTGACTGGACTCCACCTGAATCGGTCAAGCAAGTTCGGAGTTTCCTTGGCTTAGCGAGCTACTGTCGCCGCTTCGTCGAGAATTTCTCCAAGGTTGCTAAACCTCTAACTGAACTCCTCAAGAAAGATAAAAAGTTCGAGTGGACCCCACAGTGCGAGTTCAGCTTCTAGGAACTGAAAAGACGCCTGACATCTGCTCCCGTACTCATACCACCAGATTTTTCTAAGGACTTTGTTATCTATTGCGACGCCTCGCGACAAGGACTAGGTTGCATACTCATGCAAGATCATCACATGATTGCCTACGCTTCCTGACAGTTGCGTCCACATGAGGATAATTATCCCACACATGATCTAGAGCTTGCAGCCGTAGTCCATGCACTCAAAACATGGCGACATTACCTTCTCGGTAATCGTTGCGAGATTTTCACTGATCACCAAAGTCTGAAATACATCTTCACCCAACCGGATTTGAATCTCAGGCAAAGACGTTGGGTCGAGTTGATCACAGATTACGACTTAGGAATAACTTACACCCCGGGCAAAGCCAACATCATGGCTGATGCGCTAAGCCGTAAATCTTACTGTAACAACTTGATGTTACAACAAAGTCAACCACTTCTCCACGAGGAATTCTGTAAGCTTAACCTTCACATTGTTCCTCGAGGGTTCCTATCCACCCTGGTGGCGAAACCTACCCTTACGGATCAGATGATCAAAACTCAGAAGGTAGATCTGGGAATCTCCCGTATTAAAAGAAACATCAAGAAAGGAGTTGCGGGTTGTTTCTCCGTTGATGACCAAGGTGTTGTGTTCTTTGGAGACCGCCTAGTGGTTCCCAAGGTACGCAACCTGAGGCGATTGATCCTTAAGGAATCTCATGAATCTCCTCTCACCATTCATCCCGGTAGTACCAAAATGTATCAAGACCTACGCCAGAGGTTTTGGTGGACTAGGATGAAGAGAGAAATTGCTCAATACATTGCTAATTGCGACGTCTGTCGTCGTGTTGTAGCAGAGCATCAACGGCCTGCTGGCACCCTTCAGCCTTTGGCTATTCCTGAATGGAAATGGGATAAAATCGGTATGGATTTCATTACCGGGTTCCCCAGGACCAAGAGAGGGAATAATGCTATCTTCGTTGTTGTCAATCGTTTTTCCAAAGTAGCCCACTTCCTACCTGTTCGTGAGAGTATAACCGCGAGCCAGCTAGCTGACTTGTACATCTCCCGAATAGTGTCTCTTCATGGTGTTCCATTGGAAATTAACTCAGACCGTGGAAGTCTCTTCACCTCTCGATTTTGGGAAAGTTTCCAGAATGCTATGGGAACTCGTCTCTCCTTTAGCACCGCCTTCCACCCTCAATCAAGTGGTCAGGTAGAACGAGTTAATCAAATTCTGGAGGATATGCTCCGAGCTTCTGTCATCTCTTTCGGCATGGATTGGGAGAAATGCCTTCCATTCGTCGAGTTCGCTTATAACAATAGTTATCAAGCTAGCTTGGGCAAAGCTCCTTTCGAGGTTCTCTATGGACGAAAATGTCGAACACCTCTTAACTGGTCAGAAACCGGGGAAAGACAACTCTTTGGCCCGGATATGATTCAGGAAGCAGAAGAGCAGGTTCGCATTATTCGTGAGAAATTGAAAACAGCCCAATCTCGCCAAAAGAGCCATTATGACCGCAAACATAAGGCTATGACTTTTGAGGTTGACGAGAAGGCTTACCTTCGGGTTACCCCTTTAAAGGGAACCCATCGATTCGGTATCAAAGGCAAATTCGCTCCTTGTTACATTGGACCCTTTCGCATTCTTGCCAAGCGAGGAGAAGTTGCCTACCAATTGGAACTACCTCCGCATCTTTCCAAGGTTCATGACGTCTTCCACGTTTCTCAACTCAGGCGTTGCTTCTCGGATCCTACCCGTGGAGTGGACCACGAAACGCTTGATCTCCAAGATAATCTCACATATCGGGAATATCCCGTTCGAATCCTTGATCAAGTCGAGCGTACCACTCGACGCCAAAACATCAAGTTTCTCAAGGTTCAATGGTCACACCATTCCGAGAAAGAAGCTACTTGGGAAAGGGAGGATCGTCTTCGACTTGAGTACCCCACCTTCTTCCCAACGGATCCTAAATCTCGGGACGAGATTCTTTTGACTGGGGGTGAGTTGTCACATCCTAGCTAGTTCATGCATTAGAGTGTTGCATCATGTTTACTTTTACCAGAAACTTGAAATGGGGATGCCAGAAACCCCCAGCACCCCCCTGAACACAACTAGGGTTTACCAAAATCCTTTTCAATGAACCTGAAATGCCCTCCATAAATGTTCACCATCTTTGGTCCTGGCTAAAACCTCTGCCAAAAATGGTTTCATATTTTTGGAGGCCATTCTGGATTTTTGCACCAAGCCATAAGTATTTGCATTTGGGCAATTTAAATCCTATTAATATTTTCAAATGCCCAAATAATCTTGAAGGTATTTTTAGGCTGTTGAGAATATTTTCAAAGGTGCCTCTGAATATTTTCAGGATTTTCCTAAATGGAATAGTATTTCTACTATTTCAAAACACAGAACAAAAATAAATATAAAGGAAAACAGAAAGCAGAGAAGGAACTTACCTGGCAGCCCACCTGGCGGCCCAGCACTGTGCTGGCCCATGGCCAGTCAGCTGCTTGCTCCCGCCAGAGCAGGCACAGAGGTGACGCCGGCGTGCGCGAGCTCGCCACGGCGCCACCTGCTTGCCGCCTCGCCCGTGGACGAGCTGGACGACCTCCACATCGCGCCCCCGAGCCCCTGGACACCCCCATTCGCCCCCATCGCCTCTCCCTCGCTCTCCCTCGCCATGGCCGAAGGAGCCGCTGCCACGTCGCCGGCGTAGCCGCGCCCACCGTCATCCTCGCGCCGCCCCACCGTGTCCAGCAGCTCCGCCGTCGCCTTCTCCTTTGAGCAAGTCGAGCCCCGAGCGCTCGCTTGCCCCGAAGCCACTGCTTCGACCTCGCCTTCACCGCCCACCGCCGGAGATCCCCTTCGCCGTCACCACCGTAGCAGTTCGTCCCCGACAGCGCCACCTAGCTCATCGCCTCTGCCGTGAGCTTCTGCCCCTTACCCATCCTCTCATTCCTACTGCAGCCCCTTGCGTCGACCGTAACCAGCAGCACCGCACACGCTGCCGCACAAGCTCGTCGCCGACGAGGCTCCGGCCATCCAACGGTCGCACCACCATGGCCGTTAGCTTCACTGCATCGCCAGGAGCCCGTAGCACCATCGCACGCCCCTCGCCGTGCTCTCTAGCGACGGGTTCGACTACACCCGTACCCCGGCAGCCGCACAGCTCGTCGCCGGCATCGATTCCGGCGACCCCGAGCTCCACCACCACCACCAGTCGATGCGGCTCGTTCCCAGCTGCGTGTAGATGCTCTCCGCCGCCCATTTGGTCGCCGGAGCACGGACCCCGCACCCCACCGCCGCGTCTGGACGTCGCCGGCGGCTAAACGCCGGCGAGTCAGCGTGGTTTGACCACGGGTTTGACTCCCCAGAGTCACTGACAAGTGGGGCCCGCCTGTTAATTAACCTGGGTTAGATTTAAGTTAATCCTAATTAGTTAATTATCTAACAGTGACGCTGACACAGGGGACCCACACATCAAGTTTGACCTGGACGACCCCGTTGACCGCTGACATCATCATGACACACTGCTGACGTAATAAGTAACTTAATTACTGGAATTATTCTTATACAGGAAATTCCAAAAATTATCACAAACTTCAAAAAATCATAGAAAATAATCTATAGCTCAGAATGAAAAGATTTATATATTAAAAATGATCAGAAAAATCCATTATATCCATCTGTATTGGTTTCATGCATGTTTAAGCAAATTAACCTACTGTTTATGAAGAACGAGATAAAGCACTAAAAAGGGCCACATATGAACTTGGAATTTGAATCTTTGATTCAAAATAGTCCAAACCCATCTGGTCTTAGTTGCATTAGCCCAATACATCCATTTTGCCATGTCTCATGCATGCATCATATTGTTGCACTTGCTTGGTGTTGATTGTGCTTCGATGTGTTCATTGTGGTAGGTCCTGCCTCCGAGGATATTCACGAGTATCCAACTGAAGGGCAGTATCCCACCACCACTCCGTCAGGCAAGCAACCCATTGATCATTTCGATACAAACCCATCTTCTCGCTTCTGCTCTCATTTACTGCATTAAGACAACGCGATTCAAACTGCTGTGTGTTGCGGTAGTTGAACCCACTTTCCTTTGCATGACCTGTCATTGCCACAGTAACTAGATGAAACCCACTAGCATGTGTAGGAGTTGATTGAGCCATGTTGTGTTCCACAATGCTATGCTTGCTACGCTTAGAGTCGTGTCAGGTCTGGCTCATCAGCGTGATGAACTAGAGTGAAAGCGTGTGTCGGTAATGAGAGTGAGGTGTTGAATACGATTTGGTAAAGGTATCGATGGGAGGCCGTGTAGGAGTACATGGTGGGTTGTTTCATTGAGACCGTCCCTAAGAACTGAGATCTGTATGCGTGATTTAAGATTCAGCTACTACCACGCATTGGGCCCGAAACCAATGGACCCCCTCGGCTTCTTAATCACCCTTGTCCTCTGTCCAGGAGTTGCACGTAGTTTCTGGTGTTTGTAGTAAGCTGGAGGCCGTGGACAGCGCTGACCAAGGGGTGGGCTGTGATGCGGTAGGCTCATGGCCCGGTGTACCGAGTCGCCCGTTTGGTGTCTCGGGAACCCTGCACACATCGTTCGGGGCCGTATGTGGAAACCTCGGCCGGACTCCCTGCGGATGGAACCTGAATAGGCGATAAACCTGGACTAGAGACTCGAGTGTTTAGGTAGGCTGTGGCCGACACCCTCGCTGGGCTTCCGCTTGAAGGTTGCCGAGTACACACTGTGTAAACGGTGGTAAGTGGTGAGAGCATGTGTGACGAAGTACACCCCTGCAGGGTATAAAACTATTCGAATAGCCGCGTCCGCGGTAAGGGACTACTTGGTCGCTTATGCAGTTCATAGACAAGTAAATGGATACTATTAAAAGCCTCAAGATAAGTGTGAGTACCGCGGATGGCCCTCTCGTGGGATGACGAGGGAGGATCCACGGTGGAGTATTGAAATGGTGATTAGTGGACTCGTGTGCGAAAACTATTTTACAAGTGGTGTCTCGTAGGATAGCTTAGCCAAGAGTCAAAGCTGGCTTGCTGCAATAACTCCACTACCTTCTTGAGAATGAACATGTATAATAGGATCTGTTGTAAGACTTGCTGAGTACCTTTGTACTCATGTTGTTTCAATTACTGTTTTCAGACGACAACACCGCCCCTTCCGATGGGTTCTATGTAGAACTCGACGACGACGAGTGACTTGCCACCCAGGTGGTGATCTAGGCTTGTGAAGGGCCTACGTAGATAGACAGGCTTCGTCAAGCCTTCTTTCTTTCTAGTGTCTGTATCCAGACAAGTTGCTTCCGCATGTGTTTGTATGATTGTATGACTTGAGTGTCGGGTCATGTGACCCCTATCTGTATGAACAAGTTATGTAAGGCTCTCTGGAGCCCTTTAAATAAAGTACTTTGAGTTGTAGAGTTTTGTTGTGATGCCATGTTGTATTTGCACATATCGAGCATATTGTGTGTATGATTGAAATGCTTGGTATGTGTGGGATCCGACAATCTAGTTGTTTATCCTTGGCAGCCTCTCTTATGGGGAAATGTAGTCTAGTGCCTCCTTGAGCCATAGTAGTCCGCTACAGCCCGGTTCACCGGAGTCCTGCTAGCCCAGCACTACTGCTCTGGACACTTGACTGGCCGGCATGTGATTCATATCGTTCCTGTGTCTGTCCCTACGGGGAAATGTCACGCGGTGACATCCGGAGTCTTGCCTAGCCCGCTACAGCCCGGGTTCCCGGAGTCCTGTTAGCCCAGTGCTACAGCCCGGATTCACACGCTGCTGACCGACACGTTCGATGTTGATTCATGTATGCCTGTCCCCATACGTTAGTGCCGCTTTGGGTTCACGACTAGCCATGTCGGCCCGGGTTCTCTGTCATACGGATGCTAGCGACATTGTCATATACGTGAGCCAAAAGGCGCAACCGGTCTCGGGCCATGGTAAGGCGACACCCGTGGGAGTACCGTGCGTGAGGCCGCAATGTGATATGAGGTGTTACAGGCTAGATCGGTGTGACTTAGAATCGGGGTCCTGACAGCGTTGGCATCAGAGCCGGACTGCCTGTAGGTGCGTTAAGCCAAACTGGTCGATGTCGAGTCTAGAAATGCTTTAGTTATATGTAGGGGAATTGATTGTGGGAGGGAACGTAAGGCGCTTTTACTCTTTTACCTTATGCCCTCTGATCTGAGTCATTCTCTTCTCATTCTACGTGGGTTAAGGACTAGGCTCTCTTCTCTCTATCAGGTTCACGTGTTACTAATCCGTAGTAACTTATAGGATTGTTGGTTCCATGCTCCGGTTCAGTTTCTACTACCTTAGTATGTTGTCGGTTGAACCAGAACCTTGTTATGATGTTGTTGAGTGGTATCGCAAACTGTTGCGAATGTCTCAAATCTTTTTCCGAGCATTTACAGCCGTTATGCCGTCCGAATTCTCCTAGAAATACTAATGCCTTGCATTATTCCGTGCTTTCAGATGGCCACCCGTTCCCAGAATCTAGTGGTTCGTCTGACCCGGTGCCTCGGTGTACCTGGTCACACGGCCATGCTGGTCCGAGTGATGGTTGAGACAGGCTATCGGTGGTATCCCGAGTATACCGTCGAGGAGCAGTTTCGAGACTTTAATCAAAGCCAATATTTTTGCACAGTCAGGATTTACCCTTCCTATCCTGGAGCTACTGAACCCCTCCATTGCTCTTATGGACTTGGGGTTACCATCGAGATGTCCGTGCAGGACGCAGCTTACTCGATGATGCCTATCATGCGAGCCAGAACTGCCTTGCTTCAGAACACTAACTTCCGCTATATGCCAGCATCACTCCCTGGGGCACAGGGGTACTATCAGGCTACCTACTGTGATCCTACCCATGAGGATTCACTACTCCGCACCACCACCGAGATGCTTGAGAACAAGGACCGTGAGAATCGTGCCTTGCGAATGGAGCTCTTTAATGCCCGTTCTGATCACTGGGCCACTCTGACACGGTTTGCACCTGCCGTGCAGGCCGGGTATATGGACATGAGGGACTTGTACCCCGTGCGGTCTGGTCTGCCAGAATGTATGGAATGGCGTGATGTAGGAGGCATCACCCCTCCTGGTGGACCCCGTCTGCCACCGTTTGTTGGACCAAGGCCACACCCGAGTCCTTATGGACCGCAAGCTCCACAGGACCGACTGTTTCCAGATGATCATGTTCAGCTCCCAGGACATGGTAGTGACTTCTATGAAGATTACTACGGAGACGTCTGAGTTGGTAGTAGTTCCAGTAGTATTGTAACAGTTGTATTCCCCACAGTCCTGCGTGTCTTGTGGGATATGACTTGGTGTGTATCACGTTCCGGAGGTGTAGAAAAATAATGTATAGGAGCTTGGAATGCCTCTGATGAGATGTATCGTCTTTCATTGTAGCCGTACTCTAGCCTGGGCTTGTACTAAACTATGTATGGTGTGTATGACCGTTGGTATATATATGTCAGTTTCTATATTACCATGTCATACTGGTGATCATCTCTGCATTCCGTGTTATCCATTACATTCCGCATTTCCCTGCCAAGATTTAGCCATCCTTGTCTAAACCGTTGTTTTGTTTCTCCTAGGATGGTTAACACCCGCAACAACCCTGCTGTCCAGGCGCAGGGTGAAGCCAATGCAGTTAGGGGGGAGAATCTGCCTCAACCACCTTCTCTGGCCGAAGTCATGCTGGAGGCAGAAAGAAACAAGCGTGAGACTAACCGCTTGCTAGAGCGAATTGAGCAGAATACTGCACGTCATCAGAGGAACGACTTGGTGTCCATCAATGACTTTATCAAGTTGTACCCACCAAAGTTTAACCATTCCGTCAAGCCCCTCGATGCGGATGATTGGCTTCGCAGCATCACCCATAAGCTACGTGCATACCAACGTAGCCGAAGCTGATAAGGTTACCTACGCTGCCTATCACCTCGAAGGCCCTGCTAGCCTCTGGTGGGAAAACTTTGAGGCTATGCGCCCAGCCGGCCAAATCACTACTTGGGCTGAATTCAGTGAGGCTTTCCGTGAGCATCATATTCCGGAGGGTCTCATAGATCGTAAGCGGGAAGAATTCTGCAACTTCACCCAAGGCAGACTGACCGTGGATGCATACAGCGGTGAGTTTGGAAATCTAGCACGCTATGCTCCTGAAGAGGTATCCACCGACTCCAAGAAGCAGGCAAGGTTCCGCAAGGGACTTAGCCCCGAGCTTCGCCGTGATCTTCGTCTGCACGAGTGCACCTCTTTCCAGAAATTGGTCAATAAGGCCATCAGTGCTGAGACAGGACAGACTGACTATGACGCTACACGCAAGCACTCTCGCGATTTTGGTTCCTCATCCGGCTCCGGATCTCAGAAGCGCCGGGTCTGGATTCCAAACACTGCTGTGCCACCTAGGTTCACTACGAGGCCATCCTTCGAGGCGCCTCGCCCCAACCAGCAGTATGCACCGCCCAAGGTCTATGGTGGCCCCGCTGCTAATGCTGCTCCACGCCCTAATGTTGTGACATGCTTAAAGTGTGGAGAAACGGGTCACTATTTGCGCGAGTGCCCCCGAAACAACCCCAATCAACCTGGACAGTCCGTTGGCCGTGGTAAGCCAGCAGGAAAGACTTACTACGCCAAGCCAGCCACCACTGCACGTGGCCATGTCAACTATGTTTCAGCTGAAGAAACTCATGAGGATCCCAACGTCGTCCTTGGTACGCTCCTTGTTAATTGCCATCCGGCAACTGTTCTTTTCGATACTGGAGCATCTCATTCATTTATCTCTGAGAGCTATGCTCGATTGCACAACACCACATTTAGTGACATGCCCACCTCCATGGACATTCAAACTCCTGGTTCTAGATGGAAAACCTCTAGGATAAGCCATGGAAATAAAATTCTTGTCGACAGATTGGTCTTCCTTGCATCACTAATAGCTCTCAAGTCCTCGGACATAAATATCATCTTGGGTATGGACTGGATGTCAGCTCATTATGCTAAGATTGATTGCTCTAGCTCTACTAGAACTGTTCAACTCACCCATCCGTCGGGCAAGACAGTCAAAGTTTTGACCCGGGTGTCTAAGCGTCAGCTTTACTCATTAAATGCCAACCCTCTTCCAGACCTTGAAGATGTTCCGGTAGTCCGTGACTTCCCGGATGTCTTCCCAGAAGAACTGCCAGGTATTCCACCTGACAGGGATGTCGAGTTCGTGATAGACCTTGTTCCAGGAACCGTCCCAATCTCTAGAAGACCTTATAAGATGGCACCCCTAGAGCTAGCCGAGCTTAAGAAACAACTCGATGAGTCCTTGAAAAAGGGTTTCATCTGTCCTAGTTCTTCTCCGTGGGCTTGCCCCGTCCTCTTCGTCAAGAAGAAGGATGGTACGGATCGGATGGTTGTAGATTACCGACCTGTCAACCTAGTCACTATCAAGAACAAGTATCCGCTTCCCAGGATCAACGACCTGTATGATCAGCTCGCTGGATCCTCAGTCTTCTCTAAAATGGATTTGAGGTTGGGCTACCATCAAATAAAAATCAAGAACGAGGACATTCCTAAAACGGCCTTTGTTACTCGTTATGGCCAATACGAGTATACCGTCATGTCTTTTGGTTTAACCAATGCTCCAGCCACCTTCTCTCGGTTAATGAACTCAATCTTCATGGAGTATTTGGATAAATTCGTCATAGTATACCTCGATGATATACTCTTCTACTCCAAGAATGAGGAAGAACATGCCGAGCATCTAAGGCTAGTATTGACGAAACTTCGAGAGCATCGCCTTTATGCTAAATTCTCTAAGTGTGAATTCTGGTTGCCAGAAGTGACCTATCTAGGCCATGTAATCTCTGGTAAGGGTATTGCTGTCAATCCCGAGCGAGTTCAAGCCATCCTTGACTGGACTCCACCTGAATCGGTCAAGCAAGTTCGGAGTTTCCTTGGCTTAGCGAGCTACTGTCGCCGCTTCGTCGAGAATTTCTCCAAGGTTGCTAAACCTCTAACTGAACTCCTCAAGAAAGATAAAAAGTTCGAGTGGACCCCACAGTGCGAGTTCAGCTTCCAGGAACTGAAAAGACGCCTGACATCTGCTCCCGTACTCATACCACCAGATTTTTCTAAGGACTTTGTTATCTATTGCGATGCCTCGCGACAAGGACTAGGTTGCATACTCATGCAAGATCATCACGTGATTTCCTATGCTTCCCGACAATTGCGTCCCCATGAGGATAATTATCCCACACATGATCTAGAGCTTGCAGCCGTAGTCCATGCACTCAAAACATGGCGACATTACCTTCTCGGTAATCGTTGCGAGATTTTCACTGATCACCAAAGTCTGAAATACATCTTCACCCAACCGGATTTGAATCTCAGGCAAAGACGTTGGGTCGAGTTGATCACATATTACGACTTAGGAATAACTTACACCCCGGGCAAAGCCAACATCATGGCTGATGCGCTAAGCCGTAAATCTTACTGTAACAACTTGATGTTACAACAAAGTCAACCACTTCTCCACGAGGAATTCTGTAAGCTTAACCTTCACATTGTTCCTCGAGGGTTCCTATCCACCCTGGTGGCGAAACCTACCCTTACGGATCATATCATCAAAGCTCAGAAGGTAGATCCGGGAATCTCCCGTATTAAAAGAAACATGAAGAAAGGAGTTGCGGATTGTTTCTCCGTTGATGACCAAGGTGTTGTGTTCTTTGGAGACCGGCTAGTGGTTCCCAAGGTACGCAACCTGAGGCGATTGATCCTTAAGGAATCTCATGAATCTCCTCTCACCATTCATCCCGGTAGTACCAAAATGTATCAAGACCTACGCCAGAGGTTTTGGTGGACTAGGATGAAGAGAGAAATTGCTCAATACATTGCTAATTGCGACGTCTGCTGTCGTGTTGTAGCAGAGCATCAACGGCCTGCTGGCACCCTTCAGCCTTTGGCTATTCCTGAATGGAAATGGGATAAAATCGGTATGGATTTCATTACCGGGTTCCCCAGGACCAAGAGAGGGAATAATGCTATCTTCGTTGTTGTCGATCGTCTTTCCAAAGTAGCCCACTTCCTACCTGTTCGTGAGAGTATAACCGCGAGCCAGCTAGCTGACTTGTACATCTCCCGAATAGTGTCTCTTCATGGTGTTCCATTGGAAATTAACTCAGACCGTGGAAGTCTCTTCACCTCTCGATTTTGGGAAAGTTTCCAGAATGCTATGGGAACTCGTCTCTCCTTTAGCACCGCCTTCCACCCTCAATCAAGTGGTCAGGTAGAACGAGTTAATCAAATTCTGGAGGATATGCTCCGAGCTTCTGTCATCTCTTTCGGCATGGATTGGGAGAAATGCCTTCCATTCGCCGAGTTTGCTTATAACAATAGTTATCAAGCTAGCTTGGGCAAAGCTCCTTTCGAGGTTCTCTATGGACGAAAATGTTGAACGCCTCTTAACTGGTCAGAAACCGGGGAAAGACAACTCTTTGGCCCGGATATGATTCAGGAAGCAGAAGAGCAGGTTCGCATTATTCGTGAGAAATTGAAAACAGCCCAATCTCTCCAAAAGAGCCATTATGACCGCAAACATAAGGCTATGACTTTTGAGGTTGACGAGAAGGCTTACCTTCGGGTTACCCCTTTAAAGGGAACCCATCGATTCGGTATCAAAGGCAAATTGGCTCCTTGTTACATTGGACCCTTTCGCATTCTTGCCAAGCGAGGAGAAGTTGCCTACCAATTGGAACTACCTCCACATCTTTCCAAGGTTCATGACGTCTTCCACGTTTCTCAACTCAGGCGTTGCTTCTCGGATCCTATCCGTGGAGTGGACCACGAAATGCTTGATCTCCAAGATAATCTCACATATTGGGAATATCCCGTTCGAATCCTTGATCAAGCCGAGCGTACTACTCGACGCCAAAACATCAAGTTTCTCAAGGTTCAATGGTCACACCATTCCGAGAAAGAAGCTACTTGGGAAAGGGAGGATCGTCTTCGACTTGAGTACCCCACCTTCTTCCCAACGGATCCTAAATCTCGGGACGAGATTCTTTTGACTGGGGGTGAGTTGTCACATCCTAGCTAGTTCATGCATTAGAGTGTTGCATCATGTTTACTTTTACCAGAAACTTGAAATGGGGATGCCAGAAACCCCCAGCACCCCCCTGAACACAACTAGGGTTTACCAAAATCCTTTTCAATGAACCTGAAATGCCCTCCATAAATGTTCACCATCTTTGGTCCTGGCTAAAACCTCTGCCAAAAATGGTTTCATATTTTTGGAGGCCATTCTGGATTTTTGCACCAAGCCATAAGTATTTGCATTTGGGCAATTTAAATCCTATAAATATTTTCGAATGCCCAAATAATCTTGAAGGTATTTTTTGGCTGTTGAGAATATTTTCAAAGGTGCCTCTGAATATTTTCAAGATTTTCCTAAATGGAATAGTATTTCTACTATTTCAAAACACAGAACATAAATAAATATAAAGGAAAATAGAAAGCAGAGAAGGAACTTACCTGCCAGCCCACCTGGCGGCCCAGCACTGTGCTGGCCCATGGCCAGTCAGCTGCTTGCTCCCGCCAGAGCAGGCACAGAGGTGACGCCGGCGTGCGCGAGCTCGCCACGGCGCCACCTGCTTGCCGCCTCGCCCGTGGATGAGCTGGACGACCTCCACGTCGCGCCCCCGAGCCCCTGGACACCCCCATTCGCCCCCATCGCCTCTCCCTCGCTCTCCCTCGTCATGGCCGAAGGAGCCGCTGCCACCTCGCCGGCGTAGCCGCGCCCACCGACGTCCTCGCGCCGCCCCACCGTGTCCAGTAGCTCCGCCGTCGCCTTCTCCTTCGAGCAAGTCGAGCCCCGAGCGCTCGCTTGCCCCGAAGCCACTGCTTCGACCTCGCCTTCACCGCCCACCGCCGGAGATCCCCTTCGCTGTCACCACCGTAGCAGTTCGTCCCCGACAGCGCCACCTAGCTCATCGCCTCTGCCGTGAGCTTCTGCCCCTTCCCCATCCTCTCATTCCTGCTGCCGCCCCTTGCGTCGACCGTAACTAGCAGCACCGCACACGCCGCCGCACGAGCTCGTCGCCGACGAGGCTCCGGCCATCCAACGGTCGCACCACCATGGCCGTTAGCTTCACTGCATCGCCAGGAGCCCGTAGCACCATCGCACGCCCCTGGCCGTGCTCTCTAGCGACGGGTTCGACTACACCCGTACCCCGGCAGCCGCACAACTCGTCGCCGGCGTCGATTCCGGCGACCCCGAGCTCCACCACCACCACCAGTCGATGCGGCTCGTTCCCAGCTGCGTGTAGATGCTCTCCGCCGCCCATTTGGTCGCCGGAGCACGGACCCCGCACCCCACCGCCGCATCTGGACGTCGCCGGCAGCTAAACGCCGGCGAGTCAGTGTGGTTTGACCACGGGTTTGACTCCCCAGAGTCACTGACAAGTGGGGCCCGCCTGCTAATTAACCTGGGTTAGATTTAAGTTAATCCTAATTAGTTAATTATCTAACAGTGACGCTGACACAGGGGACCCACACGTCAGGTTTGACCTGGACGACCCCGTTGACCGCTGACGTCATCATGACACACTGCTGACGTAATAAGTAACTTAATTACTGGAATTATTCTTATACAGGAAATTCCAGAAATTATCACAAACTTCAAAAAATCATAGAAAATAATCTATAGCTCAGAATGAAAAGATTTATATATGAAAAATGATCAGAAAAATCCATTCTATCCATCTGTACTGGTTTCATGTATGTTTAAGCAAATTAACCTACTTATTAATGCAGAACAAGATAAAGCACTAAAAAGGGCCACATATGAACTTGGAATTTGAATCTTTGATTCAAAATAGTCCAAACCCATCTGGTCTTAGTTGCATTAGCCCAATACATCCATTTTGCCATGTCTCATGCATGCATCATATTGTTGCACTTGCTTGGTGTTGATTGTGCTTCGATGTGTTCATTGTGGTAGGTCCTGCCTCCGAGGATATTCACGAGTATCCAACTGAAGGGCAGTATCCCACCACCACTCCGTCAGGCAAGCAACCCATTGATCATTTCGATACAAACCCATCTTCTCGCTTCTGCTCTCATTTACTGCATTAAGACAACGGGATTCAAACTGATGTGTGTTGCGGTAGTTGAACCCACTTTCCTTTGCATGACCTGTCATTGCCATAATAACTAGATGAAACCCACTAGCATGTGTAGGAGTTGATTGAGCCATGTTGTGTTCCACAATGCTATGCTTGCTACGCTTAGAGTCGTGTCAGGTCTGGCTCATCAGGGTGATGAACTAGAGTGAAAGCGTGTGTCGGTAATGAGAGTGAGGTGTTGAATACGATTTGGTAAAGGTATCGATGGGAGGCCGTGTAGGAGTACATGGTGGGTTGTTTCATTGAGACCGTCCCTAAGAACTGAGATCTGTATGCGTGATTTAAGATTCAGCTACTACCACGCATTGGGCCCGAAACCAATGGACCCCCTCGGCTTCTTAATCACCCTTGTCCTCTGTCCAGGAGTTGCACGTAGTTTCTGGTGTTTGTAGTAAGCTGGAGGCCGTGGACAGCGCTGACCAAGGGGTGGGCTGTGATGCGGTAGGCTCGTGGCCCGGTGTACCGAGTCGCCCGTTTGGTGTCTCGGGAACCCTGCACACATCGTTCGGGGCCGTATGTGGAAACCTCGGCAGGACTCCCTACAGATGGAACCTGAATAGGCGATAAACCTGGACTAGAGACTCGAGTGTTTAGGTAGGCTGTGGCCGACACCCTCGCTGGGCTTCCGCTTGAAGGTTGCCGAGTACACACTGTGTAAACGGTGGTAAGTGGTGAGAGTGTGTGTGACGAAGTACACCCCTGCAGGGTATAAGACTATTCGAATAGCCGCGTCCGCGGTAAGGGACTACTTGGTCGCTTATGCAGTTCATAGAAAAGTAAATGGATACTATTAAAAGCCTCAAGATAAGTGTGAGTATCGCAGATGGCCCTCTCGTGGGATGACGAGGGAGGATCCACGGTGGAGTATTGAAATGGTGATTAGTGGACTCGTGTGCGAAAACTATTTTACAAGTGGTGTCTCGTAGGATAGCTTAGCCAAGAGTCAAAGCTGGCTTGCTGCAATAACTCCACTACCTTCTTGAGAATGAACATGTATAATAGGATCTGTTGTAAGACTTGCTGAGTACCTTTGTACTCATGTTGCTTCAATTACTGTTTTCAGACGACAACACTGCCCCTTCCGATGGGTTCTATGTAGAACTCGACGACGACGAGTGACTTGCCACTCGGGTGGTGATCTAGGCTTGTGAAGGGCCTACGTAGATAGACAGGCTTCGTCAAGCCTTCTTTCTTTCTAGTGTCTGTATCCAGACAAGTTGCTTCCGCATGTGTTTGTATGATTGTATGACTTGAGTGTCGGGTCATGTGACCCCTATCTGTATGAACAAGTTGTGTAAGGCTCTCTGGAGCCCTTTAAATAAAGTACTTTGAGTTGTAGAGTTTTGTTGTGATGCCATGTTGTATTTGCACATATCGAGCATATTGTGTGTATGATTGAAATGCTTGGTATGTGTGGGATCCGACAATCTAGTTGTTTATCCTTTGCAGCCTCTCTTATGGGGAAATGTAGTCTAGTGCCTCCTTGAGCCATAGTAGTCCGCTACAGCCCGGTTCACCGGAGTCCTGCTAGCCCAGCACTACTGCTCTGGACACTTGACTGGCCGGCATGTGATTCATATCGTTCCTGTGTCTGTCCCTACGGGGAAATGTCACGCGGTGACATCCGGAGTCCTGCCTAGCCTGCTACAGCCCGGGTTCCCGGAGTCCTGTTAGCCCAGTGCTACAGCCCGGATTCACACGCTGCTGACCGACACATTCGATGTTGATTCATGTATGCCTGTCCCCATACGTTAGTGCCGCTTTGGGTTCACGACTAGCCATGTCGGCCCGGGTTCTCTGTCATACGGATGCTAGCGACATTGTCATATACGTGAGCCAAAAGGCGCAAACGGTCTCGGGCCATGGTAAGGCGACACCCGTGGGAGTACCGTGCGTGAGGCCGCAATGTGATATGAGGTGTTACAGGCTAGATCGGTGTGACTTAGAATCGGGGTCCTGAAAGTTTTATTCCTATGCATGTCAGTTATTGTACACAATGGAACTGAACATGTAGAGCAAAAGAGACGAGCCTTGCGTGGCAATAAAATTTCATGCAGACGTCGCTCCATGGTGGTCGCAAAGGCAGCCCCCCTCCACCCATTTCGGATCGTAATCAAGAGGAAGATAACTATTCTGGGGGGATTCAGAAGCAGAAGACCACTCCTATTTACCCCATGAGGTCTTCGCTCTAACTTGGCATGCTGATGTTGGTAATATCATGCATATGGTGCCTTGCATTGCTTACTGTATACATTAAAGATGTCATCTGCTTAGTTTAGACATGCTTTGTGTCAATGCCATCCGTTTAGTTTCTTTATCGTATATGTGAATCATGCAATGCCATCTTGTTTAGCCAGGAATCATATATGTGAATTTTGCAATGGCACCCTGGTTAGCTAGTCATCTTATATGTGAATTATATCATGACATCATTTTTTATTACGTGTTAAATTTGTCAACAATTTTAGTACATTCAATTACTCTTCCTGTGCATCAGCCATTCGTCACGGTCATGGAAAAATCTGGAGTGGAAACAAGGTCTTCAAAGCAGACAATGCTATCTGATGAAGCGCATGTCTTGCTGGTTACAGATTGCTCCTTAGAGGAGGATTCAGAGATAGATGACCAGTCCTATTCCCCCACCCCCCGAGGTGCATGCTCATATCGTGCGTATGGTATCTTGCATGCTATGTCATTTGCTTAGTTTAGACATGCTTTGTGTGAATGTCACCTGTTTAGTGTCTAATTACCATATATGTGAATTATGCAATGCCATCTTGTTGCAAGACATTATATATGTGAATTATGCAATGCTATCTTGTTGCAAGGCATTATATATGTGAATTATGCAATGCCATGCTATTTAGCCAAGCGTCATATATGTGAATTATATCATGCCGTCCTTTTTTTGTATTTCTCATTGCTTTTGTCGACAATGTTTGTATATTCAACTGCTCTTCCTATGCATCAGCCATTTGAATTGGTGATGGAGAAATCTGGAGTGAAAACAAGGTCTTCAGAGCAGACAATGCTACCTGGTGAAGCAGATATCTTGCTGGTTACAGATAGCTCTTCAGAGGAGGATTCAGAGGTAGATGACCAGTCCTATTATCCCCCTGAGGTGTATGCTCAAACTTGGCAGGGTTATATTACTCATATCATGCATATGTTGTATTGTAATGCTTAGTTTTTACATCATATACACGATATTGAATGCCATCTCCTTAGTTGACACATCATATACATCGTATATAAATCATATATTTGAATTACATCATGCCATGATGTTTACATGGACAGCATGTATCTGAATTATGGCATGCCAACCCATTTTCTAAAGACATAATATAGTTATATTATCTCATCCTGTTCACATAGTCATCATATTTTGAATTATGTCATTCTATCCGTGAATTATATCATGCCATCATGTTTCCATCGACGGCATGTTTGTGATTTATGGCATGCCAACCACTTTAATAGACACATCGTATAGTTATATCATGTCATCCTGTTTACATAGTCATCATATTTTGAAGTATGTCATTCTATCCTGTTAAGTTAGCCATCATACATGTGAAATTGTGTCATGCTATCCTGTTTAATTAGCCATCATATATGTGAAGTTATGTCCTGCTATTCTATTTGGTTAGACAACATAAATGTGAATTATTTCATGCCCTGTTTTCTTCCCTACTATCCATTGCACCTGTCTATCTTACAATGTCTGTACATTCAATTACTTTTCTTGTTTATCAGCCATTTCAATTGGAGGGGGTGATGGCAGTATCCATGGGAGTAAAAACACGGTCTTTAGAAAAGATCGTGCTACCTGTCGATGGAGATAGAACCACGGTTGTACTTGCCCAAGAACCAGCCCCACCACACATAACCCAGACTCACGCAGATTGTACCCCTACCCAGTTGGACAGAGAACCAGCTACACCCCTTCTAACCCCAACCCCAGCAGATAGTAACCCAGTTCCCGTTGACACAGCACCGTCTCCACCACAGAGCACCCAAACATGAGCAGTTAGTAAGGCAACTGCAGTGCACAAAGCACGAGGACCACCACTCCGAACCCCAAGTCAACGCTTAAAGCAGAAGAAGAATTGTTCTCAGGTCAGATTCCGTAGCTAAGGTTCATACTACTTTGCTCTTGCATCACTGTATTTACTCATACCAACTAATTTCAAATTTGAAGGATGCAATTGAAACTCCAATGGCGCAATAGGTATGTGTTAAACTTGTTTCTTTAACGTGTTTGCTGTTGTAACTTGCTCTATGTTGATTTCAGTTTCAATTGAATAAACAGTTATATTCTCATGCCATGCACCTTACCAGTGTTGTTATTGTTGTGTAGTTTCCCACACTTATATTCTGTCTAAGCTGCTTTGTCTTAAATAGATATGATTCGAACTGTATCTATCTTGATTTGGCAACATAAACTAGAATGATATAGACCATACAGTGACCATACTACATAGATATATGTTTGTTTCATGCTGTTATCCTGTACACCTTACTACTTAACTGGTTTACCAAAATGAGTTTCATATACTACATTGTAAACCTGTGATGTGTTTGTTTGTTTCTCTTTTAGAATGCGGATAAAATATTGGAGAAGAGTACCCCGTTATGCAATGGTACAGGAAGTAATGCAGATAAGGTTCAAGATAGTGAGACATCCCTGTTGGTCTCCAAGAAAGCTGATAAAAACTATATTGAAGACACTGAGACAACCCCAAAGTCCTATCTTGATGTAGTGTTCGAGTTACTGGCTACTACTGCTGGCACCAGCTCTTCGAACTCACTGCCTGAATCAATTCGGCTTCTTGAGTCTCAACTTCAAGTTGAAAGACATCGATCAGATGTTATGCGACAGGAAGCCGAAGGACTGAGGAAGTCCCTGCAGAATTCATATGCATACTTTCTGGTGCAACAACAAGTGCTGGAGGATTTAAGTGCCAAACAAGAGAAAGTTAATAAGCTTGCTAAGCATCTTGCCAGGATTATGGGTACCCAGGATATTGTTTCTTGAGCTCTTCTAAAGTGGTTTCAGTTCTGGACTTGTTTTGCTGCGGCGTTTATATGCTGATTTGTTCCCTATATTTGCACTGGTGGCGAACTTTGATGCCCAGTGGATGTAATATGTGTAATAGCCGTGATAGCCTAGCGTAAGTTGCTTGCCTATTTATTTCCTTATTGTCTTGTTTATTTGTTTTCTTGTAGTCGGTGCAGTTCTTTTTCCGCGGTTTGCTAGTGGCCGCAATAGCCTATTTTTTTAAAACTAGGCCACATTAACCATGGGCTACATATTTACTGTAGTTAACATGGGCCTCCTACAGGCAGTAGAAACAATGGGCCTTCTAAGGGCCGTAGAAACGATGGGCCTTCTACAGGGCGTAGAAACAATGGGCCGTAGACACAATGGGCCTTCTACCGGCCGTATCATCAATGGGCCTTCTATGGGTCGTATGATCGGTTGGCTAAACATGGGCCACTAACAGACCACATTATGGTCGTAAATGGGCTAGAGTTGAAATCGTCCATTCATGGGCCGACCATAACGGGTCGTCGTTAATCGGCCGTATTTGATGACGCTATGAAAACGGCCCAACGTATTAACGGGCCACAAACGGGCCGACTGTAACCACGGGCTGAATTTGGCCCACAAGCAGAAAATGACAGTAATGGGCCGAAAGTAAAGGAATGCTGGAAATGAGCCCAAGAATAAATGGGCCCTGAGAAGGCCGAAAGATAACATGGGCTGGAAACGGCCCAATGGAATAATGGGCCATTAATGGGTATAAAGTGATACACTGGTCATTACAGGCCAGTTTTACCACGGGCCGTTAATGGACCGAGGGTTACTAAGGGCCTCATATGGGCCGAAAGACGTCATGGTCCATACATGGGCCAGAAGTTAAAACGGGCTGGAATTATATTGGACGGCCCAGATGACGCTATTAGGCCTAATTCGGATAGGCCGTAAATGAGCCCTTGGTTAGCGGGCTGTAAATGGGCTATATGCGAATAGGCCGTTAACAGGCTTGCCGTGGGCCGGCCCGCCACCTTTTGACCAAATCAAACGGGCCGGCCTTTTCATAGGAATGGGTCTCTGTTGGGCCGTGCCACGTGTCGACGTATCATAGGCGCTTTGGGTCCAATGAGTGGATGACATCTGTCCCAACGGCGAGCCGACACGTGTTCCCTCAAGCCAATGATGATTTTACACGTGGAAAATCCCCATTGGTCGGGGCTGTTAACGGGTTATCGGATCCAAAATCGGACCCGATAGCTTAACGGCGTTCCGTTACGGTGGATGCCACGTGTCGGTCACCCTTGACGAAAGCACTTCTATGACGCGCGATTTATCATCATGGAAGTGGACACTTCCGTGATGATAATTTTGGTAATGTCATGGAACACTTCTACGACAGCACAGGTATGACTATCTTGATTCTGTCATAAATTTGTCATGGATGTACATGCATGACAGAAAACGTGACCTACTGTGACAAACACGTATCATCACGGAAGTGTATTTTTTTGTAGTGCTAGCAGCCGGCCGCTTGAACCAGCCAGCCCAAAGAAGGCTGCTCTTCGCCTTTGAGGCTTGAGGGGCGCAGCCGGCCCCGATGTCTTGAAACACCATGGGGAGCAGATAAGGCTACCCGTGGTCATTTACTCCAACAATTTCATTGACAGGGTTGCAACACTTCATAAGCGAAGGTTGGACACGGCGTGGCCATGGTGTCCTCAAGTTGATGAGGACATGGGAGGCCATGGCGTCCCCAAGTTGCAAGCAGCTGTGGTACCCCCAGGCTTGCGACAGCCTGGCGTGTCGCCCTGCAGCCCTTGCAGTGGCGGCGAGCGGTGACCTCGTAGCAAACACATGACTGGAAGACGACGCGTGAAAGATGAAAACAAAGAGTGGACATGGCTAGATGGGAGAGGATAGACTATGAGGAAAGAGATAAGAATGAGATGGGTCCCATGGACATGTGCGTGATGGGATTGAGGTAGTGAGCGCGATACGTGGTGCAGCATGAGACATTGATCGTGCCAGAGACGAACGACCGCAAAGTTTTGCCGGCTGACCGTTCTGAATCGTTTCCCGTATCGAGTGCGGCGTTTCTGCTCCCAAGCTCATCTGCACCAGCCCTGACGAAAAAAATCAAAATAAATATTTAAAAAATTCAAAAAATTCTATTTTTTATGTGGTAGATAAGTTTATGCGTGAGGTGCGCGTCAAGTTTCAACTCATTTGGACATTTGAGCAACTCTTAGCAAAAAAGACAAATTCAGACTCTGTAAAAAAGTTTACTGTTCACACACTGTTCTAACCCGATTTTTTTTGCTGAGAGCTGCTTAGATGTTCAAATAAGTTGAAATTTAGAGAGAACCTCACGCATAAACTTGTCTATCACACGAAAAATTGGATTTTTTTTGAATTTTTGTACTATTTATTTTGATTTTTTTCTGACCGGGTGCAGATGAGCCTGGACACCGAATTGAGTTTTCGTTCCGTATCTCATTATAAAGTTGTATTTTTATACAAACATTGATAAATATTCAACTTTAGCAACAAAAATATAGTTCTTGAACAATCTTTCACTGCCTGGAGGCCGCTATCCCAGGCGGACGTTGAGGGATTGTGACCGTGCCTTCTTACCATTTAGTTATACTAGCACATATGCCCGTGCGTTGCAATGGGAGAGATGTTTCTTTGGAGAAGCAATGGGAGAGAAATTGATGTCTCCACCAAAAATGATCTCCATAGCGGTGTGATAGAGAGAGGAGTTGTGGTCTTCTAGCGGGTCATGTTTGTCCCGCGACATATTGATAGTGGTGTGGTTAGTCGGAGTGGCGGCAACCACCCAACTCGTGCCTTTTTTTTTCCTTTGGGTCCATCTCTGTCTCGGGGTTGTGTCTGCCTCTTCGTTTGGTAGCTATGCGGCGACCTTCAGAGCACGGTTGCTTCGACTACTCTCTTACGATCGCGTAACCGGATGGATTACTAATTGTAGCGCATAAATCCTGTTTCATTAGCATATTTAGCGCATAACCAGACATCAATGTCCCTTCTCTATTAGGGTTTATTCTCTTTAATTATTTTAGTGCTCACGTGCCCACAACTATTTTATTCGAGCCAAACCAACATAGTCTTTTTTATTGGCCCAAGAAAAAAATTGCTCCCTCAGACGACCCAGTAGGGGAGTGTGGTTGAGGCCCAATACAGCCTATGCGTCGGAGCAATGTTTTTCTTGGGCCAAGTACGTGGGGGCTACTATATGACGCTAGTTGCGTAAAATAGCGTGTGACATGCACATCAGTTCGTGTATGGACCAACACACTGGTAGGCGCCCTCAAAGACCCGACTACATGCTGATAGCCACTCGAAGAAACGAGTCCTACTAACCAATGGCCAACTCAAACCTTTAAGATCATACTCCACTGTGAGATTGGACACAATATTTTTTAACTGTTTTAAAAAATATAAATTGCTGAATATTCTTGGAAACATGAATAATTTTGAAAATCACAAACACTTTTTGAAATTCTTTACATTTTCAGAAATACACAACAAAATTTGAAACCCTCAAAATTCACAAATTTATTTGAAAACATAAACCTTTTATAATAACATGAACACGTATTGCATTTGTGATTTTGTTTGAAAAAGGAAACATATTTTGAACATTCAAAACAATTTCTGAAAATATGTTTCTATAAACTTGGACATTATTTTCAATTTGCGAACATTTCACTAAAACAACAATACTTTTCATATTTGGAACATTTTTTAAATGCAAATGTTTTTGGGAAATTCTCAAACAACTTTGGAAAACACAAAGAAAAACGGAACATTTTTTAAAACCTGAACAAATTTTGGAATGAGAACAAAGATTTAATTATCTGAACATTTTTTGAAACAGAATATATATTGAAATCCCGAACATTTTTATAAAAATCAGATTTTTGTGATATTATGAGTTTTATTGAAAATTTTGGTTTTACGAAAAAGGGGAGATAGAAAATTTAACTTGAAAGGAAAAAAGAAAAAAAGAAAATAGAAAAAATGGAAAAAGAAAAATAGAAACATAACACAGAACAAAAAAAAAGAAAATGGTTCAGCCCAGCTCGAGCGCCCTATGCGAATTTGTGACTATTTTGGAATGAGAACAAATATTTAATGTTCTAAACTTTTTCAAAACGGAATATATTTAAAGTTCTGAACATTTTTTTAAAAATAGAATTTTTATGATATTATGAAGTTTTTTGAGAATTTTGAATTTACAAAAAAAGGGTGAAAAAATAAACTTGAAAGGAAAAAACACCAAATAAAAAGTGAACGAAATGGAAAAAGAAAAATAGAAACATATTTCAAAGCTCTTAACATTTAAAAAAATCAAATTTTTACGATATTATGATGTTTTTTGAAAATTTTGAATTTACGAAAAAAGGAGACAAAAATATACTTTAAAGGGAAAAATACCAAAGAAATGAAGAAAGAATCGTAAAAAGAAAAATAGATACATAACACAAAACAAAAATAAAATTTAGCCCAGCTTGGGCGCCAAAAGCGAATTTCCGACTATGTAACGCTCGTTGCGGTAAATAGGGTTTTTACACCTGCATGGACACGAAAGTAGCTGGCCTGGCTTTGCTGGGCCATACTGTGGGCGGCCCATGTACGAGATCTAGCATTTTTCTTTTCTAATAGACAAACGGACAAAACAATAGTACCACCTCGAATAGAAAAAAAATATTTTCGTTGCTGAACTGATGAAAAAACAGGAGAAACAAACCTTGCTTTATTAGTAGGTATCATATTTGGAATATTTTTTAAAAGCAAATTTTTTTGGGGAAATCTCAAACAACTTTGGAAATGACAAAGAAAAAATGGAACATTTTTTAAAACCTGAACAAATTTTGGAATGAGAACAAAGTTTTAATGTTCTGAATATTTTTTCAAATAGAATATATATTGAAATACCGAACATTTTTATAAAAATCGGATTTTTGTGATATTATGAGTTTTAATGAAAATTTTGGTTTACAAAAAAGGGGAGATAGAAAACTTAACTTGAAAGTAAAATTAAAAAAGAAAAGGAAAGAAAAATAGAAACAAATGGAAAAAGAAAAATAGAAACATAACACAGAAAAAAAAACCATTCAGCCCAGCTCGAGCGTCCTATGCGAATTTGTGACTATTTTGGAATGAGAACAGAAATTTAATGTTCTAAACTTTTTCAAAACGGAATATATTTAAAGTTCTGATTTTTATAAAAAATCGAATTTTTATGATATCATGAAGTTTTTTGAGAATTTTTATATTTATAAAACAAATTTAGAAAAAATAAACTTGAAAGTAAAAACACCAAATAAAAAGTGAACGAAATTGAAAAAGAAAAATAGAAACACATTTTAAAGTTCTGAACATGTAAGAAAATTGATTTTTTACTATATTATGAAGTTTTTTGATATTTTGAATTTAATAAAAAAGGAGACAAATATATAATTGAAAGGGAAAAAGACCAAGTAAATGAAGAAAGAATCGGAAAAAGAAAAATAAAGACATAATACATAACAAAAAATAAAAAATAAAATTTAGCCCAGCTTGGGCGCCCAGTGCGAATTTACGACTATGTAACGCTCGTTTCGATTAATAGGGTTCTTGCACCTGCATGGACACGAAAGTAGCTGGGCTGGCTTTGCTGGGCCATACTGTGTGCGGCCCATGTCTGAGATCTGGCATTTTTCTTTTCTAATAGACAAACGGACAAAACAATAGTACCACCTCGTATAGAAAAAAAGTCTTTTCGTTGGTGAACGGTTGAAAAAATCAGAGAAACGCTCCTTGCTTTATTAGTAGGTATAGAAAAAGAAAAATAGAAACATATTTAAAAGTTCTGCACATTTAAAAAAATAGAATTTTTACGATATTATGAAGTTTTTTGAGAATTTTGAATTTACAAAAAAAGGAGACAAAATATACTTGAAAGGGAAAAATACCAAAGAAATGAAGAAAGAATCGTAAAAAAAAAAATAGAAACATAACACAAAACAAACAAAAAAGAATAAATTTTAGCCCAGCTTGGGCGCCAAGTGCGAACTTATGACTATGTAATGCTCGTTGCGATAAATAGGGTTTTTACACCTGCATGGACACGAAAGTAGCTGGCCTGTCTTTGCTGGGCCATACTGTGGGCGGCCCATGTACGAGGTTTGTCATTTTTTTTTTCTAATAGACAAACGGACAAAAAGATAGTACCACCTCGAATAGAAAAACAAATCTTTTCGTAGCTGAACGTACCTTCCTTTATTAGTAGGTACCATATTTGGAATATTTTTTAAAAGCAAATTTTTTGGAAAATCTCAAACAACTTTGGAAAACACAAAGAAAGAATGGAACATTTTTTAAAACCTGAACAAATTTTGGAATGAGAACAAAGATTTAAAGTTCTGAACATTTTTTGAAACAGAATATATATTGAAATCCCGAACATTTTTATAAAAATCGGAATTTTGTTATATTATGAGTTTTATTGAAAATTTTGGTTTTACGAAAAAAGGGGAGATGGAAAAATGAACTTGAAAGCAAAAAAAAAGAAAAGGAAAGAAAAATAGAAACATATAGAAAAAGAACAATAGAAACATAACACAGAACAAAAAAAAAACGATTCAGCCCAGCTCGAGCGCCCTATGCAAATTTGTGACTATTTTGGAATGAGAACAGATATTTAATGTTCTAAATTTTTTAAAACGGAATATATTTAAAGTTCTGAACAGTTTTTTAAAAATCGAAATTTTATGATATTATGAAGTTATTTGAGAATTTTAAATTTACAAAAAATGGGAGAAAAAATAAACTTGAAAGGAAAAAACACCAAATAAAAAGTGAACGAAATGGAAAAAGAAAAATAGAAACATATTTTAAAGTTCTGAACATTTAAGAAAATCAAATTTTTAGGATATTATGAAGTTTTTTGAAAATTATGAATTTACGAAAAAAAGGAGAAAAAATATATTTGAAAGGGAAAAAGACCAAAGAAATGAAGAAAGAATCAGAAAAAGAAAAATAGAAAGATAACACAAAACAAAAAAAGAATAAATTTTAGCCCATCTTGGGCGCCTAGTGCGAATTTACGACTATGTAAGGCTTGTTGCGATAAATAGGGTTTTTGCACTTGCATGGACACGAAAGTAGCTGGGCTGGCTTTGCTGGGCCATACTGTGGGCGGCCCATGTACGAGATCTGGCATTTTTCTTTTCTAATAGACAAACGCACAAAACAATAGTACCACCTCGAATAGAAAAAAAATGTTTTCGTTGGTGAACGGATGAAAAAATCAGAGAAACGCACCTTGCTTTATTAATAGGTATAGATATAGATATAGATACAGATGCTAATACAGGGGTGCCATTCTCTCATCTTCTGTATTTGTACGTGAGCCTCCGTCGTGGGCGATGATGCAAACATGATGTGCCTCGGTGGGTGAGTTTGAATTTTGGTGCTGCTATCCCTCACCTGTAGTCGCTCACAGCACACGTCCGCACATGCAAGGCTGGTTGTTATTCCTTTTTTTCTTCTTTATTTTTTTCTCTAGCCATACATATTTTGTAAAAGTTCTTTTTTTATATTTCATTCATTTATCAAAAAATAAAAGAGTGAAAAATATTTTGAAGGCACTGCTAAATTATTCGACTAATATTAGAAGCAATCTTGATCGTGTATTTGAAAAAAGTGCATCATGTATTTAAAATAATCACCGCGTATTCAAAACAAGTCCACCACATATTCAGAAAGAAAATGTTTGTCCCATATATGAAAATTGTTCACCACGTATTTAGAAAATGTTCGTCATGTATTTAAAAAATATTCACCAATTTTGACGTGAAAACATGTATTTAAAATATGTTCATCGCGTATTGGAATAATATTCATCGCATATGCGAAAATATTCATCGCATATTTGAAAATATTTTCATTATGTATTTGGATTATGTCCGTGACATGTATAAAAAATATTCATCTTATATTTAAAATATGTTCATTGCATATTTTTTTAAAATCACCCCATATTAAAAAACAATTTAGAGAAAAACGATTCTCTTTGTTAGTGACATCGCCAATATATCTACTCCTCGAGGGGAAAGTATCCAGTGCACCTATTCTCAATAAAACTCTTTTTTGGGGTTGAATATTCTTGAAGTTTTGTGGAGATGGAAGGTTAAAGTTGCATTCTAATTTTATAGTTTATGTTGAAAAAAGAAACAATACAAACACAAGCTGGTATTTTCGTGATGAGAGCCGGGCCGTGGATTCGGACCATTTTATTGGCCATGTAAATGTTTCTTATTATTGTTTCTACAACTATGTTTCATATTTGGATGAGAATTAGAAGTGTTATTTTTTTGGAATAAAGACACTCAAAGGGCGTATTAGTTCTGAATTAATATCGAGGAGAACAAAGATCAGTACAATGGATAGACAACTGGATGTAGAACAACCCAAAAAATAAATTACATTTAAAACATACCAGTGTCCATCCTTTGATTGAATGCCACCCGCCCAAATTTAAAAATTGCACTCAACCAACAACGAAGAAAACTAACACCTGCAAACGCCCTCGCCATACCAGGCTTTGAAGACGGCAATAGCGGCGCCCTTTGAGATGAGATCTATTAATCGCTGGAGCATCAACCCTCACACTTGCAAACTGTCAAGATCTGAAGGGAACCAAAAAATCTGCGGACAAAAACCCTCACAGGCCCTTCGTCGGTGCCGGATCGAGCATCGTCAAGGTAGGAAGAGACCAGAGTGACCGTATTCTAACACGCCATCATCGGCACCACCTCGTTGATGATGTTGGAGAAGCAAAAACCTAAGAAAAATAAAACGAGACGGATGGGCCCCCACTCCTCTTGCCGCCAATGAGGCCACCAGACGGGAAGATGAGGGGCACCGAGGCTGCGGCTTGGGTTGGGAGGCGGCGACATGATTCGTGTGACCGGACTTTGGTACTTACTTAGAGTACTTAAAATTAGAAGTGTTGTTGTTGGTACCACAAAATTGTTTGCATAACTTTTCATCAATTGTAAAATTGCGATTTTTTAGTGAGGTGATCGCGTGGTAAAAAACAACAAGGTGCAACATATATTGTTCAATCTGGTTGACTAAGGACTAGTCCAATAACCCATCCAAAAAAAGGACTCCACCCATTGGAACATGTACGGCATGTGAGTACCTGATGATAAATATGTGTGCACTAAATACAGACAATTGGCATTGCTTGTTGAATCCATGGGTAATTTATCCAAAATATTTTTTTATGTTTGTAATGGAATGATTCTTTGGGGCAGTCTAATGATTAGTTCTCAATGAAGAAAGAAGATTTTTTTTGTACATTTATTGCTGTTTTTAGTGTGTTTTAAAACGATTTTGTACTAGTTGGGCCAAATCTACTATAGTTAGTGTCTTAATTATGAAAATCAAGTGTAATCAACAGAAGAAATTGCAATTAGTTTATTATTCTCAATCATGGGTAAATCTGGGTGCCTGCAGCGAGAACTTTCCCTTAAGAACTAGTACTGCTAATCCCAAAACCAAGGTAATTAGTGTATCATGGAGGATGGTCATGTTCTCAGAACTTGCATATTCCTGTGGCACGGAAGTGTACATGACGCACTGCCTGTACATGATGGGTGAGACGGTGGAACCTGTGAACAACCTGGTCGGGCAGTGTCGTTAACATGGGATGACACTGTGCATAAAATGGAGAATACGGTGTGGTGTAAAAAAGGTGTCAGGTCAAATACGCGTGAGTCACAAGGGACTGCAAATATGCCCTTGATGAATCAATGGCTAGTATCAAATTCTTAGAAGGCAAGAGGGATCAAATATTTATCCTCATTCTCAGAATTAAACAAAGGGAAACATTATTTTCAATAAAAAAGAACAAAGCGAAACGTTGTGGTCCGACCAACAGGCCAAAAAGTCGGGCCGGTCCTCGCGACATCATCACGTGGCAGTGGCCCACCCACGTTACGCCTCTCTAACCTACCTTAGAGCATGGTTAATAGTATATAACCAATAACTAGCTATATGATGTTGTCATGTCATTTATAGTCATCACTTATACAATAAGGTTAGCTATAAGGTAGGATATAAGAGTACTATTTTTTATTTTTATTTTCTCTCTATCTCTTTCTTCATATTTATTGTTTTTTGCCTAGGAGCACGTGTATAGCTAGGCTCTAGCATTAGAGCCCATTCCTCTTACTTTTTCATATCTTTCTTCTCCACATAGACAAAATTGCCATGTAAGCGGGTTATAAGCTCACTATTGTATCTGCTATTATCTTTTCTTTTCCAACCTCTACACAACTGCTACGAGCGAGGGCCAAGGCCATCATCGACGATGCGCAGAGACGCACCCGACGCGTGGTGAGCCGGCGACTAGGGGCCCGCCGCCACGACCGACGCGTAGGTGTGGCGACATCGCACACTGGGAGATGCCTCATATGCTGCAACCCCTTTTGGTGGAGCTGGAACCGCATGGTAGCGGAGTTGCACCCACTGACGGTAATTTTTGGATGGGATGCTGCAACCCCTTCTGGCGAGGGGGAGTTGCAACCGTGCCGACTGGGGAGCTGCATCTAAGGGTGGGGATTGAGCTGCATCCGAGGATGGGTTGAGCCAGAACCAGTATTCTTTTGCTGGAATTGCCTTTTTTTTGTTTGCTACAATCGTTTACAGAGTTTTGGTGATGAGACCTTTTTGCTGGAACCACTATTTTTTTGGCTGGAACTAGCTTTTATTGTTGCTACAATCAACTACTAGTGTTTTTGCTGCTGAGTTTTTTTTGCTGGAACGAGCATTGTGTTTTGCTGGATCTGGCTTTTTTGTTTGCTATAATCGACTTTCTCAAATTTGTCCTATTGAGATTATTTTTTCTTGAAACTTCATTTATTTTTGCTACCATGGTAGTCTTGTTTTGCTAGAACCACCATTTTTCAAAGGATCCAACTGGACGGTGATGCGAAGCAACTTTTTTTGCTGCGAGCATCGATGACGAGTACGGCGACAACGGTTGATGGCAAGGGCAAACGGCGAAGGGCAGATGCGGGCAGTGCGACGTGCCAGCGAGGTGCGACCGCCATGTGCCTGGCTGTTTTCTTAGATCTCGTGCGAGATGGGAAGAAAGGGATGGGATACAAGGATCGAACGACTACGTGGGACCGCATGTGACGGGTAGTGCGTGACCCGCGCCTAGCATTGACCTCAAACAAATGATGCTTATGCAATGATCGTGATGCACAATGAATTCCTAATTATATTTTCTAAACTATGGCTGTGACCGTCATGGATGTGGTCACTTATATGACGAGTTATCTTTTCCATAAAGTGGTTTTGTCATAAAAGTCAATATTTCTTGTGGTGTTAATTTTATTATTAAGATTTTTGTCTTCCTAGCAACTTCATATTTCCAACATTTCCACAATCACTTCATAAGTCTTGTAGGTATCTAGCTAGTCAACTCATTTGAGCCTAGTGACACCTCAAGTGTAACCATAACACTTGTAATAACACTCACCTAAGTTCTGCCATAGAATGATAAAAACTAGGGACTATACTTCCCCAAAATTATGCTTCAAATTTATAGGAGCGGATGAGCTCGCCTGACCATGGAATCACCAACCTTTCGTTTGCATGGGGATATGGGCCATGTGAGGTAATTACCACTGGTATAGGGTAGGGTCCGTCCAAAGTAATGTCATATAGTGGTCTTGCAGACCCACGCGCACGTTCGATACATGACGACCATGATGTCTTGTGCCAGTTTGTACGGATGCTCTGTATTCCTGTAAACGGCAACTGCCACCAGCCTCCATCATGCTGCTTCACAACGGTGCCACATTCGCAAAGATATTTTAAGGACCTCCCATGGTCGCATACCCCGATCCCTAATTCCAGTAAGAACCCTAGCCGCCGCAAATGGTCAACGCAAATCAGGCTCCTGATCTTCTGGCTCTCCCCATAGTATCCTGTCTGTACTGCGGAAGGAATGTAGTGACATACGTCACACATTATGGGTAGAATGTTGGAGAGAGGTTCCACAAGTTCGGAAAATCACAATGTCTAGGCACGAGTTGGTCCCGAACTTCCTTTGTCCTCCATCTACAGGGGCAATTCTAGGGTAAAGTGATCCTAGCCCTTGTTTTGGTCATCTCCACACGCCTTTGCATTCTATCACTTGCGGACCTACTAGCCTTCTTATGCCTCTTTTATGTGTTGTGTCGTATATTTTTTTGTTACAAAGCCATGTCACATTCCAGACGATGATTGTCCAGTGTTGTTGAAATATATTGCCCATCTCTCTTCATCAGTTCGGACTTTTGTATGAGTTGGCTGAAGCAAGAATTCAATATGGTATCCGAGCCAAAATATCTTGAGTTCAAAACGCTGCCAACGCATTATTAAAATAAAAGATCC